>NC_083340.1:121907992-122280241 GCF_019175385.1 Lycium barbarum | reverse complement strand
CTGTTATATCCCGTATTTTTGAACCTCGGAGTATCTGCTGGGGTGGGGCCCACACACCGAGATTTTTTTTGGAACATCTGAAAAGTCATATGAATCACATATGTAAAGTTAAACACAACTCATGAAGTACCCTTGGACCAAATCAAAGTGGAAACCCTCCAAACGAATATTTTTAAGAAAACGTTTTCGGGTGACCTGACTTTGGGGGGCAAAAACTGTATTATAAGTTTGGAATTTCGAAAATACCTTGAAATAGAAGTTGTAGATAATTGAATTAGCTTTCCATCCATAGGTCGTGGGTTCCCAGGTGACGTCGGTACAAGGAGTTATGAACGTTTTAAGGTCGAAAGGTCAGTGGGCTAGGCCCAACTCGGGACCAACCGAGTTGGCCCAAAAAAAAAAAAAATTTAGGCCCAATGTTTAAGGGGTGGCCGGCCAAGTGAGGCCCAACCCATGGCTTTAATGAGTATTTCCATGTGCTAATTAATTATAAAGGGATCAATATCCCTTAGAAGGTTCAAGAGACTTAGAAGAGAAAGAAGAGCAAAACAAGAGCAAAAAAAAGAAGACCATTTCGGGTTTGAGGTGCAAAAATTCACCACCAAAAATCTTGCTCCTAAAATTTTTCTTTTGTGGTTTTCCTACTAAGTTATGGTTCCTTTGTAACTTGGTATAGTTGGATTGGAGTGGGGAGCATTAGAATCACCAAAGTGATCACATCTCCAAGTGAAGAAGACTTGAAGAAAAGGTAAGAATTTCTACCTTTTTATTGTGTTATGAAGTTTTGATTGTGTTGTAGTATATAGAAATGTGTTGATTGTATGGAAAAATGGAAGTTTGCAAAGTGGGTGTGTGTTGTAGGTGTGTAGCCGTGGGTATGCACAATTGTATAGCCACAATGTGTTGAATTTATGTTATATTCTAGTTGTGATTGTGATGAAATGCATATGGGAATTGAAAGTTGGATGAATTTAGTTGATATTGGAAAAAATAGGCATATGGCCGTAGGGTGTATATGGTTTGGGATAGAAAGGAATTGAGTTGTTTAGTGTGTTAAAGTGTTGTTGTGATGTTTGTAATGTAAATGAAGTTAGAATGATATAAGTTTGTATTGAATTGGAATGTAGAAACTTATGTCGTTTTAGTATGATTTTCCGACATTAAGGAAATGAAGTTGTTTGGTTGCTAATAGTGATGATCATTGATGAATTTGGAAGTTGGAAACTTGTTATGAAGTTGTATGCCAAAGATTTGATGTTTTGCATAAGTTATGACTTTGGCGGAAAGTTGTATATTATGTATATCGAGTGTATATCTTGAGGAAAACGATATGAAATGTTTCTAGAACTATATGGTGATGATCATGATTGTTGTTGAATGTGAAATTATTGATCTTAGTTGAAAGTTGGGTTGAATTGAAGATTATGTCAACTTGTGAGAAAAATGACTAGTTGAAGGATATTTATGTTTTTAATGTTCATTGTTGATATTGATGTTGTCGTTTGGGTTGTTGTTGATGATTTCTAGCCGAGTTGAATTCTCGGGGTGCTATATGTATAGGGGAAGTGCTGCCGAAATTTCGGTAGCCAAATATGCATTAAGTTGAAACTTTGGTATTCATAGCTTACAATTGGTAAACTTGACCAATTGCAGTTTTTCGACGAAACGGGAAGTGAGTTTGGAAAGGCTTAAGGAGCGTGAAAGGTATGTAAAGCAAACCCAATTCTTCCCTTGGCATGCCCTTAGTGTATTAGGGTCGGATCCGGGCCTCGAAGGACCTCTTGGCCCTCGGAATCCGCAAGACAAAATTTCAGTTTTTCCTTCAGTAGAATTGAACCATTTTGATACGCTTTTTCTGAAATTATGCAATTGTGCTCTAAGTTACTCAGAAAGTCATAGAATGTCTGTATAACCTTCGTAGATGATATTATATGTTTAGAGGGCACAATTTGAGCCCGCCACCTTATTTGTTCTGAGGCGGGCCCACTATTTACGGTTTTGCCCCTAATGTGTTAAAGCTTCCTTTTTAAGCGATTTTTGAAAGAAATGTTTTAATTACCCTACTAATCGCTTAACGAATATTATTTTAAATATTATGTTAAATATTATAAATTATTTTGACACTCGGAATGACTTCGGGAAAGTTATACTTCTGTAATTTATTATGATATCCGAAATACATTTATTATGATTCCGTCCGACTCCATTGGATTGGTTTGTCTTTGATACGCTTCATCGAGTCTTTGAAAACATTTATGATATTTTTAAATTGCATTAGTCTCTCACTACTCCATTCGTGGATGTCCCAATGTTTCCCACACTGAGCCCGGGCCAGGATATGTTGTCAAGCGTAATTCTCTGCATTGTTCGCCGCGTCCCGATGTGAGGGGGCAGGTATACGCGTACATGGGTCTGTGGAGTATGATGTGCCATGTCCGCCTATTCTGTTCTGATCTGTTATGGCCATTTTGATATGACATTATATGATACGGGGCCACGCCCCTTTTTCTGATTCCTCTGTATAGTGGCACCAGCGTCGGGAGGGTGGCCACATTCTGTCTGCCGAGTCTCGTGGCAGGGACCGGATATGATATGATATGACATATGTTTCTGTACGCATTCTGTCTGTTTTGGAAATATGCATTTGACACTCTGGATTCTGTACTCATTTTCTGTAACCATTATGATTTGACTTCTGTGATTCCGCTTTACATATTCAGTACATATTTCGTACTGACCCCCTTTCTTCGGGGGCTGCGTTTTCATGCCGCGCAGGTACAGACGACAGGTTTGCTGATCCACACGTTTAGGATCCCTATTTCTGCTATTTTGGGGCGCTCTCTTCTACAGAGCCCATCTTTTGGTACAGTCTGTCACTGCTATCTGGATATGTACTATTGTTCTGGGTATGACGGGGCCCTGTCCCGTCTTATGATTATGATATGTTCTGTAGAGGTCTGTGGATACATCTGTGTGGGTTCTGTACACATGTTTGGGATACTTTGTTCTATGATGGCCTTATCGGCCTATGTGTGCCAAGTCTGCTTTTTCTGATAAATTCTGTAGCATCCACTAATATTATTATATTATTATTCTGATAATATGCTAATTTGGGTATCGGGTACGTATAGGTGCCCAGCTAGGGCACTGGTCGCGGCCCACGGGGTTGGGTCGTGACAAAAGTGGTATCAGAGCAGTTCGTCCTCGGAATGTCCACAGACCGTGTCTAGTAGAGTCTTGTTTATCGGTGTGTTGTGCACCACGCCTATAAACAGGAGGCTACAGGGCATTTAGGATACTACCCTTCTTTCTGTCTTAGATCGTGCGATAGAGCTGTGTTATCAGGATGACCCCTCCCTAACGAGTGGCTATATTTGCAGATATGCCTCCAAAAAAGGCAACCGCGGCCCAAAAGGCCAAGTCAGCAGCTTTGGGAGAGACTAGCCGGGTCCAGAGGATTACCAGGGCCCAGGCACATATTGCTCCGGGGACTTTGCCCCAGACAGAGGGTTCGTCTACACCGCCACTCGTGGAGGAGATTGGGGCGGCCGCAGCCGCAGATCGGGGGGCGGCTCCACCGCCAGCTCCCGCAGTTCCAGTACCTGAGCCTCCAGCTCCACGGCCAGGCACTGAGGATCAGTCTATGAGGGAGGCAGTCCAGTTGCTGACGAGACTTGTGGCAGGGCAGGTTCAGGGGCATGGACTGGGAGGTGACCGGGCAGTCAGGCGTGATAGTTCGAGAGCCCGTGAGTTTTTGACTTGTAACCCTCCAGAGTTCTTTGGGACAAAGCCCGAGGAGGATCCTGAGGAGTTTATCAGGAAGATGCGACGCACTCTAGATTTGATTAATGCTTCCGAGACAGAGTCAGTCGCGTTAGCTTCGTACCGGTTATATGATGTGGCGGCAAACTGGTACGAGTCATGGGGGCTATCCAGGGGGGACGGCGCTCCTCCAGCAGCTTGGGGCGATTTTTCTCAGGCATTTCTTGGACATTTTCTGCCCCCAGAGTTGCGACGAGCTAGATCTGATAGATTCTTATTATTGAGGCAGAAGGGCCGCAGTATCCGGGACTATAGTTTGGAGTTTGATTCCTTGGCCCGATATGCACCTACTGTGGTGGCTACTATGGCGGACCGGATGCACAGATATATTATGGGGCTGGATCGGTATTTTGTTGATAGCTGCTTAGTATTGGCTGCTCAGCCCGGTATGGACATTGCCCGTATCCAGGCCCATGCCCAGGGTATGGAGGATCGGGGCAGAGGGGGACACCAGCCTGACAGGGGCCAGGATCGGAGACAGCCCAAGAGGGCCAGGTCATCTGGAGATTTTCGGGGCAGACAGCCCCAACAGCCGCAGCAGCCTAGCAGATTTTCATCTCAGCCGGCGCAGAGCGCGCCTCCCCAGCCTACAGGTCGCAGATTCGATAGCCCAGGGTATTCAGGAGCAGGCCAGAGCTCCAGGGCTTCAGGTTCGCGGACAGATAGGGGTTCTGGTCAGATGAGGCCACCCAGGGTTCAGTGTTCTTTTTGCGGCAGATACCATACGGGAGAGTGCTACAGAGCCACCGGTGCATGCTTTTCTTGTGGCCGTCAGGGCCATTCTGTGAGAGATTGCCCGTATAAGGGTAGTTCGGGTGGTGCAGCGCAGCCTACCGGATCAGCCGCTGGGTCTTCATCGTCGTCAGTGGCTATGCGCCCTACGGGGCAGGGTTTTCCAGCACCAGCAGGTCGCGGCAGAGGCCGTGGTGGAGCTTCTGGTATTAGCGGTCCTTCGAACCGCATTTATGCTTTGGCCAGCCGCCAGGATCAGGAGGCATCTCCTAATGTCGTCACAGGTACTTTATTGGTCTTCTCTCGGTCTGTGTATGCATTAATTGATCCAGGTTCGACTTTATCATATATTTCACCCCTTGTTGCTGGAAAAATTGGTATTATGTCTGAACCTATAGAGCCATTTGAGGTAGCCACACCGATAGGGGACTTTATTGTAGCGAAACAGGTTTATAAAGACTGTTCTGTGATTGTATGTGGCCGTGATACTAAGGCAGATCTGGTAGAGTTAGATATGACTGAATTTGATGTTATTATGGGTATGGACTGGCTAGCTTCCTGTTATGCTAATGTTGACTGCCAGAATAAGGTGGTTCGCTTCCAGTTTCCCGGGGAGCCAGTTTTAGATTGGGCTGGAAATACAGCATTGCCGAAAGGTAAGTTTATTTCATACCTTAAGGCAAAGAAAATGATTAGAAAGGGTTATATCTATCATCTGGTTCGGGTGCAAGACTTGGACGCCGAGACGCCGACACTTCAGTCAGTCCCCGTGATTAATGAGTTTTCAGATGTTTTCCCCGACGAGCTTCCAGGTCTTCCTCCAGAGCGGGAGATAGACTTCTCTATTGACTTACTCCCAGACACTCAGCCTATCTCTATTCCTCCGTATAGAATGGCGCCTGCAGAGTTAAAGGAGTTGAAGGAGCAGCTGAAAGATTTGCTGGATAAGGGCTTCATCAGACCCAGTACTTCGCCTTGGGGAGCCCCGGTATTATTTGTGCGTAAGAAGGACGGGTCGCTGCGTATGTGTATTGATTATCGGCAGCTGAATAAGGTAACTATAAAGAATAAATACCCCCTCCCCAGGATTGATGATTTGTTTGATCAGCTGCAGGGCGCTAAGTGTTTTTCGAAGATAGATCTTCGATCCGGCTACCACCAGGTTCGAGTACGAGAGGCCGATATCCCTAAGACAGCTTTCCGGACTCGATATGGGCATTACGAGTTTAGGGTTATGTCTTTTGGGCTGACAAATGCTCCCGCAGTATTCATGGATTTGATGAACCGGGTATTCAGGCCATTCTTGGATATGTTCGTAATTGTATTCATTGATGATATCCTGGTTTATTCTCGGTCTGAGGCGGAGCACGCAGATCATCTGAGATCGGTATTAGGGGTACTCCGGCATCAGAAATTATATGCCAAATTTTCTAAGTGTGAATTCTGGCTGTCTTCAGTGGCTTTCTTGGGGCATGTTATTGCAGCTGATGGTGTCCGTGTGGACACACAGAAGATCGAGGCCGTGAAGAATTGGCCCGGACCTATGACGCCCACAGAGGTACGCAGTTTCCTGGGATTGGCAGGTTATTACAGGAGATTTGTGGAGAAGTTTGCTTCGATTTCAGCGCCTTTGACAAGGCTGACTCAGAAGGGAGCTAAGTTCCAGTGGTCTGACGCTTGTGAACGGAGCTTCCAGTTGCTGAAGGAGAAGCTGACTACAGCCCCAGTTCTGACTCTTCCAGAGGGACCGGACGGGTATGTTATTTATTGTGACGCTTCTGGTATGGGGTTAGGCTGTGTATTGATGCAGCACGGCAGAGTTATAGCGTATGCTTCCCGGCAGCTCAAAAAGCATGAGAAGAATTATCCTACCCACGATCTGGAGCTCGCAGCGGTGATTCATGCTCTGAAGATATTGAGACACTATTTATATGGCGTTCATGTGGATATCTATACTGATCATAAGAGTCTCCAGTATATTTTCAGACAGAGAGAGCTTAATTTGCGGCAGCGGAGGTGGCTGGAGCTTCTGAAAGATTATGATGTAGATATTCTGTATCATCCGGGCAAGGCTAATGTTGTTGCAGACGCGCTCAGTCGGAAGTCTATGGGCAGTTTAGCCGATTTACAGCCAGACAGGAGAGAGATAGCCCGTGATGTTCAGCAGTTGGCTAGTCTCGGGGTTCGTCTGGCCGATTCTGGAGATACCCAGATTTCTGTTCGAGGGGTTTCTGAGTCATCCATCAGGGACGATATTAAGCGGCATCAGTTCGAGGATCCTGTCTTAGCTCGGTACAGGGACACAGCCTATGATAAGGAGAGGACTTCGTTCGAGTTTTCACCGGACGGCACTATGTTATACAGAGGCAGGTTGTGTGTACCTGATATTGCAGGCCTTCGGCAGCAGGTCATGAGCGAGGCACATTATGCTCGCTACTCGGTCCATCCTGGCTCTACGAAGATGTACCATGATCTCCGATGCTTATACTGGTGGGACGGTATGAAGCAGGATGTTGCAGAGTTCGTCGCCCAGTGCCCTAATTGTCAGCAGGTCAAGATTGAGCATCAGAAGCCGGGTGGACTGTTGCAGGAGATGGAAATCCCGACTTGGAAGTGGGAGGTTATTAATATGGACTTCATTACAGGTTTGCCTCGCACTCCACGGAAGTATGATTCCATCTGGGTCGTCGTTGATAGGCTGACGAAATCAGCCCATTTTCTTCCCGTCAGGACTACCTATTCCGCCGAGGATTATGCCAGGCTCTATATTAAGGAGATTGTGAAGCTTCACGGAGTTCCTATATCTATTATTTCTGACAGAGGCGCCCAGTTTACGGCGCATTTCTGGAGATCTTTTCAGGAGGGACTAGGGACTCAGGTGAGTCTGAGCACCGCATTTCATCCTCAGAGCGACGGGCAGGCCGAGCGCACTATACAGACGCTGGGGGATATGTTGCGGGCCTGCGTTATTGATTTCAGAGGCAGCTGGGATGATCACCTGCCGTTGATTGAGTTTGCATATAATAACAGTTACCATTCCAGCATCCAGATGGCTCCGTATGAGGCTTTATATGGCAGGAAGTGCAGATCGCCGATCGGCTGGTTTGATATTGGCGAGACAGAGTTGATTGGCCCAGATATGGTCCAGCAGGCCGTGGACAAGGTGAAACTTATTCGAGAGCGACTGTTGGCAGCCCAGAGTCGACAGAAATCATACGCGGATAAACGGCGTCGACCGTTGGAGTTTCAGGTAGGCGATTGGGTATTTCTGAAGGTATCGCCTATGAAAGGCGTGATGCGGTTCGGCAGAAAGGGTAAGCTCAGTCCGCGTTATATTGGGCCTTATCAGATTGTTCGGAAAGCTGGAAATGTCGCCTATGAGCTAGATTTGCCATCTGATTTGGAAGCGGTACATCCGGTATTTCACGTCTCTATGCTTCGTAAATGCGTCGGTGACCCTTCCAGAATATTTCCTGCTGATGATATTCAGGTGACGGAGCAACTATCGTACGAGGAGCAGCCCGTATCTATTTTGGATCGTCAGGTAAGGAGGCTTCGGAATAAAGATGTAGCCTCTGTTAAGGTACTGTGGCGGAACGATAATAGGGAGGAAATGACATGGGAGGCCGAAGAGGAAATGAAGAAGAAATATCCTCATTTGTTCCCTATGCCCACAGGTAATCTAAAATCCTTGCTTAATTATATTCAATAATGAATGTGTAACATATGTGCTGACCATAAAAAGAAACTCCCCCGAAGCATTTTCAGACCCTATAAGATTAATTTAACATTCGAGGACGAATGTTCTAAAGGGGGGGAGGATGTTATATCCCGTATTTTTGAACCTCGGAGTATCTGCTGGGGTGGGGCCCACACACCGAGATTTTTTTTGGAACATCTGAAAAGTCATATGAATCACATATGTAAAGTTAAACACAACTCATGAAGTACCCTTGGACCAAATCAAAGTGGAAACCCTCCAAACGAATATTTTTAAGAAAACGTTTTCGGGTGACCTGACTTTGGGGGGCAAAAACTGTATTATAAGTTTGGAATTTCGAAAATACCTTGAAATAGAAGTTGTAGATAATTGAATTAGCTTTCCATCCATAGGTCGTGGGTTCCCAGGTGACGTCGGTACAAGGAGTTATGAACGTTTTAAGGTCGAAAGGTCAGTGGGCTAGGCCCAACTCGGGATCAACCGAGTTGGCCCAAAAAAAATAAAATAAAAATTTAGGCCCAATGTTTAAGGGGTGGCCGGCCAAGTGAGGCCCAACCCATGGCTTTAATGAATATTTCCATGTGCTAATTAATTATAAAGGGATCACTATCCCTTAGAAGGTTCAAGAGACTTAGAAGAGAAAGAAGAGCAAAACAAGAGCAAAAAAAAGAAGGCATTTCGGGTTTGAGGTGCAAAAATTCACCACCAAAAATCTTGCTCCTAAAATTTTTCTTTTGTGGTTTTCCTACTAAGTTAAGGTTCCTTTGTAACTTGGTATAGTTGGATTGGAGTGGGGAGCATTAGAATCACCAAAGTGATCACATCTCCAAGTGAAGAAGACTTGAAGAAAAGGTAAGAATTTCTACCTTTTTATTGTGTTATGAAGTTTTGATTGTGTTGTAGTATATAGAAATGTGTTGATTGTATGGAAAAATGGAAGTTTGCAAAGTGGGTGTGTGTTGTAGGTGTGTAGCCGTGGGTATGCACAATTGTATAGCCACAATGTGTTGAATTTATGTTATATTCTAGTTGTGATTGTGATGAAATGCATATGGGAATTGAAAGTTGGATGAATTTAGTTGATATTGGAAAAAAATAGGCATATGGCCGTAGGGTGTATATGGTTTGGGATAGAAAGGAATTGAGTTGTTTAGTGTGTTAAAGTGTTGTTGTGATGTTTGTAATGTAAATGAAGTTAGAATGATATAAGTTTGTATTGAATTGGAATGTAGAAACTTATGTCGTTTTAGTATGATTTTCCGACATTAAGGAAATGAAGTTGTTTGGTTGCTAATAGTGATGATCATTGATGAATTTGGAAGTTGGAAACTTGTTATGAAGTTGTATGCCAAAGATTTGATGTTTTGCATAAGTTATGACTTTGGCGGAAAGTTGTATATTATGTATATCGAGTGTATATCTTGAGGAAAACGATATGAAATGTTTCTAGAACTATATGGTGATGATCATGATTGTTGTTGAATGTGAAATTATTGATCTTAGTTGAAAGTTGGGTTGAATTGAAGATTATGTCAACTTGTGAGAAAAATGACTAGTTGAAGGATATTTATGTTTTTAATGTTCATTGTTGATATTGATGTTGTCGTTTGGGTTGTTGTTGATGATTTCTAGCCGAGTTGAATTCTCGGGGTGCTATATGTATAGGGGAAGTGCTGCCGAAATTTCGGTAGCCAAATATGCATTAAGTTGAAACTTTGGTATTCATAGCTTACAATTGGTAAACTTGACCAATTGCAGTTTTTCGACGAAACGGGAAGTGAGTTTGGAAAGGCTTAAGGAGCGTGAAAGGTATGTAAAGCAACCCCAATTCTTCCCTTGGCATGCCCCTAGTGTGTTAGGGTCGGATCCGGGCCTCGAAGGACCTCTTGGCCCTCGGAATCCGCAAGACAAAATTTCAGTTTTTCCTTCAGTAGAATTGAACCATTTTGATACGCTTTTTCTGAAATTATGCAATTGTGCTCTAAGTTACTCAGAAAGTCATAGAATGTCTGTATAACCTTCGTAGATGATATTATATGTTTAGAGGGCACAATTTGAGCCCGCCACCTTATTTGTTCTGAGGCGGGCCCACTATTTACGGTTTTGCCCCTAATGTGTTAAAGCTTCCTTTTTAAGCGATTTTTGAAAGAAATGTTTTAATTACCCTACTAATCGCTTAACGAATATTATTTTAAATATTCTGTTAAATATTATAAATTATTTTGACACTCAGGAATGACTTCGGGAAAGTTATACTTCTGTAATTTATTATGATATCCGAAATACATTTATTATGATTCCGTCCGACCCCATTGGATTTGTTTGTCTTTGATACGCTTCATCGAGTCTTTGAAAACATTTATTATATTTTTAAATTGCATTAGTCTCTCACTACTCCATTCGTGGATGTCCCAATGTTTCCCACACTGAGCCCGGGCCAGGATATGTTGTCAAGCGTAATTCTCTGCATTGTTCGCCGCGTCCCGATGTGAGGGGGCAGGTATACGCGTACATGGGTCTGTGGAGTATGATGTGCCATGTCCGCCTATTCTGTTCTGATCTGTTATGGACATTTTGATATGACATTATATGATACGGGGCCACGCCCCTTTTTCTGATTCCTCTGTATAGTGGCACCAGCGTCGGGAGGGTGGCCACATTCTGTCTGCCGAGTCTCGTGGCAGGGACCGGATATGATATGATATGATATGACATATGTTTCTGTACGCATTCTGTCTGTTTTGGAAATATGCATTTGACACTCTGGATTCTGTACTCATTTTCTGTAACCATTACGATTTGACTTCTGTGATTCCGCTTTACATATTCAGTACATATTTCGTACTGACCCCCTTTCTTCGGGGGCTGCGTTTTCATGCCGCGCAGGTACTGACGACAGGTTCGCTGATCCACACGTTTAGGATCCTATTTCTGCTATTTGGGGCGCTCTCTTCTACAGAGCCCATCTTTTGGTACAGTCTGTCACTGCTATCTGGATATGTACTTTGTTCTGGGTATGACGGGGCCCTGTCCCGTCTTATGATTATGATATGTTCTGTAGAGGTCTGTGGATACATCTGTGTGGGTTCTGTACACATGTTTGGGATACTTTGTTCAATGATGGCCTTATCGGCCTATGTGTGCCAAGTCTGCTTTTTCTGATAAATTCTGTAGCATCCACTAATATTATTATATTATTATTCTGATAATATGCTAATTTGGCTATCGGGTACGTATAGGTGCCCAGCTAGAGCACTGGTCGCGGCCCACGGGGTTGGGTCGTGACAAAAGTGGTATCAGAGCAGTTCGTCCTCGGAATGTCCACAGACCGTGTCTAGTAGAGTCTTGTTTATCGGTGTGTTGTGCACCACGCCTATAAACAGGAGGCTACAGGGCATTTAGGATACTACCCTTCTTTCTGTCTTAGATCGTGCGATAGAGCTGTGTTATCAGGATGACCCCTCCCTAACGAGTGGCTATATTTGCAGATATGCCTCCAAAAAAGGCAACCGCGGCCCAAAAGGCCAAGTCAGCAGCCTTGGGAGAGACTAGCCGGGTCCAGAGGATTACCAGGGCCCAGGCACATATTGCTCCGGGGACTTTACCCCAGACAGAGGGTTCGTCTACACCGCCACTCGTGGAGGAGATTGGGGCGGCCGCAGCCGCAGATCGGGGGGCAGCTCCACCGCCAGATCCCGCAGTTCCAGTACCTGAGCCTCCAGCTCCACGGCCAGGCACTGAGGATCAGTCTATGAGGGAGGCAGTCCAGTTGATGACGAGACTTGTGGCAGGGCAGGTTCAGGGGCATGGACTGGGAGGTGACCGGGCAGTCAGGCGTGATAGTTCGAGAGCCCGTGAGTTTTTGACTTGTAACCCTCCAGAGTTCTTTGGGACAAAGCCCGAGGAGGATCCTGAGGAGTTTATCAGGAAGATGCGACGCACTCTAGATTTGATTAATGCTTCCGAGACAGAGTCAGTCGCGTTAGCTTCGTACCGGTTATATGATGTGGCGGCAAACTGGTACGGGTCATGGGGGCTATCCAGGGGGGACGGCGCTCCTCCAGCAGCTTGGGGCGATTTTTCTCAGGCATTTCTTGGACATTTTCTGCCCCCAGAGTTGCGACGAGCTAGATCTGATAGATTCTTATTATTGAGGCAGAAGGGCCGCAGTATCCGGGACTATAGTTTGGAGTTTGATTCCTTGGCCCGATATGCACCTACTGTGGTGGCTACTATGGCGGACCGGATGCACAGATATATTATGGGGCTGGATCGGTATTTTGTTGATAGCTGCTTAGTATTGGCTGCTCAGCCCGGTATGGACATTGCCCGTATCCAGGCCCATGCCCAGGGTATGGAGGATCGGGGCAGAGGGGGACACCAGCCTGACAGGGGCCAGGATCGGAGACAGCCCAAGAGGGCCAGGTCATCTGGAGATTTTCGGGGCAGACAGCCCCAACAGCCGCAGCAGCCTAGCAGATTTTCATCTCAGCCGGCGCAGAGCGCGCCTCCCCAGCCTACAGGTCGCAGATTCGATAGCCCATGGTATTCAGGAGCAGGCCAGAGCTCCAGGGCTTCAGGTTCGCGGACAAATAGGGGTTCTGGTCAGATGAGGCCACCCAGGGTTCAGTGTTCTTTTTGCGGCAGATACCATACGGGAGAGTGCTACAGAGCCACCGGTGCATGCTTTTCTTGTGGCCGTCAGGGCCATTCTGTGAGAGATTGCCCGTATAAGGGTAGTTCGGGTGGTGCAGCGCAGCCTACCGGATCAGCCGCTGGGTCTTCATCGTCGTCAGTGGCTATGCGCCCTACGGGGCAGGGTTTTCCAGCACCAGCAGGTCGCGGCAGAGGCCGTGGTGGAGCTTCTGGTATTAGCGGTCCTTCGAACCGCATTTATGCTTTGGCCAGCCGCCAGGATCAGGAGGCATCTCCTAATGTCGTCACAGGTACTTTATTGGTCTTCTCTCGGTCTGTGTATGCATTAATTGATCCAGGTTCGACTTTATCATATATTTCACCCCTTGTTGCTGGAAAAATTGGTATTATGTCTGAACCTATAGAGCCATTTGAGGTAGCCACACCGATAGGGGACTTTATTGTAGCGAAACAGGTTTATAAAGACTGTTCTGTGATTGTATGTGGCCGTGATACTAAGGCAGATCTGGTAGAGTTAGATATGACTGAATTTGATGTTATTATGGGTATGGACTGGCTAGCTTCCTGTTATGCTAATGTTGACTGCCAGAATAAGGTGGTTCGCTTCCAGTTTCCCGGGGAGCCAGTTTTAGATTGGGCTGGAAATACAGCATTGCCGAAAGGTAAGTTTATTTCATACCTTAAGGCAAAGAAAATGATTAGAAAGGGTTATATCTATCATCTGGTTCGGGTGCAAGACTTGGACGCCGAGACGCCGACACTTCAGTCAGTCCCCGTGATTAATGAGTTTTCAGATGTTTTCCCCGACGAGCTTCCAGGTCTTCCTCCAGAGCGGGAGATAGACTTCTCTATTGACTTACTCCCAGACACTCAGCCTATCTCTATTCCTCCGTATAGAATGGCGCCTGCAGAGTTAAAGGAGTTGAAGGAGCAGCTGAAAGATTTGCTGGATAAGGGCTTCATCAGACCCAGTACTTCGCCTTGGGGAGCCCCGGTATTATTTGTGCGTAAGAAGGACGGGTCGCTGCGTATGTGTATTGATTATCGGCAGCTGAATAAGGTAACTATAAAGAATAAATACCCCCTCCCCAGGATTGATGATTTGTTTGATCAGCTGCAGGGCGCTAAGTGTTTTTCGAAGATAGATCTTCGATCCGGCTACCACCAGGTTCGAGTACGAGAGGCCGATATCCCTAAGACAGCTTTCCGGACTCGATATGGGCATTACGAGTTCAGGGTTATGTCTTTTGGGCTGACAAATGCTCCCGCAGTATTCATGGATTTGATGAACCGGGTATTCAGGCCATTCTTGGATATGTTCGTAATTGTATTCATTGATGATATCCTGGTTTATTCTCGGTCTGAGGCGGAGCACGCAGATCATCTGAGATCGGTATTAGGGGTACTCCGGCATCAGAAATTATATGCCAAATTTTCTAAGTGTGAATTCTGGCTGTCTTCAGTGGCTTTCTTGGGGCATGTTATTGCAGCTGATGGTGTCCGTGTGGACACACAGAAGATCGAGGCCATGAAGAATTGGCCCGGACCTACGACGCCCACAGAGGTACGCAGTTTCCTGGGATTGGCAGGTTATTACAGGAGATTTGTGGAGAAGTTTGCTTCGATTTCAGCGCCTTTGACAAGGCTGACTCAGAAGGGAGCTACGTTCCAGTAGTCTGACGCTTGTGAACGGAGCTTCCAGTTGCTGAAGGAAAAGCTGACTACAACCCCAGTTCTGACTCTTCCAGAGGGACCGGACGGATATGTTATTTATTGTGACGCTTCTGGTATGGGGTTAGGCTGTGTATTGATGCAGCACGGCAGAGTTATAGCGTATGCTTCCCGGCAGCTCAAAAAGCATGAGAAGAATTATCCTACCCACGATCTGGAGCTCGCAGCGGTGATTCATGCTCTGAAGATATGGAGACACTATTTATATGGCGTTCATGTGGATATCTATACTGATCATAAGAGTCTCCAGTATATTTTCAGACAGAGAGAGCTTAATTTGCGGCAGCGGAGGTGGCTGGAGCTTCTGAAAGATTATGATGTAGTATCATCCGGGCAAGGCTAATGTTGTTGCAGACGCGCTCAGTCGGAAGTCTATGGGCAGTTTAGCCGATTTACAGCCAGACAGGAGAGAGATAGCCCGTGATGTTCAGCAGTTGGCTAGTCTCGGGGTTCGTCTGGCCGATTCTGGAGATACCCAGATTTCTGTTCGAGGGGTTTCTGAGTCATCCATCAGGGACGATATTAAGCGGCATCAGTTCGAGGATCCTGTCTTAGCTCGGTACAGGGACACAGCCTATGATAAGGAGAGGACTTCGTTCGAGTTTTCACCGGACGACACTATGTTATACAGAGGCAGGTTGTGTGTACCTGATATTGCAGGCCTTCGGCAGCAGGTCATGAGCGAGGCACATTATGCTCGCTACTCGGTCCATCCTGGCTCTACGAAGATGTACCATGATCTCCGATGCTTATACTGGTGGGACGGTATGAAGCAGGATGTTGCAGAGTTCGTCGCCCAGTGCCCTAATTGTCAGCAGGTCAAGATTGAGCATCAGAAGCCGGGTGGACTGTTGCAGGAGATGGAAATCCCGACTTGGAAGTGGGAGGTTATTAATATGGACTTCATTACAGGTTTGCCTCGCACTCCACGGAAGTATGATTCCATCTGGGTCGTCGTTGATAGGCTGACGAAATCAGCCCATTTTCTTCCCGTCAGGACTACCTATTCCGCCGAGGATTATGCCAGGCTCTATATTAAGGAGATTGTGAAGCTTCACGGAGTTCCTATATCTATTATTTCTGACAGAGGCGCCCAGTTTACGGCGCATTTCTGGAGATCTTTTCAGGAGGGACTAGGGACTCAGGTGAGTTTGAGCACCGCATTTCATCCTCAGAGCGACGGGCAGGCCGAGCGCACTATACAGACGCTGGGGGATATGTTGCGGGCCTGCGTTATTGATTTAAGAGGCAGCTGGGATGATCACCTGCCGTTGATTGAGTTTGCATATAATAACAGTTACCATTCCAGCATCCAGATGGCTCCGTATGAGGCTTTATATGGCAGGAAGTGCAGATCGCCGATCGGCTGGTTTGATATTGGCGAGACAGAGTTGATTGGCCCAAATATGGTCCAGCAGGCCGTGAACAAGGTGAAACTTATTCGAGAGCGACTGTTGGCAGCCCAGAGTCGACAGAAATCATACGCGGATAAACGGCGTCGACCGTTGGAGTTTCAGGTAGGCGATTGGGTATTTCTGAAGGTATCGCCTATGAAAGGCGTGATGCGGTTCGGCAGAAAGGGTAAGCTCAGTCCGCGTTATATTGGGCCTTATCAGATTGTTCGGAAAGCTGGAAATGTCTCCTATGAGCTAGATTTGCCATTTGATTTGGAAGCGGTACATCCGGTATTTCACGTCTCTATGCTTCGTAAATGCGTCGGTGACCCTTCCAGAATATTTCCTGCTGATGATATTCAGGTGACGGAGCAACTATCGTACGAGGAGCAGCCCGTATCTATTTTGGATCGTCAGGTAAGGAGGCTTCGGAATAAAGATGTAGCCTCTGTTAAGGTACTGTGGCGGAACGATAATAGGGAGGAAATGACATGGGAGGCCGAAGAGGAAATGAAGAAGAAATATCCTCATTTGTTCCCTATGCCCACAGGTAATCTAAAATCCTTGCTTAATTATATTCAATAATGAATGTGTAACATATGTGCTGACCATAAAAAGAAACTCCCCCGAAGCATTTTCAGACCCTATAAGATTAATTTAACATTCGAGGACGAATGTTCTAAAGGGGGGGAGGATGTTATATCCCGTATTTTTGAACCTCGGAGTATCTGCTGGGGTGGGGCCCACACATCGAGATTTTTTTTGGAACATCTGAAAAGTCATATGAATCACATATGTAAAGTTAAACACAACTCATGAAGTACCCTTGGACCAAATCAAAGTGGAAACCCTCCAAACGAATATTTTTAAGAAAACGTTTTCGGGTGACCTGACTTTGGGGGGCAAAAACTGTATTATAAGTTTGGAATTTCGAAAATACCTTGAAATAGAAGTTGTAGATAATTGAATTAGCTTTCCATCCATAGGTCGTGGGTTCCCAGGTGACGTCGGTACAAGGAGTTATGAACGTTTTAAGGTCGAAAGGTCAGTGGGCTAGGCCCAACTCGGGATCAACCGAGTTGGCCCAAAAAAAATAAAATAAAAATTTAGGCCCAATGTTTAAGGGGTGGCCGGCCAAGTGAGGCCCAACCCATGGCTTTAATGAATATTTCCATGTGCTAATTAATTATAAAGGGATCACTATCCCTTAGAAGGTTCAAGAGACTTAGAAGAGAAAGAAGAGCAAAACAAGAGCAAAAAAAAGAAGGCATTTCGGGTTTGAGGTGCAAAAATTCACCACCAAAAATCTTGCTCCTAAAATTTTTCTTTTGTGGTTTTCCTACTAAGTTAAGGTTCCTTTGTAACTTGGTATAGTTGGATTGGAGTGGGGAGCATTAGAATCACCAAAGTGATCACATCTCCAAGTGAAGAAGACTTGAAGAAAAGGTAAGAATTTCTACCTTTTTATTGTGT
Source organism: Lycium barbarum (assembly GCF_019175385.1). Lineage (NCBI taxonomy): Eukaryota > Viridiplantae > Streptophyta > Magnoliopsida > Solanales > Solanaceae > Lycium > Lycium barbarum. The sequence continues at coordinate 122,262,712 of NC_083340.1, read as the reverse complement.
TATGAAGTTTTGATTGTGTTGTAGTATATAGAAATGTGTTGATTGTATGGAAAAATGGAAGTTTGCAAAGTGGGTGTGTGTTGTAGGTGTGTAGCCGTGGGTATGCACAATTGTATAGCCACAATGTGTTGAATTTATGTTATATTCTAGTTGTGATTGTGATGAAATGCATATGGGAATTGAAAGTTGGATGAATTTAGTTGATATTGGAAAAAAATAGGCATATGGCCGTAGGGTGTATATGGTTTGGGATAGAAAGGAATTGAGTTGTTTAGTGTGTTAAAGTGTTGTTGTGATGTTTGTAATGTAAATGAAGTTAGAATGATATAAGTTTGTATTGAATTGGAATGTAGAAACTTATGTCGTTTTAGTATGATTTTCCGACATTAAGGAAATGAAGTTGTTTGGTTGCTAATAGTGATGATCATTGATGAATTTGGAAGTTGGAAACTTGTTATGAAGTTGTATGCCAAAGATTTGATGTTTTGCATAAGTTATGACTTTGGCGGAAAGTTGTATATTATGTATATCGAGTGTATATCTTGAGGAAAACGATATGAAATGTTTCTAGAACTATATGGTGATGATCATGATTGTTGTTGAATGTGAAATTATTGATCTTAGTTGAAAGTTGGGTTGAATTGAAGATTATGTCAACTTGTGAGAAAAATGACTAGTTGAAGGATATTTATGTTTTTAATGTTCATTGTTGATATTGATGTTGTCGTTTGGGTTGTTGTTGATGATTTCTAGCCGAGTTGAATTCTCGGGGTGCTATATGTATAGGAGAAGTGCTACCGAAATTTCGGTAGCCAAATATGCATTAAGTTGAAACTTTGGTATTCATAGCTTACAATTGGTAAACTTGACCAATTGCAGTTTTTCGACGAAACGGAAAGTAAGTTTGGAAAGGCTTAAGGAGCGTGAAAGGTATGTAAAGCAACCCCAATTCTTCCCTTGGCATGCCCCTAGTGTGTTAGGGTCGGATCCGGGCCTCGAAGGACCTCTTGGCCCTCGGAATCCGCAAGACAAAATTTCAGTTTTTCCTTCAGTAGAATTGAACCATTTTGATACGCTTTTTCTGAAATTATGCAATTGTGCTCTAAGTTACTCAGAAAGTCATAGAATGTCTGTATAACCTTCGTAGATGATATTATATGTTTAGAGGGCACAATTTGAGCCCGCCACCTTATTTGTTCTGAGGCGGGCCCACTATTTACGGTTTTGCCCCTAATGTGTTAAAGCTTCCTTTTTAAGCGATTTTTGAAAGAAATGTTTTAATTACCCTACTAATCGCTTAACGAATATTATTTTAAATATTCTGTTAAATATTATAAATTATTTTGACACTCGGAATGACTTCGGGAAAGTTATACTTCTGTAATTTATTATGATATCCGAAATACATTTATTATGATTCCGTCCGACCCCATTGGATTTGTTTGTCTTTGATACGCTTCATCGAGTCTTTGAAAACATTTATTATATTTTTAAATTGCATTAGTCTCTCACTACTCCATTCGTGGATGTCCCAATGTTTCCCACACTGAGCCCGGGCCAGGATATGTTGTCAAGCGTAATTCTCTGCATTGTTCGCCGCGTCCCGATGTGAGGGGGCAGGTATACGCGTACATGGGTCTGTGGAGTATGATGTGCCATGTCCGCCTATTCTGTTCTGATCTGTTATGGACATTTTGATATGACATTATATGATACGGGGCCACGCCCCTTTTTCTGATTCCTCTGTATAGTGGCACCAGCGTCGGGAGGGTGGCCACATTCTGTCTGCCGAGTCTCGTGGCAGGGACCGGATATGATATGATATGATATGACATATGTTTCTGTACGCATTCTGTCTGTTTTGGAAATATGCATTTGACACTCTGGATTCTGTACTCATTTTCTGTAACCATTACGATTTGACTTCTGTGATTCCGCTTTACATATTCAGTACATATTTCGTACTGACCCCCTTTCTTCGGGGGCTGCGTTTTCATGCCGCGCAGGTACTGACGACAGGTTCGCTGATCCACACGTTTAGGATCCTATTTCTGCTATTTGGGGCGCTCTCTTCTACAGAGCCCATCTTTTGGTACAGTCTGTCACTGCTATCTGGATATGTACTTTGTTCTGGGTATGACGGGGCCCTGTCCCGTCTTATGATTATGATATGTTCTGTAGAGGTCTGTGGATACATCTGTGTGGGTTCTGTACACATGTTTGGGATACTTTGTTCAATGATGGCCTTATCGGCCTATGTGTGCCAAGTCTGCTTTTTCTGATAAATTCTGTAGCATCCACTAATATTATTATATTATTATTCTGATAATATGCTAATTTGGCTATCGGGTACGTATAGGTGCCCAGCTAGAGCACTGGTCGCGGCCCACGGGGTTGGGTCGTGACAAAAGTGGTATCAGAGCAGTTCGTCCTCGGAATGTCCACAGACCGTGTCTAGTAGAGTCTTGTTTATCGGTGTGTTGTGCACCACGCCTATAAACAGGAGGCTACAGGGCATTTAGGATACTACCCTTCTTTCTGTCTTAGATCGTGCGATAGAGCTGTGTTATCAGGATGACCCCTCCCTAACGAGTGGCTATATTTGCAGATATGCCTCCAAAAAAGGCAACCGCGGCCCAAAAGGCCAAGTCAGCAGCCTTGGGAGAGACTAGCCGGGTCCAGAGGATTACCAGGGCCCAGGCACATATTGCTCCGGGGACTTTACCCCAGACAGAGGGTTCGTCTACACCGCCACTCGTGGAGGAGATTGGGGCGGCCGCAGCCGCAGATCGGGGGGCAGCTCCACCGCCAGATCCCGCAGTTCCAGTACCTGAGCCTCCAGCTCCACGGCCAGGCACTGAGGATCAGTCTATGAGGGAGGCAGTCCAGTTGATGACGAGACTTGTGGCAGGGCAGGTTCAGGGGCATGGACTGGGAGGTGACCGGGCAGTCAGGCGTGATAGTTCGAGAGCCCGTGAGTTTTTGACTTGTAACCCTCCAGAGTTCTTTGGGACAAAGCCCGAGGAGGATCCTGAGGAGTTTATCAGGAAGATGCGACGCACTCTAGATTTGATTAATGCTTCCGAGACAGAGTCAGTCGCGTTAGCTTCGTACCGGTTATATGATGTGGCGGCAAACTGGTACGGGTCATGGGGGCTATCCAGGGGGGACGGCGCTCCTCCAGCAGCTTGGGGCGATTTTTCTCAGGCATTTCTTGGACATTTTCTGCCCCCAGAGTTGCGACGAGCTAGATCTGATAGATTCTTATTATTGAGGCAGAAGGGCCGCAGTATCCGGGACTATAGTTTGGAGTTTGATTCCTTGGCCCGATATGCACCTACTGTGGTGGCTACTATGGCGGACCGGATGCACAGATATATTATGGGGCTGGATCGGTATTTTGTTGATAGCTGCTTAGTATTGGCTGCTCAGCCCGGTATGGACATTGCCCGTATCCAGGCCCATGCCCAGGGTATGGAGGATCGGGGCAGAGGGGGACACCAGCCTGACAGGGGCCAGGATCGGAGACAGCCCAAGAGGGCCAGGTCATCTGGAGATTTTCGGGGCAGACAGCCCCAACAGCCGCAGCAGCCTAGCAGATTTTCATCTCAGCCGGCGCAGAGCGCGCCTCCCCAGCCTACAGGTCGCAGATTCGATAGCCCATGGTATTCAGGAGCAGGCCAGAGCTCCAGGGCTTCAGGTTCGCGGACAAATAGGGGTTCTGGTCAGATGAGGCCACCCAGGGTTCAGTGTTCTTTTTGCGGCAGATACCATACGGGAGAGTGCTACAGAGCCACCGGTGCATGCTTTTCTTGTGGCCGTCAGGGCCATTCTGTGAGAGATTGCCCGTATAAGGGTAGTTCGGGTGGTGCAGCGCAGCCTACCGGATCAGCCGCTGGGTCTTCATCGTCGTCAGTGGCTATGCGCCCTACGGGGCAGGGTTTTCCAGCACCAGCAGGTCGCGGCAGAGGCCGTGGTGGAGCTTCTGGTATTAGCGGTCCTTCGAACCGCATTTATGCTTTGGCCAGCCGCCAGGATCAGGAGGCATCTCCTAATGTCGTCACAGGTACTTTATTGGTCTTCTCTCGGTCTGTGTATGCATTAATTGATCCAGGTTCGACTTTATCATATATTTCACCCCTTGTTGCTGGAAAAATTGGTATTATGTCTGAACCTATAGAGCCATTTGAGGTAGCCACACCGATAGGGGACTTTATTGTAGCGAAACAGGTTTATAAAGACTGTTCTGTGATTGTATGTGGCCGTGATACTAAGGCAGATCTGGTAGAGTTAGATATGACTGAATTTGATGTTATTATGGGTATGGACTGGCTAGCTTCCTGTTATGCTAATGTTGACTGCCAGAATAAGGTGGTTCGCTTCCAGTTTCCCGGGGAGCCAGTTTTAGATTGGGCTGGAAATACAGCATTGCCGAAAGGTAAGTTTATTTCATACCTTAAGGCAAAGAAAATGATTAGAAAGGGTTATATCTATCATCTGGTTCGGGTGCAAGACTTGGACGCCGAGACGCCGACACTTCAGTCAGTCCCCGTGATTAATGAGTTTTCAGATGTTTTCCCCGACGAGCTTCCAGGTCTTCCTCCAGAGCGGGAGATAGACTTCTCTATTGACTTACTCCCAGACACTCAGCCTATCTCTATTCCTCCGTATAGAATGGCGCCTGCAGAGTTAAAGGAGTTGAAGGAGCAGCTGAAAGATTTGCTGGATAAGGGCTTCATCAGACCCAGTACTTCGCCTTGGGGAGCCCCGGTATTATTTGTGCGTAAGAAGGACGGGTCGCTGCGTATGTGTATTGATTATCGGCAGCTGAATAAGGTAACTATAAAGAATAAATACCCCCTCCCCAGGATTGATGATTTGTTTGATCAGCTGCAGGGCGCTAAGTGTTTTTCGAAGATAGATCTTCGATCCGGCTACCACCAGGTTCGAGTACGAGAGGCCGATATCCCTAAGACAGCTTTCCGGACTCGATATGGGCATTACGAGTTCAGGGTTATGTCTTTTGGGCTGACAAATGCTCCCGCAGTATTCATGGATTTGATGAACCGGGTATTCAGGCCATTCTTGGATATGTTCGTAATTGTATTCATTGATGATATCCTGGTTTATTCTCGGTCTGAGGCGGAGCACGCAGATCATCTGAGATCGGTATTAGGGGTACTCCGGCATCAGAAATTATGTGCCAAATTTTCTAAGTGTGAATTCTGGCTGTCTTCAGTGGCTTTCTTGGGGCATGTTATTGCAGCTGATGGTGTCCGTGTGGACACACAGAAGATCGAGGCCATGAAGAATTGGCCCGGACCTACGACGCCCACAGAGGTACGCAGTTTCCTGGGATTGGCAGGTTATTACAGGAGATTTGTGGAGAAGTTTGCTTCGATTTCAGCGCCTTTGACAAGGCTGACTCAGAAGGGAGCTACGTTCCAGTAGTCTGACGCTTGTGAACGGAGCTTCCAGTTGCTGAAGGAAAAGCTGACTACAACCCCAGTTCTGACTCTTCCAGAGGGACCGGACGGGTATGTTATTTATTGTGACGCTTCTGGTATGGGGTTAGGCTGTGTATTGATGCAGCACGGCAGAGTTATAGCGTATGCTTCCCGGCAGCTCAAAAAGCTTGAGAAGAATTATCCTACCCACGATCTGGAGCTCGCAGCGGTGATTCATGCTCTGAAGATATGGAGACACTATTTATATGGCGTTCATGTGGATATCTATACTGATCATAAGAGTCTCCAGTATATTTTCAGACAGAGAGAGCTTAATTTGCGGCAGCGGAGGTGGCTGGAGCTTCTGAAAGATTATGATGTAGTATCATCCGGGCAAGGCTAATGTTGTTGCAGACGCGCTCAGTCGGAAGTCTATGGGCAGTTTAGCCGATTTACAGCCAGACAGGAGAGAGATAGCCCGTGATGTTCAGCAGTTGGCTAGTCTCGGGGTTCGTCTGGCCGATTCTGGAGATACCCAGATTTCTGTTCGAGGGGTTTCTGAGTCATCCATCAGGGACGATATTAAGCGGCATCAGTTCGAGGATCCTGTCTTAGCTCGGTACAGGGACACAGCCTATGATAAGGAGAGGACTTCGTTCGAGTTTTCACCGGACGACACTATGTTATACAGAGGCAGGTTGTGTGTACCTGTTATTGCAGGCCTTCGGCAGCAGGTCATGAGCGAGGCACATTATGCTCGCTACTCGGTCCATCCTGGCTCTACGAAGATGTACCATGATCTCCGATGCTTATACTGGTGGGACGGTATGAAGCCGGATGTTGCAGAGTTCGTCGCCCAGTGCCCTAATTGTCAGCAGGTCAAGATTGAGCATCAGAAGCCGGGTGGACTGTTGCAGGAGATGGAAATCCCGACTTGGAAGTGGGAGGTTATTATTATGGACTTCATTACAGGTTTGCCTCGCACTCCACGGAAGTATGATTCCATCTGGGTCGTCGTTGATAGGCTGACGAAATCAGCCCATTTTCTTCCCGTCAGGACTACCTATTCCGCCGAGGATTATGCCAGGCTCTATATTAAGGAGATTGTGAAGCTTCACGGAGTTCCTATATCTATTATTTCTGACAGAGGCGCCCAGTTTACGGCGCATTTCTGGAGATCTTTTCAGGAGGGACTAGGGACTCAGGTGAGTTTGAGCACCGCATTTCATCCTCAGAGCGACGGGCAGGCCGAGCGCACTATACAGACGCTGGGGGATATGTTGCGGGCCTGCGTTATTGATTTAAGAGGCAGCTGGGATGATCACCTGCCGTTGATTGAGTTTGCATATAATAACAGTTACCATTCCAGCATCCAGATGGCTCCGTATGAGGCTTTATATGGCAGGAAGTGCAGATCGCCGATCGGCTGGTTTGATATTGGCGAGACAGAGTTGATTGGCCCAGATATGGTCCAGCAGGCCGTGAACAAGGTGAAACTTATTCGAGAGCGACTGTTGGCAGCCCAGAGTCGACAGAAATCATACGCGGATAAACGGCGTCGACCGTTGGAGTTTCAGGTAGGCGATTGGGTATTTCTGAAGGTATCGCCTATGAAAGGGGTGATGCGGTTCGGCAGAAAGGGTAAGCTCAGTCCGCGTTATATTGGGCCTTATCAGATTGTTCGGAAAGCTGGAAATGTCTCCTATGAGCTAGATTTGCCATTTGATTTGGAAGCGGTACATCCGGTATTTCACGTCTCTATGCTTCGTAAATGCGTCGGTGACCCTTCCAGAATATTTCCTGCTGATGATATTCAGGTGACGGAGCAACTATCGTACGAGGAGCAGCCCGTATCTATTTTGGATCGTCAGGTAAAGAGGCTTCGGAATAAAGATGTAGCCTCTGTTAAGGTACTGTGGCGGAACGATAATAGGGAGGAAATGACATGGGAGGCCGAAGAGGAAATGAAGAAGAAATATCCTCATTTGTTCCCTATGCCCACAGGTAATCTAAAATCCTTGCTTAATTATATTCAATAATGAATGTGTAACATATGTGCTGACCATAAAAAGAAACTCCCCCGAAGCATTTTCAGACCCTATAAGATTAATTTAACATTCGAGGACGAATGTTCTAAAGGGGGGGAGGATGTTATATCCCGTATTTTTGAACCTCGGAGTATCTGCTGGGGTGGGGCCCACACACCGAGATTTTTTTTGGAACATCTGAAAAGTCATATGAATCACATATGTAAAGTTAAACACAACTCATGAAGTACCCTTGGACCAAATCAAAGTGGAAACCCTCCAAACGAATATTTTTAAGAAAACGTTTTCGGGTGACCTGACTTTGGGGGGCAACAACTGTATTATAAGTTTGGAATTTCGAAAATACCTTGAAATAGAAGTTGTAGATAATTGAATTAGCTTTCCATCCATAGGTCGTGGGTTCCCAGGTGACGTCGGTACAAGGAGTTATGAACGTTTTAAGGTCGAAAGGTCAGTGGGCTAGGCCCAACTCGGGATCAACCGAGTTGGCCCAAAAAAAATAAAATAAAAATTTAGGCCCAATGTTTAAGGGGTGGCCGGCCAAGTGAGGCCCAACCCATGGCTTTAATGAATATTTCCATGTGCTAATTAATTATAAAGGGATCACTATCCCTTAGAAGGTTCAAGAGACTTAGAAGAGAAAGAAGAGCAAAACAAGAGCAAAAAAAAGAAGGCATTTCGGGTTTGAGGTGCAAAAATTCACCACCAAAAATCTTGCTCCTAAAATTTTTCTTTTGTGGTTTTCCTACTAAGTTAAGGTTCCTTTGTAACTTGGTATAGTTGGATTGGAGTGGGGAGCATTAGAATCACCAAAGTGATCACATCTCCAAGTGAAGAAGACTTGAAGAAAAGGTAAGAATTTCTACCTTTTTATTGTGTTATGAAGTTTTGATTGTGTTGTAGTATATAGAAATGTGTTGATTGTATGGAAAAATGGAAGTTTGCAAAGTGGGTGTGTGTTGTAGGTGTGTAGCCGTGGGTATGCACAATTGTATAGCCACAATGTGTTGAATTTATGTTATATTCTAGTTGTGATTGTGATGAAATGCATATGGGAATTGAAAGTTGGATGAATTTAGTTGATATTGGAAAAAAATAGGCATATGGCCGTAGGGTGTATATGGTTTGGGATAGAAAGGAATTGAGTTGTTTAGTGTGTTAAAGTGTTGTTGTGATGTTTGTAATGTAAATGAAGTTAGAATGATATAAGTTTGTATTGAATTGGAATGTAGAAACTTATGTCGTTTTAGTATGATTTTCCGACATTAAGGAAATGAAGTTGTTTGGTTGCTAATAGTGATGATCATTGATGAATTTGGAAGTTGGAAACTTGTTATGAAGTTGTATGCCAAAGATTTGATGTTTTGCATAAGTTATGACTTTGGCGGAAAGTTGTATATTATGTATATCGAGTGTATATCTTGAGGAAAACGATATGAAATGTTTCTAGAACTATATGGTGATGATCATGATTGTTGTTGAATGTGAAATTATTGATCTTAGTTGAAAGTTGGGTTGAATTGAAGATTATGTCAACTTGTGAGAAAAATGACTAGTTGAAGGATATTTATGTTTTTAATGTTCATTGTTGATATTGATGTTGTCGTTTGGGTTGTTGTTGATGATTTCTAGCCGAGTTGAATTCTCGGGGTGCTATATGTATAGGGGAAGTGCTGCCGAAATTTCGGTAGCCAAATATGCATTAAGTTGAAACTTTGGTATTCATAGCTTACAATTGGTAAACTTGACCAATTGCAGTTTTTCGACGAAACGGGAAGTGAGTTTGGAAAGGCTTAAGGAGCGTGAAAGTTATGTAAAGCAACCCCAATTCTTCCCTTGGCATGCCCCTAGTGTGTTAGGGTCGGATCCGGGCCTCGAAGGACCTCTTGGCCCGCGGAATCCGCAAGACAAAATTTCAGTTTTTCCTTCAGTAGAATTGAACCATTTTGATACGCTTTTTCTGAAATTATGCAATTGTGCTCTAAGTTACTCAGAAAGTCATAGAATGTCTGTATAACCTTCGTAGATGATATTATATGTTTAGAGGGCACAATTTGAGCCCGCCACCTTATTTGTTCTGAGGCGGGCCCACTATTTACGGTTTTGCCCCTAATGTGTTAAAGCTTCCTTTTTAAGCGATTTTTGAAAGAAATGTTTTAATTACCCTACTAATCGCTTAACGAATATTATTTTAAATATTCTGTTAAATATTATAAATTATTTTGACACTCGGAATGACTTCGGGAAAGTTATACTTCTGTAATTTATTATGATATCCGAAATACATTTATTATGATTCCGTCCGACCCCATTGGATTTGTTTGTCTTTGATACGCTTCATCGAGTCTTTGAAAACATTTATTATATTTTTAAATTGCATTAGTCTCTCACTACTCCATTCGTGGATGTCCCAATGTTTCCCACACTGAGCCCGGGCCAGGATATGTTGTCAAGCGTAATTCTCTGCATTGTTCGCCGCGTCCCGATGTGAGGGGGCAGGTATACGCGTACATGGGTCTGTGGAGTATGATGTGCCATGTCCGCCTATTCTGTTCTGATCTGTTATGGACATTTTGATATGACATTATATGATACGGGGCCACGCCCCTTTTTCTGATTCCTCTGTATAGTGGCACCAGCGTCGGGAGGGTGGCCACATTCTGTCTGCCGAGTCTCGTGGCAGGGACCGGATATGATATGATATGATATGACATATGTTTCTGTACGCATTCTGTCTGTTTTGGAAATATGCATTTGACACTCTGGATTCTGTACTCATTTTCTGTAACCATTATGATTTGACTTCTGTGATTCCGCTTTACATATTCAGTACATATTTCGTACTGACCCCCTTTCTTCGGGGGCTGCGTTTTCATGCCGCGCAGGTACTGACGACAGGTTCGCTGATCCACACGTTTAGGATCCTATTTCTGCTATTTGGGGCGCTCTCTTCTACAGAGCCCATCTTTTGGTACAGTCTGTCACTGCTATCTGGATATGTACTTTGTTCTGGGTATGACGGGGCCCTGTCCCGTCTTATGATTATGATATGTTCTGTAGAGGTCTGTGGATACATCTGTGTGGGTTCTGTACACATGTTTGGGATACTTTGTTCTATGATGGCCTTATCGGCCTATGTGTGCCAAGTCTGCTTTTTCTGATAAATTCTGTAGCATCCACTAATATTATTATATTATTATTCTGATAATATGCTAATTTGGCTATCGGGTACGTATAGGTGCCCAGCTAGGGCACTGGTCGCGGCCCACGGGGTTGGGTCGTGACAAAAGTGGTATCAGAGCAGTTCGTCCTCGGAATGTCCACAGACCGTGTCTAATAGAGTCTTGTTTATCGGTGTGTTGTGCACCACGCCTATAAACAGGAGGCTACAGGGCATTTAGGATACTACCCTTCTTTCTGTCTTAGATCGTGCGATAGAGCTGTGTTATCAGGATGACCCCTCCCTAACGAGTGGCTATATTTGCAGATATGCCTCCAAAAAAGGCAACCGCGGCCCAAAAGGCCAAGTCAGCAGCCTTGGGAGAGACTAGCCGGGTCCAGAGGATTACCAGGGCCCAGGCACATATTGCTCCGGGGACTTTGCCCCAGACAGAGGGTTCGTCTACACCGCCACTCTTGGAGGAGATTGGGGCGGCCGCAGCCGCAGATCGGGGGGCGGCTCCACCGCCAGCTCCCGCAGTTCCAGTACCTGAGCCTCCAGCTCCACGGCCAGGCACTGAGGATCAGTCTATGAGGGAGGCAGTCCAGTTGCTGACGAGACTTGTTGCAGGGCAGGTTCAGGGGCATGGACTGGGAGGTGACCGGGCAGTCAGGCGTGATAGTTCGAGAGCCCGTGAGTTTTTGACTTGTAACCCTCCAGAGTTCTTTGGGACAAAGCCCAAGGAAGATCCTGAGGAGTTTATCAGGAAGATGCGACGCACTCTAGATTTGATTAATGCTTCCGAGACAGAGTAAGTCGCGTTAGCTTCGTACCGGTTATATGATGTGGCGGCAAACTGGTACGAGTCATGGGGGCTATCCAGGGGGGACGGCGCTCCTCCAGTAGCTTGGGGCGATTTTTCTCAGGCATTTCTTGGACATTTTCTGCCCCCAGAGTTGCGACGAGCTAGATCTGATAGATTCTTATTATTGAGGCAGAAGGGCCGCAGTATCCGGGACTATAGTTTGGAGTTTGATTCCTTGGCCCGATATGCACCTACTGTGGTGGCTACTATGGCGGACCGGATGCACAGAAGGGACGTCAGTACGAGTAATGTACCGAGTATGTAAGGCATGAACGATAATATAACAGGTGATACAAGCATGGATAATAACAAAAAGGAAATATGTAGCATATTGTAGGATGAAAGAGAAACCTGTACACGTGAGTGCCTCTTAGGGCGGATGCCATGCATGCTTAGCTTTCTTTGAAAAACATTTCTTGTTCATATATACAGAAAATATGCCGAGGCGTCGGCTCCGATCCATTTAGCCATATATGTCTAGTGTCCGGGATGATATCATATTACGCCAACTGACTAGGTGGCAATGCGTCTATAGCACCACATGTGTCCCTTTTCCCCATATTCCCCATATACATATACATATATCATATACATATATCGTATAGCAGCATGCATGAGAGCCAAAAGAAAGTCATGTATCCATCGGAGTGACGTAAGGTCGGTAACCTCCGATTATATTATGGAATCATCATGGTCATCGTGTCTCACCTTGAAGGGACAATTATTATAAGGCGAGACTATCGATGAAGAATAGATTAGGGAGAACATATAATAAATTCATAATCTCATGAGGCATCAATTCATATACTTTGGAAGATTTAGAAATAAAGTCACCATCAATGAATAAATTGAGAAATCAATAAATAGCTCAACATTCTCATACCGTCGTTGCAATCGTAAACTTGGAACCTTTAAACATACAACCTTTCTCATCATAGTCGTCATAGAAAAATATTCTCATCTTTGGCATCCTCGTTGTCATTGTAAAACATATCCATCGTTGTTGTCATAAAAGCTTACAAAACCATAAACCTTTGTTTTGGAAAAATACGGACATTTTGGAAAACATTGACGGGTTATCGAGAACGTAATCATGCCTTGGGACCATAGACTTCTAAATTTTGAAGACAAGGAAGATATGGAAACATTTATAAAATCATAACGCAGGAATCATGCCTTTGAAAGAAAGGGACGAGCCTTAACATACCTGTTCAACCTCCTATTGGCTATGCTTATGTGTCCGAGCTCGTAAGTCTACATTTAAGAGGATTCATACTAACGTTAGCCTCTCCATCGCACACTTGTACCAAGTTTCAAATTATATTATTCTATATTCTGCCGAAAATCGGGCAACATCTCCCCTGTTTATATGCCCAGCCCGAATTCTCAATTCAACAATCAACACAACAATAACAATACCAACATCAATAACATTATTTACCATATCAAATTATTCCATAGAATAGCCTATATGGTGTTCGTCCCATATTTTCACCAACAGACTTAATTTATAACAATTTAACAACTCCTTCTCCGTAAATAAATTAAGATTAACGTTAATAGCAAGAGATTCATACCTCTATCTCGATAATAATGCTATATCTTCACTCCTCCACCTTGACCTTAAGCCACAACGCGTTAATACACAATTTTACAGTTGCAACTATACGCCGTCTGGACCGGGATTTGGGAATTATACCTGGTTCCGAGCTAAAACGTTGATGTTGGAGAGTTGGGGAATTTTCTGGATGTTTTGAGGAGTTTTGGGTGTGTTTTGTGTGAAAATAGGGGGCATCCCCCTTTTATAGAACGTTCCAGGTTCTGCCTGGACCGACTTAATTTTCCTTCTGCGCGTTCGTTCAGTAAAAGGATCATAACTCTTGATCCCGATATCGAGTGAAGGCCCACGACCTATGGTTGGAAATCTAATGCAATTATATACAACTTTCATTCTTTGTGTTATTCCAAATTACAAATTTATAATATCGTTTTGGCCCCTCCAATGCAGATCATCCGAAAATATTTTCTTAAATCGTCCTTTTGGAGGGCTTATGCCCAGTTTTGTCTTAAGGGTCCTTCTTAGGACTTGCTCAACTCTCCACGTACTACTCATATGTCCCTTCATATTTCCTTTATAAAACTCCGGTGTGTGGGCCCCACTTAGCTTGCAGCAACGAGGGCTTTTCATCAAGTGACATATGAACCAATTCACCCCATATGGTCTCCAAATGTCATATATATGTTATTATTACATTCTTATAACATAAAATCCATCCCGACTCTGAGCCTCAAATTTTGGTCAGCGCGTTCGCACTGTGTTGGCCCTTGGCCTTCTGTGCATTCGCGCCACTCCCTGGCTCGTTCGCGCAAACTATTTTCCTGGTTTTCCAGATCGACTTGTAACGTCCATATCTCCTTACCGCGATGTCCGATTAAGGAGCGGTTTGTTGCATTGGAAACTAGACTTCCCGAACTTCACTTTAGACTTTTGTTTTACTTCAAAACTCTTAATATACTAAAACATATTCTTTCTTCCATTTAGACCAAATTTCCGTACCAACCTTGCCCAACTTTCTTTCAAAGCCTCGGAAGCTTAATCTCCCTAGTCCACGAGTTTTCCAATCCTCCTATAACCTATTACGTGAACTCGGACTCTTATAGTCATAACACGAGCCCCTATGATCTTGCATCTTCTCGACAATAACTCCAATGTCTACAATTTGAACAACTAATACCCAATGAATCTCAACGTACAGAAACTACGGGGTGTAACATCCTTCCCCCCTTAGAAACATTCGTCCTCGAATGTTGCAGTATTTCCAACCCACACACTATCTTTGATTCCTTAGAAATGTTATTCTTCTCTTAAGGTCCGATTACCGTTTGCTTAGACTACAACTTAGTTTAGTTTCTTCTCATCTTCCCTTAACTCTTTCATTGCTTTCAGTCAGTTTCTTCCACTTCTTTGTCCTCATGTACATGGTCGGAAATTAACTGGCACCTCGCTCTCGTTTTGTCTCCAGTATTGTAGTCTTGACATGATGTGCCGTAACTATCCATTATCCCGTAAGTATTTCTCTTTTTCTCGTTCCTTGTTTCCTTGTTAGCAACCCACTACCTTTCTCATATATGGTACCCTTTCTGCGTTTATCCCTTCGGTATCATCTCGGGCTACTCTTTCTGATATCTGTTGGTCCGGGGTATGCACTGCACCGACTCCTTGTAGTTCATTGGTCAGGTTCATTAGTGCTCACATCCTTGTCACTATCTCTCTTACCCTTACATTGCAAGTGTTTATCCAACATGACTTTGTCGCTAGCGAGTATAATGGTTATGTTCCTTTCTAAGGCCGGTTATATCACTATCCAAAATGCGCATATACGTGATGTTTTTTTCGTCATTTATTATCCTTTGTAGTCCAGTTACACTTATGGCAAACTTATAATCCGAGTTCAACCTAAATCCCTGGGGCTCCTGCCATAACTTTTTCTTTAGCTTCCTGCTCCCAACTTTCGCGATTCAACCCAGAAGCATAGGATTACGACAATTCTTACTCCATTACGACCCTCTTACAACATATATATCTAGCTTTGGTTTCTTTGTACCAGCGATCACTTTGTCAGTCGTCATTCTTTGTTGACTTTATGATGTGGCTTTTTCCAATTATAGTTGGTCATAGCTTCATGTTGACAGTTCATATAATTCCATAGCAGATGCTCTCATGTTCAGTATAATTAGCGATCCATGAAATATTTTCTACTATCCGGTGAACTCTTTTATTTCCATTCATAGGAGCAGCGTTGTTTCTTTCCTTCAAAATTTTCCAAACTACGAATCGTTGTTCCTTTTATTATAATACTCGTTGTCATCCGAAGTGTCCTTTGGGTTTGTCATCCTCTCCCTTATCCTTTTTGAGCTTAGCTCGTAGACCTTTCTTGTTCCCTTTATTACCCTTTAGGACACGTCGCTGTATACTTAGGTACTGCACAATTTTGCTCGATACGGGGGATTCAAACCATGGTCTAGAAATATCGTAGCTCATGTCGGCATGAAACATTCTCTTAAGGTGTCTTCCATAATTTCTCCCTATGTCTACCTCATGGTACATTTATTTTTCATTCGTTTCTGTCTCTTTCTGGTACTTTCCTGATATGCCGATACGCCTCAAACTTTGGCCTTGAGCTAATAAATTTCTTCTTCTGGAGCTTGAGAACGTCATAAGTCCTTTCAGGTCTAATATGTTCTTCCCCCCTTATTAAGAAGGTTCTTATACGCCAATAGCCGTCAAGTATCCATCATCTTCGATAATTATCTGTCGTCCTTCACGATCTTCCTACGGCCGGGGTTCTATCATCGTATGGTCTGACTTGTCTATCTTCTTGCTAGTTACAGTCTTGTATCCAATCGGAATACTTATAAGTGTTGGATCCATTTTCGATGCCTTCTTTTCCGTCTTTTCACACCTCTGTCTTTTTATGACTAACGGTTTTCCGGACCTACAAGTTAATGGGGACATCGAGATTCTCTGAA
Organism: Lycium barbarum; assembly: GCF_019175385.1. Taxonomy (NCBI): domain Eukaryota; kingdom Viridiplantae; phylum Streptophyta; class Magnoliopsida; order Solanales; family Solanaceae; genus Lycium; species Lycium barbarum. The sequence goes on along the minus strand of NC_083340.1, from coordinate 122,246,662 downwards.
GTTCCCGATTATACCTTACTCCTCGTCTTTCTTCCCGACTCTGCTCTGATACCCCTAAGTTCTTCTTTCATTTATGCCTATATCGTCATTCTTGTCAATATTCCAATATCTTTCCATCCACTACTAGTCCTTCCGCCCATTTATCTCACTTACTCATAATCCTTCTTAACTATGCGTTTATGTCGCAGCTGTGCATCTGAGTTTTTCCGAGTGTCCTACTACTTCTTGCTCTTAGCGCGGAATTCTCACAATTTACCCTCTCTCTCCATCCCCGTTCATCAACCTTTATCTATCTTTCTGATGCTACGGCTGGGCGGTCTTCTCTTCTATGCACGTTCCTTATATTTCATTCCATTTCCTCCATGTTCAAATATCTCGGTCTTCACATGAATTCCTATTCCATGTCATTAATCTTTTCTAAACAACTGTGTCGACTCATTGTCCTCGTTCTTTCCTTGATGAGTAATCGGTGTCCTACCGCCAATTCGTTAATGTATCCTTCTTACTCTCATGGTTAAAGATTTCCAGTTACTTTCATCCTAAATACTCTCCTTTTCCTTCGATCAGTTCATTAGTATACCTTTCCTACTTTCACCCTTAACCTTCCTTGGGTTTCTCCCTTCTCAAGCACCTTTCTTTTCTTGTTACTTGTAGTATCGACCCTGAAGTTCGTGAAATATTCCTTTAAACGCGAGCATCCGTTCTATTCTTAAGTCATCTTTTTAGAAAGCTTTTCCATATCCGGGGCAACCATATTAATATGACTACGCATTTATCCCTTTATAAATATATATACATATATTTCGAGAGTTGGAAGTCGCTTAGCATCGTTGCAAGGTTTCATCATTCTTTCTCTTAATTCACATTCCTTGTCGTGGTCACTCTTCTTTTAGCCCCGCTTATCGAAATTCATTTTTTTTTCTCTTTTGTTCTATACTGCCACTCCTTAATCCCTTTTCACGCCTACCTTCAAATTTTTATCCAGATAGTCTCATTCTTTGCCCGTCGTTTCTCTTGGAGGCTTTACTCACTCATATTTCTTACTTCTTACTTTCTCGACATTTTGGTCTCCTTACCTTCCGTATACTCACATTCTTTCTTTTCCAGATGTCATTGCATTGGAACTTTCCAAGCTTAACCTGTAGTGAAAATAGCATCAGCTTACCTTGTAACATTTGTACCATTTATTTTTTTGTCACTTGAACTTCGTTACCCTGTTCGATTAATACCTTCCATACATCGCAACGTCGGTTGCTGGGATGCACCTACCCATTAATACATCCATATACGGAACATCATACACACACACACACACACACACACACACACACACACACACACATATATATATATATATATATATATATATATATATATATATATATATATATATTCTAACGCCTCGCTTACAAGATATTTCCAAACGCTACTTAACCTCATCCTAGTTCTAGAGCTGTGATGCACCATTCTTTCTCTTCACCGGTCTAGTCTGCCTCGGCCTACGCGACCTCTTCGGGTTTCCAACTACTCCGTACACTCTAATTTCCCTTAGACTACTTTAGCTTCTCACTTTTCTCTTATGTCTAAATTTACAGAACTTTTAGTACACTTCCCAGGGGGTCACCCATCCTAAGATGTCTCTCACCCTAGCACGCTTAACCTTGAAACTCTGATGAAATCCGGTGCATTAATGCTGGTATAGTCGTATCCACCTCACTGCATGGCCTTCATCACATAATCTAAAGCAAATTGAAGCCTTGACAAACTCCAAAACGTTCTCATAACACATCTCCCTCCAAATTAGAAAGCGTCTCTTACTCTTCCGACTACATAATTACTATTTTGGCTTTTTAAATTCTAAGTATTCACCTTTCATCTGTATGTATGACTACCTTTCATCCTAGGTTTCCAGATTCCCACTAGTGGCGAAGACATCTTGATCGCCGTTACTTGTAAATATTTGGTTACCGGCTTCTTTGGGTTTCCGCTCACCACCATTAAATAATAATCTACAGGAAATGCACGTACAAAGAAAATTCCAATAAGGACTCATATACCTGTAGCTGATCGGTCTCTAGTCTGATCTGGGGGACAATAAGGTGAAGTGTACTCCTCGCCATCGTCTACCCACCATCTGCTCGTCTGGCCTTCGTCATCTCTCTCGTCTGAATCCGAGGAATATAGATAACCGGGCAATTCCTGGTTTACCGATGGCCAGGATAGGGGGCTGGAGTAGTCCGTAACACCCACCGGAGAGGCCGGTATGACGTAGTGCTCTTCCATAGGAGCAGCTGGCACGGCCTCAGGAATCTCCTCCTCCGGTGTCCCAGACGAATACTCAGACGGATCTGTGTCATAGTTATCCTCTGGAGGGTCCTCTTCCCGGGGAGTCAGGAACTCTGGAGGAATCGTCGCTGGGTACTCCGAGGGATTAGTCTCGATAGAATAACTGAGGCTCCTCTTGCTTGGTCCTGGAGCCTGGGGCCCTGAATCGACTCTGGGGGCCTTCTTAGCACCCCCACTGTCTGAAGCTGATCTCTTCATCTCTCGTCAGTCTGCACTTACCTGCAGGAGAAAGGATTAGAAGCGATCTTTCCTAGACTCTGGCTCTATCGCACGATCTAAGATAGAAGGAAAGGTCAATGATTCCTGAATGCCCTGCAGCCTCCTGTTTATAAGTGTGGCCGGCTTCACACCCATAAACAGGACTCTACCGGACACGGTCTATAGACAATCCCTAGGACGAACTGCTCTGATACCACTTCTGTCACGACCCAATCGATGAGCCGCGACAAGTACCCGACCATTGCTGGTCAAGCACTCCTGTGCCTGTACTTACTTCTCACTGTCTGTCCTGGGCCCATATACAATCTGTAATTGAGCCATATGTTCTCCCAAACAATCAACATAAAAGACACTGTAGCGGGAACTCACGGCCAATGCATACATATAATCATAAACACTGATGATAACAACGCGAGCCGATTTGGCCGCCGCACATATACATACTATACAACAAAATAAGTGCTGACGGGGCTGCATAACAACACGACTACATATTACTGTCTACAGACCTTTATAGAATACAAACTATAGAAATGACAGGACAAGGCCCTGCCGTACCTATATATATATATATATATATATATATACGTAACGGAATAGCATACCACAGGGGTGTAGCTCCGGAACAATGGAGCGTACTGACTGCTGCTGAGCAGAGGTCCTACAGCTGTGAATCGTCCGACTGGCTACATGATCCTGCGGGCATGAACGTAGCGTCCACAAGAAGGGACGTCAGTACGAGTAATGTACCGAGTATGTAAGGCATGAACGATAACATAACAGGAGATACAAGTATGGATAATAACAAAAAGGAAATATATAGCATATTGTAGGATGAAAGAGAAACATGTACATGTGAGTGCCTCTTAGGGCGGATGCCATGCATGCTTAACTTTCTTCGAAAAACATTTCTTGTTCATATATACAGAAAATATGCCGAGGCGTCGGCTCCGATCCATTTAGCCACATATGTCCCATGTCCGGGCATCCCGCGTCCGAGATGATATTATATTACGCCAACTGACCAAGTGGCAATGCGTCTATACCGCCACATGTGTCCCTTTTCCCCATATTCCCCATATACATATATCATATAGCAGCATGCATGAGAGCCCAAAGAAAGTCATGTATCCATCAGAGTGACGTAAGGTCGGTAACCTCCGATTATATTATGGAATCATCATGGTCGTCGTGTCTCACCTTGAAGGGATAATTATTATAAGGCGAGACTATCGATGAAGAATAGCATTAGGGAGAACATATAATAAATTCATAATCTCATGAGGCTTCAATTCATATACTTTGGAAGATTTAGAAATAAAGTCACCATCAATGAATAAATTGAGAAATCAATAAATAGCTCAACATTCTCATACCGTCATTGCAATCGTAAACTTGGAACCTTTAAACATACAACCTTTCTCATCATAGTCTTCATAGAAAAATATTCTCATCTTTGGCATCCTCGTTGTCATTGTAAAACATATCCATCGTTGTTGTCATAAAAGCTTACAAAACCATAAACCTTTGTTTTGGAAAACATTGACGGGTTATCGAGAACGTAATCATGCCTTGGGACCATAGACTTCTAACTTTTGAAGACAAGGAAGATATGGAAACATTTATAAAATCATAACTCAGGAATCATGCCTTTGAAAGAAAGGGACGAGCCTTAACATACCTGTTCAACCTCCTATTGGCTACTCTTATGTGTCCGAGCTCGTAAGTCTACATTTAAGAGGATTCACACTAACGTTAGCCTCTTCATCGCACACTTGTACCAAGTTTCAAATTATATTATTCTATATTCTGCCGAAAATCGGGCAGCATCTCCCCTGTTTATATGCCCAGCCCGAATTCTCAATTCAACAATCAACACAACAATAACAATACCAACATCAATAAAATCATTTCCCATATCAAATTATTCCATAGAACAGCCCATACGGTGTTCGTCCCATATTTTCACCAACAGACTTAATTTACCACAATTTAACAACTCCTTCTCCGTAAATAAATTAAGATTAACGTTAATAGCAAGAGATTCATACCTCTATCTCGATAATAATACTATATCTTCACTCCTCCACCTTGACCTTATGCCACAACGCGTTAATACACAATTTTACAGTTGCAACTATACGCCATCTGGACCGGGATTTGGGAATTATACCTGGTTCCGGGCTAAAAAGTTGATGTTGGAGAGTTGGGGAATTTTCTGGATGTTTTGAGGAGTTTTGGGTGTGTTTTGTGAGAAAATAGGGGGCCTCCCCCTTTCATAGAACGGTCCAGGTTCTGCCTGGATCGACTTAATTTTCCTTCTGCGCGTTCGCGCCCCCTTTGGGCGCGTTCGCACAACTTTAGTTTTTCTGCCTGCACCTTCGTTCAGTAAAAGGGTCATAACCCTTGATCCCGATATTGTGTGAGGGCTCACGACCTATGGTTGGAAATCTAATTAAATTATCTACAACTTTCATTCTTTGTGTTTTTCCAAATTCAAAATTTATAATATCGTTTTGGCTCCTCCAATTCAGATCATCCGAAAATGTTTTCTTAAATCGTCCTTTCGGAGGGCTTATGCCCATTTTTGTCTTAAGGGTCCTTCTTAGGACTTGCTTAACTCTCCATGTACTACTCATATGTCCCTTCATATGTCCTTTATAAAACTCCGGTGTATGGGCCCCACTTAGCTTGTAGCAACAAGGGCTTTTCATCAAGTGACATATGAACCAATTCACCGCATATGGTCTCCAGATGTCATATATATGTTATTATTACATTCTTATAACATAACCTCCATCCCGACTCTGAGCCTTAAATTTTGTTCAGCACGTCCGCGCCTCATAGTGGCGCGTTCACGCTGTATTGGCCCTTGGCCTTCTGTGCGTTCGCGCCACTCCCTGGCGCGTTCGCGTAGACTATTTTCCTAGTTTTCCAGACCGACTTGTAACGTCCATATCTCCTTACCCCGATGTCCGATTGAGGAGTGGTTTGTTGCGTTGGAAACTAGACTTCCCGAACTTCACTTTAGACTTTTGTTTTACTTCAGAACTCTTAATATACTAAAACATATTCTTTCTTCCATTTAGACCAAAATTTCCGTACCAACCTTGCCCAACTTTCTTTCAAAGCCTCGGAAGCTTAATCTCCCTAGTCCACGGGTTTTCCAATCCTCCTATAACCTATTACATGAACTCGGACTCTTATAATCGTAACACGAGCCCATATGATCTTGCATCTTCTCTAAAATAACTCCGATGTCTACAATTTAAACAGCTAATACCCAATGAATCTCAACGTATAGAAACTATGAGGTGTAACAATTAACTCGTTACTCGTAAATCCTTTCCGATACGTAACGTATGCCTTGCCTTTCTTGGCAAACTTTTTTCTATTACCTCGAATGTCTTTGAAATCTCAATTAGGGTCATCAAATGCTATTCTTACTTATTGAAACATCATATACTTCGTGCCCTTCGTTAGCCTATTCACTGTGCATCAACGGAGAATTTTTCGAGGTGTAACACATGGGTAGTCGAGAGAAATGGATCAGGAGCCGGTTCATCCACCGAAGTTTTGAAGATGCTCGAGACCTTGGCAAAGCGGGTAGATTCAACAGAGAAGAGGGTGGAAACGTATAACTCTCGGGTGGATCAGATACCGGGGGCTCCGCCTATTCTCAAAGGATCGGATTCAAAAAGATACATTCAAAGTCCTTTCCCTCCAAGTGCAGCTCCGAAGTTGATCCTGAAGAGGTTCAAAATGCCGGATATCCAGAAATACGACGGCACAACGGACCCACAGGAGCATGTGACTTCGTACACTTGTGTCATAAAAGGCAATGATATCGAAGAGGATGAAATTGAGTCCGTGTTGTTGAAAACTTTTGGGAAAACCCTATCGAAAGGAGCATTGACCTGGTACGACCATCTACCCGAGCATTCGATCACTTCTTTTGAGATGCTCGTAGATGCGTTCATAAAAGCCCATGCCGGAGCCAAGAAGGTGTAGGCCCAGAAGGCGGATATCTTTCATATAGCCCAAAGGGATTATGAGTTGTTACGAGAATTTGTGAACCATTTCCAAAAGGAACGGATGGAGCTCCCTCCGGTTCCGGAGGAATGGGCTGCACAAGCTTTCACCAAAGGACTTAATCCTCGGAGCTTGACTGCCTCATTTAAATTAAAAGAGAACTTTTTGGAATATGAGGCTGTGACCTGGGAAGATGTTCATAACAGATACGAATCAAAGATCTGGGTAGAGGATGACTAACTCGAACTTCCCCCGGGATCTATAAATGTGAGAAAAAGCTCTGAGAGGGTGAGGAAAAATTATGATCATCGAGGGAAAGGTATCGGCCATACTCTAATTCGGAAAAATCGAGCTTCAGGTTGGAAAAGTCAAGGGTCAGCCCAATCACTTCTCCGGTAAAGGCGATAAACGGGTAGAACGCCCGTCTAATAGTCGAGGCCTCTCATTTAGGAGCGACGCCGGAAGCTCAGCTAGCAACAAAGACTTGCCACGGATATCGGAGTACAGCTTTAATGTAACCACTTCGGACCTCGTCTCGGCCATTGGCCGTATCGCAGAAGTATGATGGCCAAGACCACTAAGGTCAGACCCGGGTCAACGTGATCCGAGCATGATGTGTGAATATCATGGAACCCATGGGCACAGAACTGAGGACTGTCTCCAACTATGAGAGGAGGTGGCTCGGTTACTGAAAAATATTCACCTTCGAGAATTCGTGAGTGAACGGGCTAAAAGCCACTACAAGGAAAGGGAATCACACAAACGGGCCGAACCGGTGGAACCTCAGCATGTAATCAATATGATAATCGGAGGGACCGACGCTTCTCGAGGACTAGTGATGAAACGAACTAAGGTTTCCATTGTGCGTGAGAAGCAAAACCGGGATTACGAACCCGAGGGTTCCATCTCTTTCAGCAATGAGGATGCAGAAGGCATCATTCAAACGAACAATGATGCATTGGTAATTTCTATTCTTATTTTTAAATCACAAGTTAAACGTATTTTGATTGACCCAGGTAGCTCGGACAACGTCATCCGGTGGAGAGTGGTTGAACAGCTAAGGCTACTCGATCAGATTGTACCAGTTGCCCGAGTACTCAGTGGGTTCAATATGGCAGGTGAAACCACAAAGGGGGAGATTTCTTTGCCGCTCAACGTGGACGCACCATTCAACAAATAATGTTCTATGTCATCGAAAGAGATATGAAGTATAATGCTTTGCTTGGTAGACCGTGGATTCATAGCATGAGAGCAGTGCCGTCGACACTACATCAGGTGCTGAAATGCCCACACCGGAGGGGATAAAAACCATCCGAGGTGAACAGCCCGCTGCAAGGGAGATGTTCGCGGTCGAGGAAACATCGTTCCTCCCCAAAAAACTGGATCAAAGGGATGATGAATCACTCGGAGGCAAGGATACCGAATAGCAACTAAAGGGTGCGGGTTCGACAACGGAGCATAAGGGGTAGAACCCGGTGGATGAAGAAGATGATTTCGGCCTACCCCGATCGTTCATATTACCGGATGACTCCAATGCAACCAAATCTACCGTGGAGGAGCTGGAGCAAGTCATTTTGTTCGAATATCTCCCAGATAGAAAGGTATACCTGGGCACGGGGTTAACCTCAGAGCTCAGGAATAGGTTGATTAAATTTCTTCAAGCTAATGCCGATTGTTTCGCATGGTCCCATGTAGATATGACAGGTGTGCCACCGGAAGTGACGACTCACAAGCTCAGCCTTGACGGGAGATTTTTCCCGGTGAAGCAGAAAAGGAGGCCCATGGCAGAGCTGAAATACGCCTTCGTAAAAGATGAGGTAACAAAGCTTTTAAAAATAGGCTCTATCCAGGAGGTAAAATACCCGGACTGGCTAGCTAACGTAGTGGTGGTGCCGAAGAAAGGAAATAAATTTAGAATGTGCGTTGATTATAAGGATTTAAACAAAGCATGCCCGAAGGATTCATTTTCGATGTCTCACATCGATAGGATGATAGATGCGACGGCCGGGCATGACATGTTAATTTTTCTCGATGCTTACTCTGGGTACATGTCACGACCCAACCCCGTAGGTCGTGACTCGTGCCCGAATTGGACACTCATATTATATGTTAACTATAGTCATTTACAATTAGCATGTCATGATCTCATTTGTATATAATAAGATAGGGAGTTATTTTAAATTCGTCAAGTTTTGGTATGCCTTAGTCACCTGTCTCCCGAGGAGTTGCACTTTTCAAACAACAACATATATATATATATATATATATAATCCTAAGCAAGCCGACATGGCTGCCACGATATACAAAATACCAAACATACACACATATGCAAGCCGACAAGGCTGCCATTACGAATGGGTATGCCCCAAACTTAAGTCAAAAACATAAAACGCATCAACAACTGTAAACAGACCCACACAGATGTCCACAGACCTCTAAGAGTAATGACCGTATTATGTGGCGGGACAGGGCCCCGCCGTACCCAAACAAACGCATACGAGCACAACATAAGGAGGTTATACCACAAGCTAGCTCCGGAACAAAGGAGCAGTCCAAAATAGCTGAATGATGACCTAAGTTGGCGGATCTCCGAAACGAGCGTCTGTACCTGCGGGCATGAACGCAGCCCCCCGAAGAAAGGGGGTCAGTACAGAATATGTACTGAATATGTAAATCTTGAAACATAGTAATAGACTTATATTGAGACAAGGTGTATAGGATTCAATGCAACAACCAGACTTTCATAAGATTTGCCTTTGAATATATTTCATCTGTATCGTTCTCATATCAATGTCATTATATAGTTTCGTAATCAAAGCTGCATAGTCATTCTGTATATAACATATATAACGTGTCCCGGCCCTTTTTATGAGGGACTCGGTATTTATAATCATGGCATCATAAACATAAACATGTACGTGTCCCGGCCCTTTAATGAGGGACTCAGTAATAAGGAATATATATATGCCCTCCTGGCCACCATCTCCACATCATCATATTATCATATCGTCATATCATCATCATATCATTATGTCATCATATCATCATCATACCATCACATATATATATATATATATATAACGTGTCCCGGCCCTTTAATGAGGGACTCGGTGAATAATATAGTAAACATGCGCATGAAAACGTATCCTGGCCCGGGACTCAGTGAAGGATATAGCGGTAAGCACGAGCAGAATAATAGGCAACCACATATATGCAATTCATCTTTTTGAGACTCAATGGATAAGCAACTAACCAGCTCTAAAGTGTCAAAATAATATTCACATTCAGTTCATTTTAAGTCTCATAACAAACTATTCAAGAAACATTTCAGATTTCATGTACATGTATCACTTTAACAAGGTATAGCTTTTGAAAGTCAAGTATGTCTCTAGTTGTGCAATTCTTTAAGTATAGGAACTTTCATGCATTATTCATTAGTCAATCATATTGTAGGCACATGACAATAACCTTAATGAAATATAGAATCATAAGTCATACATGAAACTAGAGAATAGAATTTACCCCAAGGTTCATATCGTTTCATTCTTACGTCTAGGACATGCCAAAAGAAAGAAGGAATAGGCTTTACATACCTTTTGCGTTTAGTTGTATTCTAACTTGTACTTGCTGCCCAAAAACACTTATCCTATATCAAGATGTGAAGAACTACAATTAGTCTACAAGGGCATTCAATACGTCTTGTGACATTCACACTTCCTTTCTAACAATTAAACGACGTTTCGTTCGCATTCGAACCAACTAGCGTTACAAGCTACCATTGCTAATCGTTCTTTCATATATTGATCAAAACTTGTTTAAGCATGACTTAGGGAACTTGGGCAGTCCATACACCATCCAAAACAGTTTCACACACACGGCTAATCAACACACATCGCATTTCCATTCTTACTTAGCAAATTTCCAGTTTTAACTTGCAACAACACAACACTCTTAATGACTTTACTTTCATGAATCTTGGAACTGTTTTAGCATCATTTTCATTCTTACAACAGCCCACAATCATTTCAGTTTTAACTTGAATCATGGCATTTTACATTCGCTAAACGTTTGCAACAAGAATCAACATTCAACACACACATTTTGTTTTTTACTTCTAACTTCCAAAAACTGTCCACGGTTTTGGACTGCCTTTACACCTCAATATAACTCATTTATTTAACACCCCAATTCACATATTCAACATGCATACAATACACCACAATGTGCATAACAACAACAATCAAAATGTGACCCAAAACAGTCCCTAATTCTCCCTAAAACAGTCCCTACTACACGGCTACAACACCCTTCCACCATTTCATGATTTTCATCCGTTTATCCAACTACAATGCATTCAATCCATTTCCAATACATGTTCAACAAGATTAAGCATGCCTTCATTAGAATCTTCAACACATGATTCATTTTAAATTCGAGCAAAAACATGCAACATCACAACCAAACTCCTACAATCTTTGTTCATTTACATATGTTGATACATATTTAATTCACCAACAATACATGCACAATGAAATCAGTCATGAACTCACCTCACACACGGCTCACTCCCTACTTCAACTACAACCACAATCCAACAACAACTTGCATGAACTATACATTCAAATCATCATGCAACACAAGAAACAACAAACATTCTTACCTTTCAATCTTGTGCTTCACTTGGCCGAAACTTCAATCTATTTGGGTGCTTCACTTTCTTGTTTCTCTTCAACAACTAACACACCTTCTTATACACTAGATGAGGAGTAAATTTGATGGAGAAAAACTGGAATTTTTGGGCACAATTTCACCTCACTCTCTCGGCTAGCTCTTAGCCGAGAGCACCTCTCTCTACACTCTTCTTTCTCTAACTTTGGGTGTTGAAATGAATTGCTAAAGTGGAGTGAATCAGAATTTGTTGTCTATATGTCCCCCCCTCCTTGACTTGGACATGTGGATCACACTAAATTGAGTCAAGACTCCTTGACCACAACCTTGAAAGGCACGGCCAAACATGGTCCGAAAGTGGACTGATTTTTGGTCTTTCCAATCCCACTTATTAATCCAATTATGGTTAGTTTAATCCCAATTTTCCATTAATAGTTTAATGCCACACGAAAATTGTGGATAAATTGTGACTCGGCACGAAACCGGAAGTTAAAATCTCTACTTCATATCTTAAGATAGTCTTGCCTTTAACTTGTCGCGCTTATTTTAAAACGTCCCAACGTATGAAAATACGGGACATAACATCCTCCCCCCCTTTAGAACATTCGTCCTCGAATGTCGATTTTTTTTCTCGTTAGGTTCTATAAGGGTTTTGGGAAGGGTTTTCCTTATTGCTAACATATAAATTGAGCAGACAATTTAACACAATCAAGTAAAGGAGTTTAAATTACCTGTAGATGTGGAAAACAAGTGAGGATATTTCTTTTTCATCTCCTCTTCAGCCTCCCAAGTCATCTCCTCCCTATTATTGTTCTGCCACAACACTTTAACCGACGCCACATCTTTTGTTCGTAACCTCCTGATTTGTCGATCAAGTATGGCAATAGGTTGCTCTTCATATGATAGCTCCTCTGTTACCTGAATATCACCTGTAGGGAACACCCTGGAAGGATCGCCTATATACTTCCGAAGCATTGACACATGGAAGACCGGATGTACAGCTGCTAAGTCCGCTGGTAGGTCTAACTCGTAAGCAACTTGGCCTACTTTACGGATGACCTGATAAGGTCCAATGTACCTTGGGCTCAACTTCCCTTTCTTGCCGAATCTCATAACACCCTTCATGGGTGACACTCTCAAGAACACCCAATCGCCAACCTGAAATTCCAAGTGTCGACGTCGATTATCCGCATACGCCTTCTGCCGACTCTGAGCTGCCAGTAATCTTTCCTGAATAAGTTTCACCTTATCGACAGCCTGCTGAACCATATCTGGGCCTATCAGCTTAGCCTCGCCAACATCAAACCAGCCTATAGGGGATCTTCATTTCCTTCCATACAGGGCTTCGTACGGCGCCATCTGAATGCTAGAGTGGTAACTGTTATTGTAAGCAAACTCGATAAGCGGCAAGTGATCCTCCCAGCTGCCTTTGAAGTCAATAACACAGGCTCTCAACATATCTTGTAGCGTCTGGATGGTGCGCTCAGCCTGCCCGTCAGTCTGAGGATGAAATGCGGTGCTGAGACTCACCTGTGTCCCTAATCCCTCCTGGAAAGATCTCCAGAAGTTAGCTGTAAACTGGGCCCCTCTATCCGAGATAATAGCTGTGGGAATTCCATGAAGTCTCACTATCTCCTTAAGATACAATCGGGCATAATCCTCAGCTGAGTACGTAGTCCTGACTGGAAGAAAGTGGGATGATTTTGTCAGTCTATCAACAATAACCCAGACAGAGTCATTTTTCCGTGGAGTGCGAGGGAAACCTGTGACGAAGTCCATATTAATTACCTCTCATTTCCAGGTTGGAATTTCCATCTCCTGCAATAGCCCTCCAGGCTTCTGGTGCTCTATCTTAACCTGCTGACAATTTGGGCACTGGGCCACAAATTCGGCTATGTCCTTTTTCATACCATCCCACCAGTACAAACACCTAAGATCATGATACATTTTTGTCGATCCCGGGTGAATAGAATAACGAGCACAGTGTGCTTCCCCCATTACCTGCTGCCGCAACCCTGCAACCTCAGGTACACATAATCTGTCTCTGTATCGTAGTACTCCATCGGCTGACATCTTAAATGGGGTCTCGTCCTTCTGAAGTGTTGTATCTCTATAATGTACCAGAATGGGATCCTCATATTGCCGCCTCTTTACCTCTTCTACAATAGAGGACTCAGCAACACCTCGTACAATAATGCTACCATTATCAGAATCAGCCAAACAAACTCCAAGACTAGCTAGCTGATGAATCTCACGGACTATCTCTTTCTTTTCTGGTTGTACGCCTGCCAAACAAGCCATAGATTTACGGCTGAGTGAATCTGCTACCACATTAGCCTTTCCTGGGTGATATAGAATATCGACATCATAATCTTTCAGCAACTCTAACCATCTCCTCTGTCGCAAATTCAGCTCCTTCTGCTTAAGGATATACTGGAGACTTTTATGATCTGTATAAATATCAACATGCACGCCATACAGATAATGTCTCCATATCTTCAAAGAATGTATCACTGCTGCCAACTCCAGGTCATGTGTAGGATAATTTCTCTCATGTTTCCTAAGTTGTCGGGAGGCATAGGCTATAACTCTGCCGTGCTGCATCAACACGCAACCCAACCCAACACCGGAAGCATCAAAATAGACAACATAGCCCTCTGGCCCTTCAGGAAGAGTTAGAACAGGAGTTGTAGTCAACTTATCTTTCAATAATTGAAAACTCCGTTCACAAGCATCGGTCCACTGGAATTTAGCTGCCTTCTGTGTTAGCCTTGTTAAAGGCGCTGAAATAGAGGCAAACTTTTCTACAAATCTCCTGTAATACCCTTCAAGCCCCAGAAAAATACGTACCTCAGTAGGCGTCGTAGGTCTAGGCCAGGTTTTGACCGCTTCGATTTTCTGCGAGTCTACCCGAATACCATATGCTCCAACAATATGCCCCAGAAATGCTACAGAAGTCAACGAGAATTCACATTTAGAGAACTTAGCATATAACTTCTGGAGCTGGAGTACCCTGAGTACTGTCCTCAAGTGCTCTGCATGCTCTTCTTCCGATCGTGAATAGACCAGAATATCATCAATGAATACAATCACGAACAAGTCAAGGAATGGCTTAAACACCCTGTTCATCAAGTCCATGAACACTGCTGGAGCATTGGTCAGCCCAAAAGACATCACTCTAAACTCGTAATGTCCATATCGGGTCCTGAATGCAGTCTTCGGAATATCTGTCTCCCTTACCCGCACCTGGTGATAACCTGACCGCAGGTCTATCTTTGAGAAGCATTTAGCACCCTGCAACTGATCAAATAAATCATCAATCCTGGGGAGGGGATATATGTTCTTTATTGTGACTTTGTTCAGCTGCCTATAGTTAATGCACATCCGCAGTGACCCATCTTTCTTTCGTACAAATAATACTGGTGCTCTCCAAGGTGATATACTGGGCCGGATAAAACCCTTTTCCAGAAAATCTCTCAGTTGCTCCTTCAATTCTTTCAATTCTGCAGGTGCCATTCTGTAAGAAGGAATAGACATAGGTCGAGTGTCTGGCAATACATCTATAGTGAACTCTATCTCACGTTCAGGAGGAAGGCCTGGAAGTTCATCTGGGAATACATCTGGAAATTCATTAACCACCGGGACAGATTGTAGAGTCGGTGTTTCTGCTTTCAAGTCATGCACACGAACCAGGTGATAAATATAGCCCTTTTTAACCATCTTCCTTGCCTTGAGGTATGAAATAAACTTACCCTTCGGCGATGCTGTATTCCCTCTCCACTCTATAATTGGTTCCCCTGGGAACTGAAACCGAACTACTTTGCCTCGGCAATCAACGTTAGCATAGCAGGAAGATAACCAATCCATCCCCATAATAACATTGAACTCAGTCATGGCTAACTCTATCAAATTTGCTTTGGTACAGCGATTACATATGACTACCGAACAATCTTTATATACTAGCTCTGCTAAGACAAAGTCCCCTACTGGTGTAGCTACCTCAAATGGTTCTATAGATTCAGATTTCATCCCAATTTTACTAGCAACAAAAGGGGAAATATATGATAATGTGGAGCCTGGGTCTATCAATGCATATACATCTCGGGAGAAAATCGATAATATACCTGTGACCACATTTGGCGACGCTTCCTGATCCTGTCTGCTGGCTAAAGCATATACGCGGTTGGAAGGACCGCCATAACCAAAAGCCCCTCCACGGCCTCTGCCACGGCCTGCTGGTGTCTGAATACCTTGCCCCATAGGGCGCATAGCAACTGAAGAAGAAGAACCCGCAACTGATCCCGTAGGCTGAGCTGGGCCACCTGCACCACCCCCAAATCGACATTCCCTCATAGTATGGCCCTGACGGCCGCAAGTGAAACAAGCACCAGTCATGAAACGGCACTCCCCCGGATGGCGTCTGCCACACCGAGGACACGGGGGTATAGGTGGTCTCATCTGGCCCGAATTCCTGTGCATCTGGAATCCTGAAGTCATGGAGCTTTGACCAGCTCCCGAGTACCCCGTGCTATCAAACCTCCTACCAGTAAATCGTGAAGGTGCACTCCGTGCCGGCTGGGAAGGATATCGACTATACTGCTGTTGGGGTTGTCCGCCCCGAAAGTCACCAAAATGATACCTAGCTGATCTAGCTCTCTTATGTTGACCCCTGTCCTGCTCCCTATCAAATCGACGCCCTCTCTGTCGACCCTCAACTCCCTGTGCATATTCCTGCACTCGAGAGATATTTATACCGGGCTGAGAAGCCATTGCCATGCAGCTATCAATCAAATAATTATCCAACCCCATTACATAACGATGCACCCTATCTGCCATGTCAGCTACCATAGCGGGCGCGTACCTAGCCAGCGAATCAAACTCGATGCTATAGTCTCGAACACTTCTACCATTCTGCCTCAGGTGTATAAATCTGTCAACTCTGGCTCGCCTCATCTCTGGAGGCAGAAAATGACCCAGAAAAGCCTCTACGAATTCGTCCCATACTGCTGGTGGAGCATCTTCACCCCTGGACAACTCCCAGGACTCATACCAATTAACTGCCACATCCCGCAACCGATATGAAGCAAACTCGACCGACTCAGTCTCGGAGGATTTTGTCACCCGCAACGTACGCAGCATCTGTCGAATAAACTCCTGTGGATCCTCTGCGGGTTTTGACCCATAGAACTCTAGGGGCTTACAAGTCAGACAATCGCGGACCCTCAAACTGTCGTGTCTATCCGCATAATCACCTCCTAACCCACGTCTCCGAGCCTGTCCCGATACCAACCTAGTCAATAACTGTACTGCTTCACGCATAGCCCTATCCTCGGCCCCTGGCTGGGGAGCTGAAGGCTCGGGTACTGGAGCCGCAGGAGCTGGTGGTAAATCTGTCTCCTGACCTGCAGCTGTTGCTGCCCTAGGCTCCTCTGATAGTGATGGTGTAGCGGAGCTCGCTGACTGAATCCTAGTCCCAGGCACATGTTGGGAATAAGCTCTAGTGACCCTCCGGGTCCCACTGGTCTCCCCAACTACCGCTTTTCCCTTCTGGGCGGCTGTTTCCTTCTTTGGAGGCAACGCTGTAAACATAACAATCTGTTAGGGAAAGATTTATCCTGATAATACAGCTCTATCGCACGATCTAGAATGAGAAGAAAAGATGACATCCTAAATGTCCTGTAGCTTCCTGTTGATAAACGTGGTGCACAACACATCGATAAACAAGATTCTACTAGACACAGTCTGTGGACACTCCGAGGATTTGACCGCTCTGATACCACTTTTGTCACGACCCAACCCCGTAGGCCGTGACTCGTGCCCGAATTGGACACTCATATTATATGTTAACTATAGTCATTTACAATTAGCATGTCATGATCTCATTTGTATATAAAAAGATAAGGAGTTATTTTAAATTCGTCAAGTTTTGGTATGTCTTAGTCACCTGTCTCCCGAGGAGTTGCACTTTTCAAACAACAACATATATATATATATATATATATATATATATATATATAATCCTAAGCAAGCCGACAAGGCTGCCACGATATACAAAATACCAAACATACACACATATGCAAGCCGACAAGGCTGCCATTACGAATGGGTACGCCCCAAACTTAAGTCAAAATCATAAAACGCATCAACAACTGTAAACAGACCCACACAGATGTCCACAGACCTCTAAGAGTAATGACCGTATTATGTGGCGGGACAGGGCCCCGCCGTACCCAAACAAACGCATACGAGCACAACATAAGGAGGTTATACCACAAGCTAGCTCCGGAACAAAGGAGCAGTCCAAAATAGCTGAATGATGACCTAAGTTGGCGGATCTTCGAAACGAGCGTCTGTACCTGCGGGCATGAACGCAGCCCCCGAAGAAAGGGGGTCAGTACGGAATATGTACTGAATATGTAAATCTTGAAACATAGTAATAGACTTATATTGAGACAAGGTGTATAGGATTCAATGCAACAACCAGACTTTCATAAGATTTGCCTTTGAATATATTTCATCTGTATCGTTCTCATATCAATGTCATTATATAGTTTCGTAATCAAAGATGCATAGTCATTCTGTATATAACATATATAACGTGTCCCGGCCCTTTTTATGAGGGACTCGGTATTTATAATCATGGCATCATAAACATAAACATGTACGTGTCCCGGCCCTTTAATGAGGGACTCGGTAATAAGGAATATATATATGCCCTCCTGGCCACCATCTCCACATCATCATATTATCATATCGTCATATCATCATCATATCATTATGTCATCATATCATCATCATACCATCACATATATATATAACGTGTCCCGGCCCTTTAATGAGGGACTCGGTGAATAATATAGTAAACATGCGCATGAAAACGTATCCTGGCCCGGGACTCAGTGAAGGATATAGCGGTAAGCACGAGCAGAATAATAGGCAACCACATATATGCAATTCATCTTTTTGAGACTCAATGGATAAGCAACTAACCAGCTCTAAAGTGTCAAAATAATATTCACATTCAGTTCATTTTAAGTCTCATAACAAACTATTCAAGAAACATTTCATATTTCATGTACATGTATCACTTTAACAAGGTATAGCTTTTGAAAGTCAAGTATGTCTCTAGTTGTGCAATTCTTTAAGTATAGGAACTTTCATGCATTATTCATTATTCAATCATATTGTAGGCACATGAAAATAACCTTAATGAAATATAGAATCATAAGTCATACATGAAACTAGAGAATAGAATTTACCCCAAGGTTCATATCGTTTCATTCTTACGTCTAGGACATGCCAAAAGAAAGAAGGAATAGGCTTTACATACCTTTTGCGTTTAGTTGTATTCTAACTTGTACTTGCTGCCCAAAAACACTTATCCTATATCAAGATGTGAAGAACTACAATTAGTCTACAAGGGCATTCAATACGTCTTGTGACATTCACACTTCCTTTCTAACAATTAAACGACGTTTCGTTCGCATTCGAACCAACTAGCGTTACAAGCTACCATTGCTAATCGTTCTTTCATATATTGATCAAATCTTGTTTAAGCATGACTTAGGGAACTTGGGCAGTCCATACACCATCCAAAACAGTTTCACACACACGGCTAATCAACACACATCGCATTTCCATTCTTACTTAGCAAATTTCCAGTTTTAACTTGCAACAACACAACACTCTTAATGACTTTACTTTCATGAATCTTGGAACTGTTTTAGCATCATTTTCATTCTTACAACAGCCCACAATCATTTCAGTTTTAACTTGAATCATGGCATTTTACATTCGCTAAACGTTTGCAACAAGAATCAACATTCAACACACACAATTGTTTTTTTTACTTCTAACTTCCAAAAACTGTCCACGGTTTTGGACTGCCTTTACACCTCAATATAACTCATTTCTTTAACACCCCAATTCACATATTCAACATGCGTACAATACACCACAATGTGCATAACAACAACAATCAAAATGTGACCCAAAACAGTCCCTAATTCTCCCTAAAACAGTCCCTACTACACGGCTACAACACCCTTCCACCATTTCATGATTTTCATCCGTTTATCCAACTACAATGCATTCAATCCATTTCCAATACATGTTCAACAAGATTAAGCATGCCTTCATTAGAATCTTCAACACATGATTCATTTTAAATTCGAGCAAAAACAGTCCAATATCCAACATGCAACATCACAACCAAACTCCTACAATCTTTGTTCATTTACATATGTTGATACATATTCAATTCACCAACAATACATGCACAATGAAATCAGTCATGAACTCACCTCACACACGGCTCACTCCCTACTTCAACTACAACCACAATCCAACAACAACTTGCATGAACTATACATTCAAATCATCATGCAACACAAGAAACAACAAACATTCTTACCTTTCAATCTTGTGCTTCACTTGGCCAAAACTTCAATCTATTTGGGTGCTTCACTTTCTTGTTTCTCTTCAACAACTAACACACCTTCTTATAAACTAGATGAGGAGTAAATTTGATGGAGAAAAACTGGAATTTTTGGGCACAATTTCACCTCACTCTCTCGGCTAACTCTTAGCCGAGAGCACCTCTCTCTACACTCTTCTTTCTCTAACTTTAGGTGTTGAAATGAATTGCTAAAGTGGAGTGAATCAGAATTTGTTGTCTATATGTCCCCCCCTCCTTGACTTGGACATGTGGATCACACTAAATTGAGTCAAGACTCCTAGACCACAACCTTGAAAGGCACGGCCAAACATGGTCCGAAAGTGGACTGATTTTTGGTCTTTCCAATCCCACTTATTAATCCAATTATGGTTAGTTTAATCCCAATTTTCCATTAATAGTTTAATGCCACACGAAAATTGTGGATAAATTGTGACTCGACATGAAACCGGAAGTTAAAATCTCTACTTCATATCTTAAGATAGTCTTGCCTTTAACTTGTCACGCTTATTTTAAAACGACCCGACGTATGAAAATACGGGACATAACAGTACAACCAAATCCGGATGCACCCGGAGGATCAAGAGAAAACATCCTTTATTACCCGGTATGGGACTTACTGTTACAACGTCTTGCCCTACGGGTTAAAAAATGTCAGTGCATAAACCTGAATTATCGGGTAGATTGACCAAATGGGCCCTGGAGATTAGCAGATATGACATCGAATATAAGCCTAGGACAGCCATTAAGTACCAAATCTTGGCCGATTTTGTGGCAGATTTTATCCCGACCATAATTCCCGAGGTCGAAAAAGAATTATTGCTAACCTTGGGAAAGGCTTCGGGTATCTAGTCTTTACACACGGATGGGGCCTCGAACTTGAAAGGTTCCGGGCTAGGCATCGTCCTTAAAACCCCCATTGGGGATGCCATTAGACAGTCAATTAGAACTATCAAATTGACTAACAGTGAAGCCGAGTATGAGGATATGATTGCAGGTTTGGAATTAGCTCGGAGTCTGGGGGCCGAGATAATCGAAGAAAAATGCGACTCGCTCTTGGTCGTTAACAGGTGAATGGCGTCTTCGAGGTTAAGGATGAGCGAATGCAAAGGTATTTGGAGAAAAATCAGGTGATACTGCACCGGTTTAAAGAGTGGACCATGTAGCATGTATCCAGGGAGCAGAATAACGAAGCCGACACACTAGCTAATTTGGGCTCTTCAGTCCAAGGGGAAGAAATCAACCCCGGTACCATAGTGCAGTTGATGAATTCGGCGGTTGAAAACGGGCATGCTAAAATAAACAAGAATGGGTCTAACTTGGGATTGACGCAACAAATACATCGACTACCTGCAAGATGGGAAACTCTCGGGTGACCCAAAAGAATCACGGTCACTGAGGACAAAAGCAGCTCGGTTCTGTTTAATATACGGTCAATTGTATCGACGGTCTTTCTTCGGGCCCCTGGCCAAGTGCTTGGGTCCCAGAGAAATCGATTATGTGATGAGAGAAGTCCACGAGGGTACCTGCGGTAATCACTTCGGTGTAGACGCTTTAGTTCGAAAGATTATCAGAGCCGGTTATTACAGGAACCGGATGGAGGAGGACTCGAAAAATTTTGTCCGGAAATGTGATGGGTGTCAAAGGCATGCACCGATGATCCATCAACCTGGGGAGTTGCTACACCCGGTGATATCACTTTGGCCTTTCATGAAATGGGGAATGGACATTGTTGGTCCTTTGCCATGGGCACCCGGTAAGGCCCGTTTTATTTTGTTTATGACTGACTATTTCTCCAAAGGGGGTGAAGCACAGGCTTTCGAAAAGATTAGAGAAAAAGAGGTTATTGACTTCATATGGGACCACATTGTTTGTCGTTTTGGCATCCCGACCGAAATAACTTGTGATAACGGTCCTCAGTTCGTTGGCAGCAAGGTCAATAATTTCCTCAAAGGGTTGAAGATCAAGAAAATTGTATCAAATCCATATCACCCAAGTGCAAACGAACAGGCGAAATCTACGAACAAAACAATAATTCAAAATCTAAGGAAAAGACTTGAAATATCGAAGCATCACTGGAGGGAAGTCCTACCGGAAGTATTGTGGGCTTACAGAACCATATCAAAATCAAGCACGGGAGAAACACTTTTCTCATTGGTCTACGGGGTCGTAGCCCTCATCCCAGTAGAAGTCGGTGAACCGAGCCTCCGATTCAGATACGCCACCGGTGGGTCAAACGAGGAGGCCATGGCCGTAAAATTCGACCTCGTGGACGAACTTCGCGAAAATGCGTTGGTCCGTATCCCAGCCCAGAAACAGAGAATGGAAAGGTACTACAACCGGATGACCAATTTTTGACAATTCCAAGTTGGGACTTGGTGCTTCGGAAAGTTACTTTGAACACCAAGAATCCCAACAATGAAAAGTTGGGTCCGAATTGGGAAGGGCCATACAAGATAACAGGAATAACGGGTAAAGGGACGTACCAGCTGGAATCCATGAAGGGACAACGGTTGCGCAACAACTGGAATGTGGCTCATTTGAAAAGATACTACTGCTAAGGTATGTACGCCTACCCTTGTGATTAATTTTTGTTAATCTTTCCTTTTTTGTAGGAAGCCGAATACCGGATGAAGTTAGGTCTGAAAACACGTGTTGCAACTTTTTCCTTAGTACGGTTTTGTCCCTAAGTGGGTTTTTCGATAAGGTTTTTAATAAGGCAACAAGTACAACGTGTTACTTGATAAAAACGAGGATAAATATCCGGAAGCTCTGGGGTATATCCTACGAGTGGGGACTTGATAGTGCTTATCTGATCTTGCAGCTCGGACAAACACTAGGGGACTACTACACCTACATTGAGGCTTACCCCGGTAAATAGAAAACGAAGCAGCTCAACAAAGCAAGTGAACGCTGTTAGGTACCACCCCGGAGAAGTCCTCGAAATTTTGTATTTCTCACCTTCGTCCAAAACCGGACCTTCTGTATTAGGTTTCGATGTAAGGACCAAACGATAAGAACGAATCGTGTCCACTTAGTATTTGCTACGGCAAAAACAGAAGGAAACGGACGAAGTCTTCATATCATGTACGTGCAGATACCTGTAATATAAATATTATTAAAAAATTCATTTCGCATGTGTCTTCTTGTTAAACACCCTACACCGGTGATTACCGCTGAAATTCGGCATCATTTTATCTAAATACCCTACACCCGGTACTATAGTCGAAACTCGACAAAGGCATCAAGGTCGCATTGAACCAAGCCAAAATCTTTTAACACCCTCGAATGGGGACTGCTATATCAAAATTTGATAAGGCAAGGATTCAGGTATCTGAACCTAATCTATGACAAGTAAGCGGTCAAAAAACATCGGCCCTAAAATGCCTAACGTGATTCAGAGACGTCTAAATTCACAGAGCATAAATAAGTCCCACGGGCAAACCACTAGATCGAATTCCCAGACAAAATGTACCAGACGAAGAGAAAAGCCAACTTTTAGGCACAGTCTGGAAAAGATGACTCCAAGCCTTTGATTGTTCTTTAGCGGGATTAGCGATTAGGGCGAAAGTCATAACAAGCATTCTGTTAAAAGAATAAAGAAAATCAGAAGGAAAAATGCACATTCCATATATGAAAGGTTTTTACATCCGAAACTTCTAACAAGCCAAAAAGGCAAAAGCAAAATAAAGGCTAGTGCAGGCCCTGGTCTACCCGGTGCAGTTGGAGCCAGAGTGCTCGGATACCGTTCTCTCAGAATCATTAGATTTGGTGTCAAGGGCTTTCTTAGCTTCCTCCTCGATTGTTCTGGCTTCGAGTATAAGAGCCGGGAGATCCCCAAATCCTTGTTGAGCTTGTTCAAGGGTGGTCCTCCGAGAATTTCACCATTCATATGCAACCGCAATCGTGGTATGAGCCTCGGCAGCCTCCACATTCCTAAGAGACTCCTCCAAGTCGGCCTCAGCTTTGGCCAATTTTGCCACTAATTCCGACTTCTCTTCCTCGAGAATACTTTGAACTTGAGTAGCCAACTCAAGCTCGGCCTTAAAAATGTCATTAACCTCGGCTGCCTCCTCGAATTTGCTTTTGAGCTCGTCACAAATCCGGGCCCTATCCTCGGCTTTTCGCTCCACTACTCTTAACTTCTGCTTGTCCTTAGCATTCTCGGATTCAAGCAGCCGATACCTCTCTGCCATCTTCATGGCATCATTTTTGACCAAATTAAGCTTACTTCGGAGTTGAGAGAAAGTAGCCTCGAGTTCACCGATCCTCGAAGAAAGACGGGCATTGTCTTGGCTAAGGCCGGCCTTATCCGCTTCTAGGAGCTAGTTATTTTCAACTATCCCGGCCAACTCGGCCCTTAAACGAAGGTTTTCGGCTTTCGTCACTTCGAGCTCAGGTTGAAGGTTGGAAAGGGCAACGACCCAGCTCAACTGATCTTCCTTTTCTTGCAAAAGGTGCTGGAACTTCTCCGTTTCATGACCTTGGGCATCCAGCTGGCCCTTTAAATCGTCAACCTCTTGCTGAGCACGGATAAAGGCCTCATTGACGAGCACAGCACTCTGGATAATACTAGAACTAAGGTTCACATTGAATTATGTAAAAGTTGGGTAATAAGCTTACCCGGTTGCCCGCGTGCATGCCCTCATTAATGAGACTCTGCCAGAGGACTCCGGCCATTTTTCTCTTATCTGAGTCTGAAACGAGGGGCCTCAGATAGCTTGCTACTCCCACAGGACAGGACAAGAAACTAAAGTCCTCGGGGACGGTAACCATGGCCGATCTTGTTCTTCTCGGTTCCACGCTCGGGGCCGGGAAGACACATACTAGGCTATCCCTTGAAACAATTTCGGTGGCCCGGCTGGCTGCCCTCGTGACCCGAGGGATAGGGAGATGTCCGAAATCGGCAGCTTTCCCAGTTGCTGGAGGAGTATCCGGGAACATTTCGTCAAGGTTTTTTGACCTCGAAGCAGGAGTAGGAGAAGCCGGAACAGCAGCCTCGGTATTACCAGGTGCCTTGGATGTGGTAGCTTCTTCACCACCGGGCAGTGGGCTGGTATTCATTGGAGCCTCGGTATCTGGGGCCGACTCTGCTCTTTATTCGGCATCAATATCCAAAGATGGCCTGGATCTTCTAGGCCTCATCACCAAGGGTGCCACTTCAAGTGAGCCATCACCTGAAATAACGACAAATTCATCAGATCGCAGCGGAATCAGGAAAAGAACATCTTCTTCCCCACCTGTGTGCGGGATCGGGATGGAATTCCCCTCTTCGGCTATGGGCGAGACCAGAATTGTTATGTCCCGTGTTTTTGTATAATTGGAAATCGAGAAATAATTAAGATTTGTGCCTTATGAGGAAATATTTTGATTCTAGTTGATATGACTATGTTGGTTATGATATCATTAATGTTAAGACATTGGGAAAGGCCGAGGGTAAATTTGGAATTTCGGGAATTACAAAACGGGACTTTTAATGAATTGGGCCAAAAAAAAAAATTTTGAACAAGAATTTAGGCCCAAGGTTAATGGGGTGGCCGGCCACTAGGCAAGGCCCAAACCCATTTTTAATGTCATGTGTTATGCACATGACCCTTAATAATGGATATATATCAAGTTGTCTTGGTAATTATCAAGAACAAAACAAAGCAAAAAAAAAAAAATTTGAAGAACACCAGAAAGTAGGCTCTCGGCCGAATAGGGAAAGAAAAAAAAAATTCCCAAGCCCTTGATTCCAACCCAAATATCTTAGTTTTCACATATTTGTGAAGTACTCAAGACGCTCTCCGACGGAGTACAATTAGTTTGGCGAAAGGTACGCGTTTGCGACAAGTCGGAAATTCAAGAAAAGGTAAGAATTTTTCTATTCTAATGTTATGGGATTGATATGAATGTGTTAAGGATTGAGAATAGACGAGAATCCCGTAACTTTGATGTGTGAATGAAGTCGTGGGTGTGTGTGTGTTTGGTGTTGAAGCCGTGGCATATATGAAGTGCAAAGAAATGTGAATTGATCTTGTTTAGTTTGTTTATTGCGTCGTTGTGACCTTTATGGCGTAAATAATCGTGTAATGAATTGAATTGGTGTTGGAAAATGATTTCGGAACATTATGGGAAAGTGTATACCTTTGGTATATTTGTGTATATCATTGTATATCCATGATGCTAAAGACTTTAAATATGACTTATGGTTGATGTTAATGAATTTGGAGTGAAACAATGCAAGTTAGAACGTTCGTCGTAAATTTTGATGCTTTGGATGAAATATGGAAAGTAATGAACTTCGGGAAATTTTGTATATTGTTTGGAGTATAATTGGGATGTGTTTGAATGGCCTTGAATGGGTGAATGAATGTAATAATGTGGACATAAGTTTGGAATTGTGAAGTTTGAATGTAAGTTGTCAACTTGTGTAGTAAGGTAGAACATTGAAGTTAGAATGGCTTGATTATGATTTATGTTGTTTGATAATGTTTGGGTTGTTGTTGTTAATGTATTTTGAGCCGAGCTAAGTCTCGGGGGTGTTAGATTTATAGGGGAAATGCTGCCGAAATTTCAGTAGACAAGAATCAAGTTAATGGGAATTTTAAGCCTAAGAATCTCTAATTGGTAACTTTGACCATTTGCAGATTCTGGACGAAACGGGATTTGATTTTAAGGAGAGCATAAGACGTCTAAAAGGTATGTAAAGCTCCCCACTTCTTCGTTTGGCATGTCTTAGTATGTTAGGTGAATATCGGAACCCCCGGAGCATTTCTGCTCCTCGAAACCCGATCTATAAAACGGCTACTATTCATTCAATTCAATTGAAGCCTAACGGCCCTATTTTGGCTAGAATGCAACTAAATATCCGAAACCTATGGAAATGTGATCGGGTCACTTTGAAATCATTATGTATGATCTGTTAGCCTCTAAATGTTCGTAAATTATGTTCGCCACCTCGATTTGACCCGAGCTGGGTCCGTTAACCCCGAGACGCCCTAGTTGTCCTATCGGGCTCTCTTTTTGGATGAACTTCGATATGAGATCTTCGACTTTGAAACTTCCCCCTATGAAATATGTTGTGACTAGTATGATATGTTAAGTTCCGTTGAGCCATACGTACCGCTTTGGAAACATTTCCTGAATTAAACTTTCGTATCAAGTAACCATTTGTCTATTTTGGTCTACGAAATGACTTATGAAATTATTAAGTTTTGAAAGGCTATTTTGAAATATAATTTGCATTTGTTTGCTCACGACTCCGTTCGTGCCTTGTTATGACTTCGTTCACCGGTTCCCGGGCCGGTTATGATTCGTGCGCCCTATGATAATTCGGCCGTATGCTGTGTTCCGGTTCCCGAGGTCTCGCCATAGGGCCGGGTTCCGTTTGGAGTTATGCTGTGATATGGCTGGTGATGCGATACGCTCCCATATGTATGTGTTCGGGGATGTACGGAGAGTTGAAACCTTCCCGTGTTATGCTGTGTGGGGCGCCAGCATCGGAGTGGCGACCACGTTCTTAAGCTTTGCATGATTTCGTTTGCATTATGTATATGTATATGATTTTGATACGGATTTTGACATACTGATTTGTACTTCCCTTTGATATCTGGTTTGCTTTCAGTTTTGGCCCATATTTCTGTACTCCGTGCTTTACATACTCAGTACATATTTCGTACTGACCCCCTTTCTTCGGGGGCTGCGTTTCATGCCCGCAGGTACAGACATTGGTGATCCTCCACTGTAGGCTTCACTTTTCTGCTATTTCGGAGTACTCCTCCTTGATCCGGAGTCCACTTCTGGTACAGACATCTTTTGCTATGTATATTTTGTACATTTGACTATTTGGGTACGGCTGGGCCCTGTCTCGCCATATGTCTTTGTTTTGGATTCGTAGAGGCCTGTAGTCATATGTGTGGGGCGAGGGTCCTATATATGTTTATTTGATTTAGCTTTCTGGTCTTAAAGCGGTCCGTTTGTTATGATGGCCCTAAATGACCCTTATGCTTACATTTGCACTTATGACCGGCGATGTCCATTCCGCCGCTCCTTTTGGATTCGATATGATATTTTGATTTGTGCGACCGCTTAAGACATATTGTGATATAAATTATGTTTGATATGATTTTTATGAAATTTTGGAATAAGTTTGGATTTGGTAAACGAACATGCGATTTGGTCTGGGTACCCAGGTAGGGTGCCAGTCGCGGCCCACGGGGCTGGGTCGTGACAAAAGTGGTATCAGAGCGGTTTATCCTCGGAATGTCTACAGGCCGTGTCTCGTAGAGTCTTGTTTATCGATGTGTTGTGCACCACATCTATAAACAGGAAGCTACAGGGCATTTAGGATGTTACCTTCTTTGGAATCTTAGATCGTGCGATAGAGCTGTGCTATTAGGGTGATTCTGATCTGACTCGTTATTGTGTTTGCAGTGATGCCTCCGAAGAAGGCAACGGCGGCCCAGAAGGGCAAGGCACAGATGGGAGAGACTAGTCAGGCACAGCGAGCTACCCGGGCTCGTGTTTATTATTTGCCTGAGGTTGTGCCTCATTCTGAGGGGTCTGCTACACCCCCACTAGTACAGCCTGGAGCAGGACCTTCAGCAGCTCCAGAGGCCCGAGTACCCGTTCCTGAGACTCCAGCTCCTCAGCCAGGGGTGGAGGACAGGACTCTGAGAGAGGCTGTACAGTTGCTGACTACACTGGTAGCAGGACAGGCTCGCAAGCGCGGGCGGAGGGACGATGATGATGATGACAGGCGGGACAGCCTGAGAGTTCGGGAGTTCTTATTATGTGGCCCTCCAGAGTTTTTCGGGTCTAAGCCCGACGAGGACCCCCATGAGTTATTCGGGGGATGCGGCGCTCACTGGACTTGGTCAGGGCTTCAGAGACCGAGTCGGTCGAGCTGGCTTCGCACAGACTTCGAGATATTGCCACTCACTGGTACGAGACTTGGGAGTTATCCAGGGGTGAGGGTGCTCCTCCAGCTACGTGGGATCAGTTTGTGACTGCTTTCACCCGCCACTTTCTGCCCCCAAAGTTACGGCGGGCGCGGGCTAACCGATTCTTACATCTGCAGCAGAGGGGTCGGAGTGTTCGCGAGTATAATCTTGAGTTTGATTCTCTGGCCCGATATGCACCGGCCGTAGTAGCAGATATGTCCGATCGGATGCACAGATATGTTATGGGATTGGATCGGTATTTGATCGACGGCTGTATGGCAGTGTCATTGCAGACAGATATGGACATTACCCGACTTCAGGCCTATGCGTTGGGTATGGAGGGTCGTCACAGGTCTGACCATTCTAGTAGATATCGGGACAGGAGGCCGCCCAAGAGGGCTAGGTCCGCAGGATATTCCGGAGATTTTCGGGGCGGACAGCCTCAGCAGCAGCAGTCAGGCAGACAGCTTCCTCCGTCCAGCCGGAGTACTCAGTCAGGCAGCCGGAGATTTGATAGTGCGGGACCGTCTGGGGCCGGTCAGAGCTCCAGAGCGGCAGGTTCACAGATGACTAGAGGTCCCAGTCAGGCCAGACCACCCAGGCCCCGTTGTTCTCATTGCGGGAAGTCTCATTCTGGGGAGTGCTATCGAGCTACTGGAGCTTGTTTTTCGTGTGGTGGTCAGGGCCATTTTATGAGAGATTGTCCGTTGGCGAGCGCTTCTGGTAGTGTGGCTCAGCCACAGGGTCAGCCGCCGGTTCTTCATCTGCTCCATCGGTTGCACGCCCTGGAGGGCGAGGTATGCCAGCACCGGCAGGACGCGGTCGAGGCCGCGGTGGCATTTCAGGTTCTAGCGGTCCTTCAAACCGCATATATGCTTTGGCCAGCCGCCAGGATCAGGAGGCTTCGCCAAACGTCGTCACAGGTACACTACTGGTTTTCTCCAGATCTGTATATGCATTGATTGACCCTGGCTCTACTTTATCATATATTTCCCCGCTCGTTGCTAGTAAAATTGGGATAGTGTCTGAGCCTATAGAGCCATTTGAAGTAGCTACGCCGGTTGGGGATTTTGTTATAGCAAGGCAGGTCTATAGGGATTGTTCTGTGACTATTTATGATCGTTGCACTAAGGCTGATTTGATAGAGTTAGACATGCTTGAGTTTGACGTCATTATGGGTATGGACTGGTTGTCTTCCTGTTATGCTAATGTCGACTGCCAGAAAAAGGTAGTCCGTTTTCAGTTTCCAGGGGAACCAGTTATAGAGTGGTTCGGATCTACAGCATCGCCGAGGGGTAAGTTTATTTCATACCTCAAGGCTAAGAAGATGATCCAGAAGGGTTATATCTATCATTTGGTTCGTGTGCACGATACTGCAGCTGAGACACCTACCCTTCAGTCTGTTCCGGTCGTTAATGAATTCCCAGATGTATTTCCTGACGAGCTTCCTGGCCTTCCGCTTGAGCGGGAGATTGATTTTACTATAGAGCTGTTGCCAGACACACAGCCTATATCTATTCCTCCGTACAGGATGGCACCGGCTGAATTGAAGGAGTTGAAGGAGCAGCTGAAAGATTTGTTGGATAAGGGCTTTATTAGACCCAGCACATCACCCTGGGGAGCGCCGGTATTATTTGTGAGAAAGAAAGATGGGTCACTGCGCATGTGCATCAACTACCGGCAGTTGAATAAGGTGACTGTAAAGAATAAATATCCCCTCCCCCGGATTGATGATTTGTTTGATCAGCTGCAGGGTGCTAAACATTTTTCAAAGATAGATCTGCGCTCAGGTTATCATCAGGTGCGAGTGCGGGAGTCAGATATCCCGAAGACTGCTTTCAGGACCCGGTACGGGCATTATGAGTTCAGAGTTATGTCTTTCGGGCTGACTAATGCTCCAGCGGTATTTATGGATCTGATGAATCGGGTATTTCGGCCTTTTCTGGACATGTTTGTTATTGTATTTATTGATGACATCCTGATTTACTCGCAATCAGCCGAGGAGCATTCAGATCATTTGAGGACGGTACTTGGCATTCTCCGTCAGCAGAAGTTATATGCTAAATTCTCTAAATGTGAATTCTGGTTAACTTCTGTGGCATTCTTGGGCCATATTGTCGGCGCAGATGGTATTCGGGTCGATACGCAGAAGATTGAGGCTGTACAGAATTGGCCCAGGCCTACTACACCGACAGAGGTGCGCAGTTTTCTGGGATTGGCCGGATATTATCGCAAGTTCGTGGAGGATTTTTCTTCTATTGCAGCACCACTGACGAAGCTTACCCAGAAAGCAGCAAAATTTCAGTGGACCGATGCCTGAGAGCGCAGCTTTCAGATGCTGAAGGAAAGATTGGTTACAGCACCAGTTTTGGCTCTTCCAGAGGGATCCGACGGGTATGTTGTCTATTGTGACGCCTCTGGTATTGGGATAGGTTGTGTATTGATGCAGCACGGTCGAGTTATAGCCTATGCCTCCCGGCAGCTCAGACCGCACGAGAAGAATTATCCCACTCATGATCTTGAGTTGGCCGCGGTAATTCATGCTTTGAAGATTTGGCGGCATTATTTATATGGGGTCCATGTTGATATCTATACGGACCATAAGAGTCTCCAGTATATTTTTAAGCAGAAGGAACTAAATTTGCGGCAGCGGAGATGGCTTGAGCTACTAAAGGATTATGACGTTGATATTCTGTACCATCCGGGGAAAGCCAATGTGGTAGCAGATGCACTTAGCCGCAAGTCTATGGGCAGCTTGGCTGATGTACCATCTGGTAAGAAAGATTTGGTTCGTGATATTCATCAGCTGGCCAGCCTTGGAGTTCGTCTGGCAGATTCTGGAGATTCTGGGATTTCTGTTCGTGCAGTTGCTGAATCATCTATTATAGCAGAAGTAAAGCAGCGTCAGTTCGAAGATCCTATTCTGGTTCAGTACAGAGATGTGGCCCTTACTAAAGACAAGACGCCGTTTGAAATTTCACCTGAAGGGGTATTATTATATGAAGGCAGATTTTGTGTTCCGGATGTTGCAGGCTTACGTCGACAAATCATGGGCGAGGCGCATAATGCACGGTATTCTGTTCATCCTGGTTCCACTAAAATGTATCATGATCTCAGGTGTTTGTATTGGTGGGACGGTATGAAGAAAGATATTGCAGAGTTCGTTAGTCAGTGCCCGAATTGTCAGCAAGTTAAAATTGAACACCAGAAGCTCGGTGGGTTATTACAGGAGATGGAAATTCCAGCCTGGAAATGGGAGATGATTAATATGGATTTCGTTGTTGGGTTACCGCGCACTTCACGCAGGTATGATTCTATTTGGGTTATTGTTGACAGATTGACGAAATCAGCCCATTTTCTTCCAGTCCGGACTACTTATTCGGCTGAGGACTACGCTAGATTGTACATCAGAGAGATAGTCAGACTTCACGGAGTCCCTGTATCTATTATTACTGACCGAGGTGCCCAGTTTACGGCAAATTTCTGGAGGTCATTTCAGGAGGGATTAGGGACTCAGCTGAGCCTCAGTACAGCTTTTCACCCTCAGTCCGACGGGCAGGCCGAGCGCACTATTCAGACCCTGGAAGATATGTTATGGGCCTGCGTTATTGATTTCAGGGGCAGCTGGGATGATCATTTGCCGCTTATTGAGTTTGCCTATAATAACAGTTATCACTCCAGCATTCAGATGGCACCGTATGAAGCCCTTTATGGCAGAAAATGCAGATCTCCTATTGGTTGGTTCGACGTGGGCGAGACTAAGTTAATCGGACCAGATGTGATCCAGGAAGCAGTAGATAAGGTAAAGCTTATTCGGGAACGATTATTGGCTGCTCAGAGTCGACAGAAAGCTTATGCAGATAGACGACGTCGACCGTTAGAGTTCCAGATTGGCGACTGGGTATTCCTGAAGGTATCGCCCATGAAGGGTGTCATGAGATTCGGTAGAAAGGGTAAGTTGAGCCCGCGGTACATTGGGCCATATCAGATTCTTCGGAGGATAGGCGCAGTCGCCTACGAGCTAGACTTACCATCCGACTTGGAGGCCGTACACCCGGTATTTCATGTGTCCATGCTGCGGAAGTGTATTGGTGATCCTTCCAGGATATTCCCAGTGGATGACATTCAGGTAACGGAGCAGCTGTCTTATGACGAGCAGCCTGTAACTATTCTGGATCGACAGGTAAGGAGATTGCGCACTAAGGAAGTGTCTTCTGTCAAAGTCCTGTGGCGCAATAACAATCGAGAGGAGATGACTTGGGAGGCGGAGGACGAGATGAAGAAGAAATACCCCTACTTGTTTCCGGCGCCCACAGGTAATCTAAACTTTTCAGTTTGTTGTGTTGATTGATAAAATGAATTATGTATGCCATTATTAAAAAGGGACACTCCTGCCATGATCATAAGACCTTATAAGATTAATTTAACATTCGGGGACGAATGTTTTTAAGGGGGGGAGAATGTTATGTCCCGTGTTTTCGTATAATTGGAAATCGAGAAATAATTAAGATTTGTGCCTTATGAGGAAATATTTTGATTCTAGTTGATATGACTATGTTGGTTATGAAATCATTAATGTTAAGACATTAGGAAAGGCCGAGGGTAAATTTGGAATTTCGAGAATTACAAAATGGGACTTTTAATGAATTGGGCCAAAAAAAAAATTGAACAAGAATTGAGGCCCAAGGTTAATAGGGTGGCCGGCCACTAGGCAAGGCCCAAACCCATTTTTAATGTCATGTGTTATGCACATGACCCTTAATAATGGATATATATCAAGTTGTCTTGGTAATTATCAAGAACAAAACAAAGCAAAAAAAAAAAATTGAAGAACACCACAAAGAAGGCTCTCGGCCGAATAGGGAAAGAAAAAAAAAATCCCAAGCCCTTGATTCCAACCCAAATATCTTAGTTTTCACATATTTGTGAAGTACTCAAGACGCTCTCCGACGGAGTACAATTAGTTTGGCGAAAGGTGCGCGTTTGCGACAAGTCGGAAATTCAAGAAAAGGTAAGAATTTTTCTATTCTAATGTTATGGGATTGATATGAATGTGTTAAGGATTGAGAATAGACGAGAATCCCGTAACTTTGATGTGTGAATGAAGTCGTGGGTGTGTGTGTGTTTGGTGTTGAAGCCGTGGCATATATGAAGTGCAAAGAAATGTGAATTGATCTTGTTTAGTTTGTTTATTGCGTCGTTGTGACCTTTATGGCGTAAATAATCGTGTAATGAATTGAATTGGTGTTGGAAAATGATTTCGGAACATTATGGGAAAGTGTATACCTTTGGTATATTTGTGTATATCATTGTATATCCATGATGCTAAAGACTTTAAATATGACTTATGGTTGATGTTAATGAATTTGGAGTGAAACAATGCAAGTTAGAACGTGCGTCGTAAATTTTGATGCTTTGGATGAAATATGGAAAGTAATGAACTTCGGGAAATTTTGTATATTGTTTGGAGTATTATTGGGATGTGTTTGAATGGCCTTGAATGGGTGAATGAATGTAATAATGTGGACATAAGTTTGGAATTGTGAAGTTTGAATGTAAGTTGTCAACTTGTGTAGTAAGGTAGAACATTGAAGTTAGAATGGCTTGATTATGATTTATGTTGTTTGATGATGTTTGGGTTGTTGTTGTTAATGTATTTTGAGCCGAGCTAAGTCTCGGGGGTGTTAGATTTATAGGGGAAATGCTGCCGAAATTTCAGTAGACAAGAATCAAGTTAATGGGAATTTTAAGCCTAAGAATCTCTAATTGGTAACTTTGACCATTTGCAGATTCTGGACGAAACGGGATTGGATTTTAAGGAGAGCATAAGACGTCTATAAGGTATGTAAAGCTCCCCACTTCTTTGTTTGGCATGTCTTAGTATGTTAGGTGAATATCGGAACCCCCGGAGCATTTCTGCTCCTCGAAACCCGATCTATAAAACGGCTACTATTCATTCAATTCAATTGAAGCCTAACGGCCCTATTTTGGCTAGAATGCAACTAAATATCCGAAACCTATGGAAATGTGATCGGGTCACTTTGAAATCATTATGTATGATCTGTTAGCCTCTAAATGTTCGTAAATTATGTTCGCCACCTCGATTTGACCCGAGCTGGGTCCGTTAACCCCGAGACGCCCTAGTTGTCCTATCGGGCTCTCTTTTTGGATGAACTTCGATATGAGATCTTCGACTTTGAAACTTCCCCCTATGAAATATGTTGTGACTAGTATGATATGTTAAGTTCCGTTGAGCCATACGTACCGCTTTGGAAACATTTCCTGAATTAAACTTTCGTATCAAGTAACCATTTGTCTATTTTGGTCTACGAAATGACTTATGAAATTATTAAGTTTTGAAAGGCTATTTTGAAATATAATTTGCATTTGTTTGCTCACGACTCCGTTCGTGCCTTATTATGACTTCATTCACCGGTTCCCGGGCCGGTTATGATTCGTGCGCCCTATGATAATTCGGCCGTATGCTGTGTTCCGGTTCCCGAGGCCTCGCCATAGGGCCGGGTTCCGTTTGGAGTTATGCTGTGATATGGCTGGTGATGCGATACGCTCCCATATGTATGTGTTCGGGGATGTACGGAGAGTTGAAACCTTCCGGTGTTATGCTGTGTGTGGCGCCAGCATCGGAGTGGCGACCACGTTCTTAAGCTTTGCATGATTTCGTTTGCATTATGTATACGTATATGATTTTGATACGGATTTTGACATACTGATTTGTACTTCCCTTTGATATCCGGTTTGCTTTCAGTTTTGGCCCATATTTCTGTACTCCGTGCTTTACATACTCAGTACATATTTTGTACTGACCCCCTTTCTTCGGGGGCTGCGTTTCATGCCCGCAGGTACAGACATTGGTGATCCTCCACTGTAGGCTTCACTTTTCTGCTATTTCGGAGTACTCCTTCTTGATCCGGAGTCCACTTCTGGTACATTTGACTATTTGGGTACGGCTGGGCCCTGTCTCGCCATATGTCTTTGTTTTGGATTCGTAGAGGCCTGTAGTCATATGTGTGGGGCGAGGGTCCTATATATGTTTATTTGATTTTGTTTTCTGGTCTTAAAGCGGTCCGTTTGTTATGATGGCCCTAAATGGCCCTTATGCTTACATTTGCACTTATGACCGGCGATGTCCATTCCGCCGCTCCTTTTGGATTCGATATGATATTTTGATTTGTGCGACCGCTTAAGACATATTGTGATATAAATTATGTTTGATATGATTTTTATGAAATTTTGGAATAAGTTTGGATTTGGTAAACGAACATGCGATTTGGTCTGGGTACCCAGGTAGGGTGCCAGTCGCGGCCCACGGGGCTGGGTCGTGACAAGAATGGTAGTTTCTTCCTCCGGAATGGAGGCTGCAAAGGAGCTCGTATTGACCATCCGAATAAGGATATTGGGCTCCGATTCATTCTTCAGGGTCCGAACAACCCTCCTTTCCCTTTTCTTTGGTTTCTGCCCTTGGTCCGAAGGCTTTCTCCGCCTCTTATTGGCAGCAGCAATGAGCCAAGATGTTCCTACTGAATCAAATTTAGGAACCGGTGCAGCAGGCTCGACTGTTGGTTCCGGTCTTGGTTCCACCGAGCCCCTAGGTAAACCTGAACACCGAATGGGTTATAAAAAGAAAAAGGGAAAAAAAGGAGAAGATACGATATATACCAAATCAAGGAGAGTATTACCATAGTTTTGGGCGACCCATCGGCCACGCGACAGGTCCCCCCATGTCCGTTTTTCATAGGTGTGTTGACCGATGATTGCTTCAACCCATTCAGTCATGTTCCAGACTGCTGAAGGTGTCCATGCCGCAGCTGATAAAAAGAGAAGGGGAGAAATCGTGTGAGTATAAGGGAACAAGTGCTGACAAAGCATAGAAGAATAATTATTGAAGGAAGAACTGAGGAACTTACAGCTATCATTCCACCTCTCCGGACAAGGCATGTAATCAGCCGGAATAATATCCGCGGTCCTTACCCGGACATAGCGTTCCAACCATTCTCGATCTCTATCTTCGTCCATTTTGGAAAGAATTGGGTTCTGACCTCGCTTGGCGAGCTTTATCACGCCCCCTCGAAATAGCCTCGGGGAATATAACCGAATGAAATGCGTCATCGTGAATTCCCTATTGATGTTGTTGGCCAATAACCGGAGACAGGCCACGGTCCTCCATATAATCGGACCAATTTGGGCCAGGGTCACATTGTACGTCCGACACATCTCCAAAATAACCGGGTCAATTGCAGGGTCGAGCTTGAGAGTAAACGGATAGGTGTAGACGTACAAGAAGCCTTCTCTATGATCGATGATGGATTCGTCGGGCCCAGGGGTGAACACTTGCACCGGATGGTTATCCCACCCGCAGTCAGCCCGGACCTGGTCAAGTTTATCCTCGGTAGTGGATGAAGGATATCGCCTTACATCGAAACCTCTGTCCGCAACCGAAGAGGGCTTCTCGACTTCAAACTCTTTGTTGTAGTTGGGTTTGGACGGTACTATGTCCAAAGCAGTAGGTTCAACGAAGGTTTTTCCCTTGGGCTGAGAGGTTGGCTCGGCTTCCTGAGAAGAAACCGAGGGAACATCCTGGGAGGTAGTTTCGGTGTTGGCAGACATTTGGAAGTTGTGAAAAAGAAGATTGATGAATTAGCAGTAGGAGACGAAACAAGTTGGAAGAAGTGTAAGAAAGATTGAGGAGGCAGTTGAAAAATTCAAAACGACGAAGTAAATGAAGAAACAAAGCAGCATCTTCGATCAAAGAACAACAATAGAGAAGTTGGTAGCGTTGGCTTTTCTTACGATCAAAACAAGCAAGAAAATGAGATGAGAACGATCAAAACAAGCAAGAAAAGGAGATGGAAACGATCGAAACATCAAGAAAATATAAGATGAAGACGATCAGAAGTGAAGAAGTGAAAGTGGTGAAATGGAGGGGTTCAAGGCCTTATATAGGCATGGTAACTGTAGCAGTTACAGAGGCCAGCCAACCGGGGGGCGCCATGTGTCCCACAATTAATGAGATGTGATAACGAGGCGACGTGTGTTACGGCGGTTCCCGAGGTCGGCCATTCAGGACGAGACACATGCCCGATGTCAGTGGGACGTGACATAACTGTTCTCGCAAAGACTAAAAGATAAGGACGGGCTTATAACACCATCGGTTTTGTGACTTCTCCACTTCCCGTTACTCCGGTAAAACTACGGTCCGAAAAGTGTGGGGACTATCTGTATACGGTAAAAATCGGATATATGCGAAGACCGGTGAGACCGGGAGCCGGGGATATGATCAAATGAGCACGAGTATGACCGGTCTTTCCTTCAGACCGAGGGGATCCACCGGATGTGGCTGATCCGAGATAAGAGAAGTAAATCTGTTGGTCCGGTGTATCCGGACCAAACTCTGCATTGCTGTTAGTCCGTTTTCTCCAAAGTCAAGTTCTCGTGGCCGTTAGTCCGGTTGCTCCATGTCCGAATTGATCGTGGCCGTTGGTCCGGTTAACCAGTTGCGAAATCGCCACGCGTCAAGACTGTTCTGTCATTTTGTACTGACGACCGTACGGATGTCAGCCGTACGGTCCTACCTTATCTTTTTAGGGTTTCTTCATTCTAAAAAGGCTTTGTGTTGTATGTAAGGCCCCTGAGGCAAAAACATAAATATAGGACATTTCCCTACTTTTAGGGATTGGTTTTTTGAGATCAAGAACATTGTAACAGAATATATATATTGAAACTCCCTCTCTCTCTCTCTTTGGGTCCGGATCAGTGGTGTTTCGATCTTGCCTATTCATTCAACATTAGTTAACTTAATCATCAATATCTACATATTTACTCAAAGCGTTAACACATATATTCACATATACATATTATTGCATACTGTCCCATATGCATTCCACAACACCCAAAATAGATTAAAGTTTGTCCACATATCCTATATCTCACCTATAAATTCAATTGATTACCCAAATTCGGGGTAAACAGTTAGTAACTTAATTGATTGGCTACTTGAAATTTCACTTTGCTGATGAAAATTGGATTTCCCACCTTATAATCCCCTCTCATATTTTTCCTTCCCTCTCTCCCCAATAAAAAAACAAGGAATATGGTTGATTCCCCAATAAACACTTTCTATTTTTCTGCTTGGTACTTCTTCAAAGATTCCATTATTTCTTTATTTTCACACTATTACTACTATATATGCTTTTGTAGTCCTCACAAAAGTTTCCAATATAATCTTAAACTTTTTCATTAATTACTTTTAGGTCTTTGACTTTATTTTCTAAAGTCAAACTTACATTTGTCCTTATTTTTTTTTATGAAAACCAAGCATTTAGATCAAAATAAAAGAACTCAAATTTACTTTTGTCCTTATGGTTTATTTTTTAAAAGCTACCCAATTTTTGTAGTCCTCATTAAAAAAAATGTTGTCCATTTTACCCCTATTTGAAGTTTTAATGATCTTGCAAGATCTCACTCATTTTAATGACTTTGATTAGTTATATGGACTTCTTAAATGCCATAAGGAGTGATGATGTCACGGGAAATGTGATAGTGACCCCACAAAAGACCTATTTATTCAACAAAATTTAAAATTGATCCAAAAGTTTGTTGTATTTCTTTCATGCGAAAATGGTTATTAAGCTTGTTTTAAATTATCTTTTTTTATAAAGAAATTTATTATGGACAATTAAAAAAGTTATTAAACAATTATTTTTATATATATAGCTAAAAATGTTTGAAAAAATAATTAAAAAAATTAGAGTTTAACTCTTCAAATAAAAACAATACTAAATAATTGCAAATGAAAGTGATTTTTCACATTTTTGGATATTGTAATGTTATAGCAAAAGATAGGATAATCAATGTTCCATATAATTTAGGACAAAATGGTTAAGTTAAACATGAAATACTAATGTTCCATACATGTTTAAAAAATTACAACATAGATTTCCTAAAAAGGTATATTAAATTAAAAGAAACTAAAAAAGTTCATCATTTCTTAATATGCATTTTTTAAGGAAAAAGAAAGATTAAATTAAGAAAAACAAATGATTTCATTAACTTTTCAGCTCTTTTAGTATGATTTAATTTGAAGGAACATCTGTAAAAGTTTTTTGCTGTATCAAGACTTTTAATTACTTGATTTTAAATGTTATCTTTATTTATAAGTTAACTTCATTGACGTTATCAGTACAATAATTTGTAGCATCAAATATTTTCGATATTACTTAGATATTGTAATCTTTTTAGCAAAAAATGAAGTTAATCCAACATAAGGTAAAAGTTTTTACTATAAAAAACTGTCATTATAATAACGAAGAGAAGAGCCTTGGTGCATGCATTTGTTTGAAAAGGAAAACAAAGTCTAAAATATACTATAAGAAAACTGTTGTTTTTTAACTTACAATTGTTTTTATATAATTTAATATTTTAAAAATATTGAGGTATTATCGAATTGCTTTTGCCGCTAATTATATAATGTTACAAAAACAATGAAAAAAGAAAGAAAAGCAAGAAAAAAAAGAGTTGCGAAGTATAAATTAAATGTAGTTTGGGCCCGGGTTTAGCACGGATAAAATATCACTAGTATAAGTAATATTTTTGAAACCTAAGATAGTCAGATATAATTATTTATGACCGTAAAGACTTTGATCACTTTGTTAATAATCCTTCAAGTTGTTTCAACACTATATAATGTTTCTTTTTTCATAAAAGTGGATTTAATTCTTGTGCTCTTACGTGAACAATGAAACTAATTTCGAGAATGTGGAAACTCCACAATTTTATTTTTTATTTACGTTCTAAATTACTTTTAAATATGTAATAGAATAATAAAATTGGACAAGTACTAATACATATACCTTGGGTTTAAAGAATATTATTTAGTGTTGGAATAAATAAATTAAAGAATTGTTAAAGAAGTGTCGAGGAAAATGATCCACTAAATACACTATACACTGATACACATTACACACAGGCAAGGATAATCGAAGAAAAATTAGGGGACGCGAAAAATATTTATCTGGCCAGATATGTACCAAACGACCATATATCTGATGATTTCACATTGTTTATATAAACTCCGGTGACATAGATCTGGTCGGAGGAGTTCGAAGATCCTATCCTCCGGTGATCGTGAGCTTTAAGAGGGAAAATCTGGCTTCTCCGGCGACAACGATCTTCAAGCTCAGACGAAGTAGCAAAACCCACAAATATGGACGGAGGCGATGGTGAGCTTCAAGCTCCGATGAAGTAGCAAAATCCATAGATCTGGCCGAAGGCAACGACGAGCTTCAAGTTTCGACAAAGCATCACCCACGAATCTGACCGGAGGAGTTCGAAGATCCTGTCCCTCCGGCGACCGCGAGCTTCAAGAGGGAGGAAAGGACAGCCAGATCCGGTGGCTCCTCCGGCGACTAAGAGCTTCAAGCTTAGATGAAGTAGTAAAACCCACAGATCTGACTAGAGGCGACCGTGAGCTTAAAGAGAGAGGAGAGAGTCAGCAGATCCGGTGGCTAGGTATTAGCATTAATTTGCTCCTAGAGTCCAATTAGGATACTCATGGCAATTAATGCTAAAGTGTGCCTTATTTATTCCCCAAAAGTCACCTATGTATTCCCTAAAAGTCACCTGGTGCTCTTTTTCCTCAATTTATTCCTTAAAAATGTACTATTCCTTTGATTTGAATTTGTTTACCTTAGTTGACTAGTCACAAAGTTTAAGAAGTAAAAAAAACTTTTGACTTATGTGATCATAAATTAAAGATATGTATAACGTATCAAAATGATTTTTAATAATGTTGCGGAATTAAACACGTCTTGTGTGATATTGAGATTAAAGTGTTGTTAAATTAGATAAAAAATATTCTTTTTAAAACAGACTAAAAAGAAAAGTAAGACAAACAAGTTAAAACAGCAGTAGTATATTTCAATTTATGTGACACTTTCGTTTTTTAAGATTCAAATTAGGTAGAGTT
Organism: Lycium barbarum; assembly: GCF_019175385.1. NCBI lineage: Eukaryota > Viridiplantae > Streptophyta > Magnoliopsida > Solanales > Solanaceae > Lycium > Lycium barbarum. The sequence continues at coordinate 122,205,036 of NC_083340.1, read as the reverse complement.
TGACCAACATTTTAAAATATATATCTTATTACATTGACATGAGAAAAATTGTAACTTATAACACTTCACATATAGTTTTTGAATATCTAACTTTAAATTTTAAATTATTGAGTTGATCTAACTTGACTTTCAAAAAGTCAAAAGTGACACATAAATTGAAACAAATAAGATATAATTTTGTTTTTGTATTTAAAACTAGTTAAAGTCAAAATTTATTTTACTGAAATAATTCACATAGATAAAAAATATTTTTCTATAAATTCTATGACTAGTTAAATGATGTTACATAAATTAGCACGAAGGGAGTACCTTGAAGTGAAAAGAAAAAGCGAAGAGAGAGTTTGTAGAGAAAATAAAAAATATTTGAGACAAAAGAGACAATCGAACGGTTATTACTAATTGTTCTCTGCCATGCACGATATAGAGACGGAGCTATACTTTCTTTCTCATTCCTATTAACTACTACTTTCTTTGTCCGACAAGAGGGGTTGCTTAGATGGTAAGCACCCCCACCTCCAATCCGTAGGTTCTGGGTTCGAGCCACCAAAAACCCAAAAAGAGGGAGCTCGAGGGATAAGTAAAGAAAAAAAGCACTACTCCCCCACCTCCAATCCGTAGGTTCTACGTTCTATTACTCTATTTTAAAATGTAAAAGTCTGACATAAAGTAGATCTTGTTATGAAATACATATTCATCGGATGTCCATACACATTCACCAAGTTCCATGAACCTTTTGTATATTACATGTACCTATTAAAGTTTGTACTTAATTCTTCTAACTCTTGAGTGGCTCTTTTACCCTATAAAAGAGACGTTCATCTCTTGATAGACAACACACAGAAGAAATAAAAGCTTTCTACTTCTCTCTAAGTTCTTGTGTCAATAGTTTTGGAGCTTTAATTTATAATTAAAGCATTTCTTTTACAACACATTATCAACACGAAGTTCTAATCCACTGAGAAGGTTTCGGTATGGTTTTCATTTTTTTATTACGAACATCAAGCTAGGTATGTTTTTCAAAAAAATTACTTTAATTCGGTTCTTGGAATGCAGAATTATCATTATGGTTACATTCTACTACATGTTAGTCTAGATCTTAATTATATCTTGAATTCTCAATACATAAGCACTAATCAATACTAACGATAATGGTTGTTATAGTTTAAATTAATTTGACATGCGCGGAGTACTTATTTTCTCGACTAGTTCAACCGCAAACATGCTAATCAACCTCTGTAAAAGCAAGCTAGAATGCATATATATATATATATATATATATATATATATATATATATATATATATATATATATATATATATATATATATATATATATATATATATATATATATATATATATATATATTCAATGTCTATATAGCCCGTGAATTAGTTGGTGAATTAACTATCACATGAAATATTTGTGTGAAAATATTTTTCTCTATGATGAAAGACTTTACACATGACTAAAATTTTCATTAATCCGTGAATGCAAATGTCACCAATTAATTGTATCTTGGTCGTCATCCATATTAAGGGAGTGATGATCATCGCATTTATTTGAATATCAATATTAAATGTATTTTTATTAAATATCAGAAGCAATAATATGAAATACATGTTTGTTTCATTAGCATACGATACTTAAAGAATTGTAAGAAATATATGACCATTAGACTGATATTAAATGTTTCATAAAGACTTATTAAGACTAAACATTTAACTTTATAACGGTTAAATTAAGTGATAATACGTTAAAGGTATCATTATTTATGGTCGGTTATTATGATCAATAAAAGTGAAAATATTTTTAAATGCTTGCTATGTTAATTATTGCTGAACTGCTCTACTACTTGTAGAAAATTATTGTTTGCAAGTTTTCTAAAAATGTGAAAAAGTTGTAGCTCAAAACCGTACAAGGAAAGAATAAATTTTGTCAGCCCTCATCAGATAAGAGAGAAGTTATATTTTCAATCTTTTGACTTTTAAGGTATGAAATCACTTATTCCAGAACATTGAGAATACATGAATATTGACCTGAATAGACTGAGATCAACTAGAATGTATAAGAAAATATTATCTATTTTATTGATCTCAAAAGTGCTCCCAAAGCAGAATTTATGAAGAAAAAAAAGGTCCTGAAAAATATAATGATATTATTTTATGCCTAGTTGTGGCTACGCAAAATTATGTTCCATTCCTTGAAGCTAATGAGACAATTTATGATAAACATTATATGAAGGCAAGAAGGTGGTTAAAGTCCCAACGCACCATGAGGGTAAGACATCGAGTTCAAGTCCTGATGCCCTATGATGACAAGATGTTGAGTTGGTTGTCAACACATTATGGCCTAACACGCTTTATGAGGGTAAGACATCGGGTTCAAGTTCTGATGCACCATGATGATAAGATGTTGGGTTGGGTCCAACACATTATGGCCTAACAATGATTTGTAAGGGTAAGACATCGGGTTCAAGTCCAGATGCACCATAGTGACAAGATGTTGGTTTGGGTCCCAACGTATTATGGCCTAACATGCCCTATATGGGTAAGATACTAGGGCCGCGGTCCGGTGCACCATATTGATGATATAATGATGATTAAGGCAAAATATGTCTTTTTATGGAAAATTATATATGAAGCCCGTATGTTACACCTCGGAAATTTTTCGTGAGCCAATCATGAATAGACCAACGAAGGGCATGAGTGTGTGATGTTTTATTAAGTAGGGAATGACGATCCATGAATTTTTGGAAATAAGAAAGTTGTAGAATTTCAATTCAGCCAGTGGTCGTAAAACAAAATACCGTCCGTAAAGTGATTTACGGACCGTATACTGCCATCGTCCTCCAACGTTCCAAAAATTTCAACTTTCTGTCCAAGGCTTAAATGGTAAAATACGACCCAGTTTACCGACCGTAAACTGAAATACGACCCGTAAACTGTGGCCGTAAACCATCATTGCCTCCAGCAAACCTTTCTGTTTTGATATGCTTAAATACGACCACGTTATACGGCCCGTAAACTAGTATACAGGTCGTAAACTGTGGTTTACGACCACTGTACACCCGACGACTGTTCATTAAAAATCAGATTTTGTGATTATTATAAGTGACTTCCTTATTCATTTTCATTCATACTTCATCTATAACCTTCAAGAAATCTCTAGAACACTCCAAACACTTCAACCACAAGAATACCAAGGAAATCAATGATCATCAACACCAAATCTATGAAACAAAGTGTATGAAACCTAATTGGAAGTCATCTCCTTCAAGAAATTCCAAAAGAGGTGAAGAAGGGTTTTGGTGCTAAAGAAGTGATTCCACTCTAGGCTTGTTCCACCATCATCTAAGGTATGTTTCATGACTTTATCATGTTATTTAAGGTATTGGAAATCTAAGATGCTTGAAATGTAGAAGAACAGAGAAAATGGGCCATTACTGGGTGAATAGTGTTACAATTGAATGATAGTTGAATGGAATCATGAACGTTGATATGTTGTGATGATGAATACGTTATAAATGGCGTATAGACCATGGAATAGGTATGAAGTAAGCAAAATTATGATGATGAGCTAAAACCATTAAATGTGGAGAAATTGGAGAAAAATTGTGGATTTTGCTAAATATAGATAAGTGATGAATGTTGATACGATATTGTGAGTGTTGTTGTAAATGTTGGGAGTTGAAATAGAACATGAGAAAAGTAGTAGAAACAAAGGAAACGTTTCCCAAGTTTCTCTAGAAATAACGATGCGTTCTTATGGTCGATTGACTAACTGTAATGTGTATTCTCTCGTGAAGGTAACAACGTGATATTGAAGGAGAACAAATGAACAATAGCTTAGCTAAACGACAAAGGTATGTGAGGCTAGTCCTTTTCCTTTCTATGGCATGAATCCCATGACATGATTCTTCTTCCTTTCCATGATTCTCCTATAACCCAGAAAGCCAAGAGCCTAAGATCATGAATAACTATATGAGTCAAGAGATATGATATGACATTCTTATAAAGCAAATGATGTTGTTCCTTGTATACACTCACCTTATATCCTAATCCCTTCAAGGTGAGGCAGAATGTTCATAAATGCTCACAATGGAATCGAGGGTTCACGACCTTACGTCACCTCGATAGAATGCAATTGTTCTAGAGTCCTTGTGCATGTATGATGATAAGTATATTTTGATAAGCATATCATTATAAATATTTAATGATGAGCATGTCATGGTTGCATCACACCGGGCCTAGTTGGCCGGGTAGTCACTGCGAAAGCGGGCAGCTATACGATACACCATGGCCAGTTGGCATGGGCAGACACCACTAGTGGGCGGCATGAGATGGTACCCCGGACGTGGGAGGCCTGGACGCGGGCTAATGTTACTGATTATCACACCGCACCTATATGGTCGGGTAGTTTAGATATATATATATATATATATACATATGATATGCATTCATGAGATGATGGTAAGCATAAAAGTAAGTCAGCATGCATTACCTTTCATATGATTCCCAGTCAGGTACAGTTGCTCCATACTTGATGCCTCCTTTACTTCCTTGATGTGTTGTTTTTTCTCATGCCTCTCATACTCAGTACAACATTCGTACTGACATCCGTTTTCTTTGGACACTGTGTTCATACCCACAGGTAGAAAGGGAGGCGAGGTCGATCCGGATTCTTAGGAGCTATCAGCTGATTGAAAGCACTCCATTGTCTGGAGGTGCTTACGATTATCCTTTTGGTACATATGTATATTTTGGGGCATGACGGAATCTTGTTCCGTCTACATGTATAGTATGTCAGTAGAGGCCCGTAGATGCGTAGTGTGGGTTAGATGGTTTCACAAGTTTATTACAGCATGCATGTATATATTATATATATTATTTTGATGGCCTAATGAGGCATTTGTGTATATATATACAGACTAATTGTGTTTTCCACCCAAAAAAATGATTTTCGTACAATCATGAATGATAAAGAAGCGTAAATGACTGTGACAAATGAGGAAATAAGGGGTGCTCGGTGGTCAGCCTCGGGTACCCGTCGCGGCCCCTAGCTAGGTCGTGACACCGTACCACTAGATCTACTCTATTCCTCGAAGGGAATGTGAAAGCGATAGATCAAAAGTCTGAAAGATGACTAAATAATTTGTAGGGTCGTATGAATGAATGTGGACGTGGCAAACGATGAAATAATAATCACCACCATGTGGTAACTATAAATAAGAGAAAAATAAAGGTTCTCATAAATTATCCTTCAAAAGGTGAAGGTAATGTTGGTCATCGACGTGGTACGAAAAGGGCATTGGGCACATGACTGTCGTTCGTCCGAACATTTTGTCAAGCTTTATCAATCCTCCATCAAATAAAAGGAAAACAAAGTAAGGCTACACTTGACCTTTCAGAATGATGTTGAGGCGGGGCTATATGAATAATTATGATAAATGTTGCGACAAAATTATAAGCCCCTATTGAAAAGTTATGAGCCATGTCGAGATGATTATAATTCATTCTAGAAGTGAACATGACCATATGAAATAAACTTATGAACTCAGACATGTTCATGGTTGAATAAATACCATAATTCACCTCCAGGGAAGGTTTGAAATAACTATCAGTTGGCATAACCGGTTGGACATCACAGTTCAAATATGATGCGAAAAATAATTGAGAATTGACGTAGTTATATATTGAAGAAATAGGATATTCTTCACGAATTCTCTTGTGCTGCTTGTTCTCATGACAAATTATTTTTTGTACCAGCTAAGGTTAAGATTCAATCCCCTAATTTTTGGAAAATATAAAAGGTGAATATGGGCCCATTCACCTACCATGTGGACCACTTACTATTATATGATTTTAATAGATGCATCTATGGTATGTTCACAGGTGCATTTGGTATCAACTTAGTTTTTGCAAGGTTGTTTGCTCAAATTGAGCACATGTAACGACCCATTTGGTCGTTATGTGTGTTTTGTCCCTTTTACCCCCGTTGATGTTTCCCCTAGCCCCGTCGAGGTCATCGGGCAAGTTTTGATAGGATTTCAGGAAGTTAGAACCTTAAAGTGAAAAATATTTGACCGATAGTTGACTCTTGGGTAAAACAAACCTTTTTGGGAATTCCTTCTATTCCATAAGGTCCGGAGGGTCGATTATGACTTCGTGGGATGTTTGGTTCAGTTCCCGAGGATTTTAAGAGCGTTTTGTACCTAGATTAGAAGCTTGTTTTTGGCTGTTGGGGGTTGACCGGGTCAAGGTGACCTCCGTTGGTAATTTTGAGGCCACGGTTAAGTTCATAATGCATTTTTACATGTGCTTCACGCTAGGTTTGTATTCGGGAGGTCTTGGGTGGATGTCGGGATTTTGGGTGAAACTTGGTGAAAACCTGATTTTCTAGTTTTCTAGTGTCCCGCTTCTGTGGGAGTGTCTCCGCCTCTGCGGGTCCATCCATGTGGAACTTGGTCCGCAGAAGGGAGAGCTGAGTCATTAAATGAGATCCACCTCAGCGGATGATTATCTGCCTAGGCGGGATGACATAAGCGGGTCCTGCACCGCGTAAGTGGGGACCGCTGAACAAAATTCCCTTATATTTCTCAATTCAAACCATTCTACTCTCATTTAAAGAGTTCTAGAGGCGATTTGAATAACATTTAGAGTTAATCATCTTTGGGTAAGTTCCCTTGACCCTGATTTATTTTAATTTATTGTCTAAGTTAGAATCTATGATGAATTAAAGGGGTTAGTTGGAAAGTAAGTTGTAAACTCTTGTGACATCTTGAAATCTTATGCTATGGAGTTAGGTTTTGTTGATAAATCTTGTTTAACCTAGTCATGAATTTTTGGATTGAGTAGTTACTAAGTTGAATCGTTCTAAAATTCTTGGTTTATGAATATGGAAAGTTAGGGTTTCTTCCTAAATTGTTTTTTTTTTTATAATTAAAGGTTGAATTGATGATTTCTTGGGTTTAATTAGAAATTGAGGGATAATATGAGACTTCCTAAGTATGGATTAATCGATTTTTACCTAAAATTCCTGTTTGTCCTTGTGGGCCAGATTTTCCTCTTTTTTAAGGGTTGTTTTCGATTCGATTAGTATTATAGCTTTATGGGTATCTCTAGTCTCCATTTCTAATATAGAATACGTTGTTGAATAGATTTCGAATGTTCAGAAGCTCTCCGGAAAGGCAAGGCTCGTGTTGGATAATTCCTGGCACCTGTTCGGTATCGAGGTAGGTTATAGTTTACCTTTCGTTTAGGCCCCAATTAGTGAAAAATATGTAGGAGTTAGTCATTGACGGAGAAATCATGGTAGGACTTCGAGTATGGAGTTGAGATGGAATTCTATTCGGTTGGTTGTTGTTGTTTGTGGGTTTGCCGCCTTGTTGTTGTGATTAAGCTTGTCGCCTTATTTGCTTTGTTGTGACTTGAGTATGCATTCATCTCTCTGTTGTTACATTACTTATCATCGGGAATAATCATGAGATGAGGCTTATATTATGACGTGTACTTATGATAAGACACGGATGAGACTTTGATTATGATTTGTTGTTAATTATGATATCTTGCATGGCATACACTCTCATTTCATATGATACATTGATATGAAATGTGCCTTGATACTGATGATGAAAAGTAAGACAAAGGAGCATCCGAGGTCTTTGCCTGATTGGTTTAAAGAGAGATGAGAATCTGTGATTCGAGTTTGTTATCGGAGCTGAATGTGTTATACTAGCTGCCAGAGGTTTCCTGTCTGGACGAATGTGTACACAGACTTTCCGGGTCCCCCATGGATCATGACTATTGAGACGTGGAGGTTTCCGTCCGTAGCATGCGTGTACAAGTTTGAAGAATTGGCCAGTGCATTGCATTGCATACGCATTCACTCTTATATCCATTCTTCATTGTTGATTTGTACATGGCTTGATATTGAATTAATTTCATTGCTGATTTTTTTCGTGAACGTGCTTGATTGCTTACATGTCTACTTGTTGATTCGTTTTTCATATATGTGAACTAATTGTTGCCGGCTTATGATAACTACCAGTACATAGTGTTTGTACTGATACTACCTTGTTGTACTCTTTTCTGAGTGCAGAGTTTTCTACCAGGTCCACATCAACAACTCATGAGTGATTCCCGAGGCCTCTTGTATGAGTTTCCAGGGTGATCCATGTTCCAGATCCGCAACCGGAAAAACTCTTCTTTATGATATATGTCCTTCTGTTCGAGATAGTATTTCAGAGTCTTATGTATTTGTTATTTTCAGACCTATGTAGTTATAGTGGCTCATGTACTATACATAGACCAGATTTTGGGTATTTTGTATTAGCATTCCGCACTTAATAGTTATTTATATATTGAGACTGTTTAAAATATTCTATTTCCTTTTTAGTATGCTTGCAATGAATGTTGGGTAAGGGAAGGGTTTGCGAACCAGGAGGGGTAGTTTGGGTGCCCTCTCGACCCACGAGTTGGGTCAAGATAGCATGGTTCCAAACTATGAAATTATGTAGCTATTAATTCTGGTTTATATCCAAGCTGTTTAGCAGGATTTTTTTGCCTCGAAATTATAGCTAAACCATTGGTTATGAGAACGCAACTCCCAAAAAAATATTTTGGTTTGAGATGTGTTATTTATTATATAGTAGCACTTGTACGCGTCAAGCCAACAAGTCATAATAAGTTTTTATGTCACAGTTGGTTTATGGTCAATAATCAAATAATTCCTATCTAGATATTTGAATATGTGGTATATGACTCAATTTCTCCACCACAACGTACAAAAATGGACCCCCAAAGAAGATTGAGAATATATGTTGACTATCAATCTCCTTCTGTTATTAACTTTCTGGAACCAATGATAGGAGATTTGTTTGTGACCAGATTTGCTGATTGTCACTTTGATGAATCAATTTTCTCAATATCAGGGGGATAAAATAAGCATCAGATAAATGAGACAGTTTGGAATGTATTATCACAATCTCATTTGTATCCTCATACAAATCAGTGTAATCAAGAGCTTCGGAAGATCATTTATTTGCAAGATATTGCAACTCAATTTCCAGATGTATTTGTTGATCAAAGATAAAATATCATGGTGTTCAACAATACAAACTATAGTTGCTACATCTTCAAATCATACAGATATATTAGCCATTCATGAAGCTAGCCGAGAATGGTTATGATTGAGATCATGACTCAACATATTTTGCAACTGCATGGTCTTTCTTTGGAGAAAGATTTTAACAATATTGTAAGGATATAATATTGCTTGTATAGATCAATTGAAGGGAGAATACATCAAAGGAGACAGAACAAAGTACATTGCACCGAAATAATTTTTCACGCATAATCTTCAATAAAATGGTGAGACAGATGTTCACTCGATCCATTCAAGTGATTTGACAGATTTGTTCACTAAGGCGTTACCAACATCAACTTTTGAGAAGCTAATCCACAAGCTTGAAATGCGTGGTCTCCGAGATATCAAATGATTTTCTTATTAGGGGGAGTAAAATACGCGTTGTACTCTTTTTCCCTTAACCATGGTTTTCTCCCAATTGGGTTTTCCCGGTAAGGTTTTTAATGAGGCAGCTAGCACTCAATGCGTATTACAAGATATGTGTACTCTTTTTCCTTCACTAAGAATTTTTCTCACTGAGTTTTTCCTAGTAATGTTTTAAGATGTCACTTCCGTAACATCTTAATTTATTCATGAATGTATTGAATGAACTAGTTAATATCTTGTAACTTTCGAATGCAATTTTACCCTATATAAATAGGTAATTCTAGTCCTACAAAGACACTTGAAGATACTTGAAATAAGAATAAAGTCTTCTCCTCCTCTCTACATCTCTTGTCTCATCTATATCTTATTTTATATTGTCTTATTTGCTCTCAATTTACAACACGTTATCAACACGAGATGTCAAGTGAAGTTTCTATCAGGGGAAGCAAAATACGCGTTGTACTTTTTTTACCTTAACCAAGGTTTTGTCCCAATTGGATTTTCCTGGTAAGGTTTTTAATAAGGCAACACTCAATGCGTATTACGAGATTTGTGTAATATTGTTTCTTTACTAAGGATTTTTCTAGTAAGGTAAGGCACATTACCTATGGACATTCAGGGGTGTGTGTTATGAAATACATATTCATTGTATGGATGTCCATATTCATTCACCAATTTCCATTAACCTTTTGTATGTTACATGTACCTATTAAAATTTGTACTTAATTCTTGTAACTCTTGGGTGGTTCTTTCACTCTATAAAGGATACGTTTATCTCTTGATAGACAACACACAGAAGAAACAAAAGCTTTGTGCTTCTCTCTAAGTTCTTGTGTCAATTGTTTTGGAGCTTTAGTTTATAGTTGAAGCATTTCTTTTACAACAGATTTAATTATTAAATTAAACCATACTTTTTTACCATGCAATTTGTGTGGTTATGCTGTTAGATTAATTTACTTTGAAGAATATCTTTTTTATTAATGGGGGAGAGCAACCATTTATATTTGACTAAACCATATGAAAAATAATTTTTAAATAATTTGTATTTGACTAATAAATTTGTAAATATATTTTTAATTATCAAATTACGATAAAATGCATATAAGTTGTCACTATATATCAACAGGGTGCCTCACGAAAAGTGGTTAAACATTTATATATGTTAATAAGTTCTTGTATTTACTAAGATATAAGTATATGTTGACACCTAGTTTTTCCCCTCCAATAATTATATTTAATTATTCAGAGTTCTTGTATCACAAACGGAGTGAAATATACCTTTTACAAGTCAAAAATGATTTTACAACATTATTTTGGTGACATTTTTCCATTTCATTTGGCAAAATATCTTCAAATATATATATTGTATATGATCCTACGTATTTTGAATATTTTCTATAATTTTCAAGAATATTTTTCAGAATTTTAAATCCAAAAATAGTTAAAACGATTATTTAATTAATTGTTTAAATTATCAATATCAAAATTAATAAATATTTACTCTGTTAAACCAAGAAGACCAATTGATTAAATAAATAATCAATTACATCTCAATTTTATAAATGATTTGGCTATAATCTATTTTCGAAATTGGTTAAAATTGAAATTGCTAATTATTGCATGAAATGTGGTCATAATCAATTGTTTTCTATACTTTAATTGTGGCTGTCATTGAAATAGTTAATTGCCTTTTTTCTGCATATCAATTATGGTCATATTTGAAAGATAAATCAAGTCTACACTTTAAATTTGGCTATAATAGAAACGACTAATTGTTTTAAGGTGGCCCTAATTGAAATGTTTGTTTAAATTGCATTCTGCAAATTAAAACCACATTTGCATAAAATAGTCGTCTCTTCCTTTAATTCATTTGAATTAAACCAATTGGGCCAAAGCCCACCTTTTCATCACCGGATGACCCAGCCCAGGGCTACGTTTGATATACCAAACACCCCTTTTGTTTTTCATTTTATTGAAAGGGTTTTCTCAAACACAAACCCTAGCCGCCTTTGATTTTCTCCCTCTGTCTTGGGTCATCAATGGTCGAAAATGACCAAATGACAGGCCAATTCGCTTTTCACAATGTCTTCACCTATTTTGGGTAAGAGCGTTAATTTCTCTTACCCTTTCTCCATCGTTACACCACCAAAAGAGGTAAACCCTTACCCTCTCCCCTTTTGCTTTTTCTACTATCAAGGATGAAGCTCTTAATGGAATATGTCTCATTCTAATTTGAATTCACAATTTTCATTGGTTGTTGTTGATCTACACAGATTCAAGAGAATACTTTTGCAAATTCACAAGTCCCACATCAGTTTGGGAACATGAATTGGGGGGGGGGGGGGGTTGGAGTTCTCTATAAAGAACTTCACCCTTCACATTCACACACAAACACAAGTCTTGAAATATAGAGAAAACAAAAAACAACTAACTTAACTAGGAATTTAGCATTTCTGCTGAAACCTTTAATTAGTTCGGTCTTAAGTCTAAAATTTTGTTTCTTTCTTTGTGGCTGAGTCTCGGGTGGGGAGCAAAAAAGGCTTCAATTCCAATCTCGACAAAGGTTGCACGAAGAAAATGTAAATTTTCTTCCTTTTAGTTATTTTTAATTTTTTATTTATCTGTGTTTAGCATGTTTGTTTAGTTTAATTATGTGTTTTCTAGGTTAATATAGTTTTTTGCATGTTTATATGCTTGTTTAGTCTAATTACTGTTTAATCAGGTATGTGTTAAATTGGTATAGTAGCCATTAGTAATTATAGATGCCTTTTTTGTTTAGTTTGGTTTAGCTTAGAGCAGTTTAGTTTCATGTGTAACTAGCATATAAAGTTGTTAGTTAGTTTTAGCATGAGAATTAGTTTTTATTTGATTTATGAATCTGTGTTAACTTTAGTTAATTATTTTAGCCTTGATGTATCAACATATGTGTAGGCTTATCTTAGTTTATGAAACTGTAACAAACATATTGTTAGTTTGCTTAACTGATGATAAGTATGTATTAGCATGTTAGTAGATCAGTCTGAGCATAATAGAAAAGTGTTTGAATATGTGTTTTGAGTTTGGTGATTAGTCTAAATCATGTTAAGATGCCAATCCATGTTTGCAAAGTTCAATTTAAAACCATAAGAAATATGTATATGCTAGATCAATTGTATTGTGGAGAATCTGTCTTAAGTATATGTAGGTTTAATCAAGTATATGCTTAGTTAAAATTCAAAACTAGTATAATTGTGATACTCCTACTGTTAGCATGTTATAAGATGACCAGTTAGCTTTAGTTCACCTAAAATAATAGCATACTATATGTAAGTGATCATATCTGCCTTGCTATGCCTCATTTTAGTTCATATGTGTTTATATATGTTATGAATGAAAGCTCATGTGTTTACTATCAAGCTAATCATGACAAGCATGTTATGTGTGTGCAAATCAACCTAAATGGTGGACACTTGTCTGGTTGAGTCTATTCCAGTGAAGAACCTTTTGGTTCATGAGTTAACTTTAGTATGAAATATTATGGTTGTACTGTCAATTAGTATGTGCTTGAGTACTTGGTAGACTTCTTGTGTTGATTAAATGTTATATAAGAAAAATGTTGTTATAGATGTTTGTTGGTTGAGAAATATTCTTAATATTATAGCTAACTAAGTGGACTCAAGGAGTATAAATCATGCTTCAAATGACTACCCCTAATAATCTTGTATGACTATGATGTGCCTAGTATGTGTGATATCTAGCTGGTTTCAATATGTGTGGTCTACTTGTGCTAAAGAACTTAACTATTATGACTGGCAGTAATATTGGCCTATTTTGATCAAATGAAGTTAAAAGTCAAATCAATTAGGGCTTAAAGATAAAGTTTTAGTTCTGGACATGATAAGTTGGAACAATGTAAATCACTCGAAATAAAAATTGATTGTTTGTGATCATGCTAAGTAAGAGAGGCCTAGGAGGCTGTCACTTGGTTGTGTGAAGATACAGACTGATGACCTAGGGTTAAGAGGGGATCAGAAAAGGCTTTGAGTAGCAGTTAGCTTAGTACTGCCTACTCTAGATTGGTGGGGTTCCTCCCCATTGAATCATAAGTCTATGGGACACTCCAAAGGTTCTGTAGGTATAAAAGATAAAGATCATATGAGGCTTACATGTTAGAGGGTGAGTCTACATGAATCAATATGTGTCTTCTGTGTTTTTTTATTCCAATGTGTTTGATGCTGTAAACTGTACTGTTATTGCATTGTCTTGTGAATATAAAGGGTTGAAGTGTCACTCCCCTTAAGAACAGACTCCATTAGATAAGAAATGATTCACCATGGTTGAAGTTTGTTGGTATTAGTGATAGGTTTTAAAGGTGGATTTAAAACTAAAGAAGCTTGAACTATCAAGGGATGACTTGAGAAGTGATAAGGTCATGTGTCATTTGAGTCATCACTTGTGTCATGCGCCTTATTGTTCCTAATCTGCGGAACTAAACCTTTAAACAACTAAGAATTGGCCCTGTTGCATTCATTTGAAAGAAGAAGTGTGATTTATCTTTCTTTGTTGTGATTTTGTCCTGACAAGGTGTGGCATAAAGCATGACTATGAACCTTATATCCTTAATCCCTGTCAAACTATGAGTTCTTTTGATTTAAATGTTCTAAAGAGGAATATTTTTTATTCATGAATTAACTCCTCAGTCTGTAAATGATCCATGAAGCATGAATTCTTTCCCATTGTCCTTGTTTGAATATTGACCAGTATACCATAGAAGAAGACCCTTCATGTTCTACTTTTATGTATGAGAATCTAAAGTTTGATATGTGTATTCATGTTCTTCTGCATATGCTGAAATGGTTGTTCCTCCGTTAGACAAGATTATCTTCTCTTCTCTTTTTTTTCCTTTGTTTGATATACTATGATGAAGGATATTGTCACGACTCAAATTACCGATCGTGCGGGCACTACCTTATTATCACTAGTAGGCGAACCCTTACCCGTTAACCTATTCATCACTAGCCAATTTCAACTTCTTTAATCATTTATACTCTAACGATCAATAAATAAGTAAAAGAATAAACAGTCTGACCAAGTCATAAATAATAATTAATATAAGTGCGGAAGTCTTAACTACTACACCCCCAAAATCTGAAAGTCATCATATAAGGACTCTAACTAATAATGTCTCAAGAATGAAATATATGTCAAATCTAATAATAAATGATGTCTGGAATTTAAAGTAGACATTTGCAAAGAGAGATCTTCATGTGGCATGGTATGAGTAGGAGCTCACCCTCTTATCTGATTGACCAAACTAGCTTCAAGCTAGAGATGTAGTCTGGATGAAATCTCTGGAACACAATCTGCACTCAAAATGGGTGCAACAAGGTAGTATCAGTACAAACACTATGTACGGGTAAGAATCATAGGCCGAATAAGATTAGTTCACATATATAAGCATAAAATCAACAAGATAAACAGATAGACACTTAATACTCAAATCCAAGTCACCGAATATCCCATAACAGAGTCACAACCTATAACTAAACCACAAGTCTGTCAATGTTTGAATAATCTCACTTGATAATCACAAGCCCAAGTTCCGTCCCTAGGTAGAGTCACTAATCCACAATTAACTCAGTCAATAATCATGTCTATACCATACTACCATTTCAACAAACCATACAAAAATCAGAACCAAACGAGCATATAATAATGCAGAATAAATTGTAATGATGTGTAATGCAAAATATAATGATGTGCAATGCAAAGCAATCCAATGCATTGGCCAATCACTCGAACTATACATACATGCTAACTGGTGTCATTGCCCAGTAGTCATGACCTGCAGGGGATCCATGGCGTCCATGTACCACTCGTTCTGGATTCACTCCTCGGACTCGAGCCACATCTAAGGCCACATCCTCACCCCCGATAAAATGTGCCTTCTCATATAAATTTACCACTTGTTCCAGAACGAACCTCAGACCACGAGCTCACAACTAAGCCACATCCCCACCCCGATCAAACGTGCATTTTCATATATATATATATATATATATGTCCACTTCACTTTCAATAATCAATTTATCAAGTACCATGTATCAAATAGTATCATAAGTTCAACAAGAAGATTATATTAACTTCTTCACTAATTTCACATCACAATGTATGTCTCCACGTATTCCAATTCATTAGTATGTATGGACTATGAACAATTAGCAATATCAACGTCAAACACAAGGCATTATGCCACAAAAATTAGCAATATCAATGTCAAACACAAGGCATCATGCCACGAGTCTTCCATGAATCGTTTTCGAACCATTTCCATCATGTATGAGTGTATGAATGCATAAATAAGTGTAAGCATGGCAAATCAATGCAAACCAATAAAGCAACAGTGAAGGTACAAGTCACCAAGCCACAAGTTATATCAAGACTTAGATCAACTTAACCATGAAATGAATCATACAAACCATCTCAACCAATATCAGAGTCTATGTCCCTCTTTACCTCTATATATAGCAAGTACGCCTCACAACTAAGTCTTGTATCACCAAGATGCTCTATTTATATATATATATATATATATATATATATATATATATATATATATATATATATATATATATATATTATCATCAACAGTAAATCATACATCAAGTTTTCATTAACGTACTGTCATAAGTTTATATCACAATTCAAGTCTAAACTCATTATCCTTCCTTTCTCCGATGATATGTGTCACTTTCTCCGATGATATGTGTCACAATAAGAGAGAACTAAGTACAACACGACAATTTAGGTGTAATGACCCTTCCGGTCGTTTTGGAAATTTAGGACTCCATTGGGAATTTCGAGGCCGCGGGTGGATTCGTAGGGCGTATTTTTGTATGTGTGCATGTTTCGTATTGTGTTTTGAGGCCTTGGATGAAATGTGGGGTGATAGGGGGAAAAACTGGACAGAAAACCGACCTCACTGCCTAAAATGGACCGTTGCAGCGGTGGGATTACCGCTGCGGCGGTACCGCTATAGCGGTGCCTCAACCACTGCAAGCAGCCAACCATTTCTTTAGTGGCTGCTGTGGCAGAAGGTGGACCGCTATGGCGGTACCGCTATAGCAGTGAACCGACCGCCATAGCGGTCAGGCGGGAAAGGTGTGGACCGCTATAGCAGGACCGCTGCAGCGGCGTAGCGACAGCCGCAACGGTCGACGAGAGGCAGTAGCTGGGTTTTAAATGCCTTAGTTTTATTTTCTCATTCATAACACCCCAACACATTTCCCAACAAACACTTAGAGAGAATTTTCAAGCTAGGGAAAGACAATCTTGTGAGGTAAGTTCCATTGCTTTCATTCTATCATTCCTTTCCCCTTCATTATTGTAATCATCCCCATGGGTCTTCAATGGTGAAATTGAAATAAAAACCCTAGAATATTAATGAACCTTCTAAACTTGATGGGTTATGGTTATTATCGCTTAGTTATCATCTAAATGCGTTGGTTAGTTTCTATTTGTCATAAATTGACCATTTAGAGACATAGACTAAGTGATTGGAGACCTAGGGTTCTATAAAAATGGTGTCTTTGCCATGAAAAACTGCTTGTAATGGGAATATTGATAGAATGTTGTTATAAATTGATGATTAATGATTACTAAGAGTCTGGATAGGTTGTTTATCACCTAGAAAATCATCCACCCCTTGGAATGGGGTAAGGGAAGGGTATTCTTATGTTGGAACTTGTGATTTTAGTATAATGACTCGTTGAGCCTTCTATTTCTAGATTTTCAGCTTTCTGAGGCTTTGAGGAAAGAAAAGGTTGTAGCGGAGTGACTTGCCTTATTCCAGCTCCGTTTTGAGGTAGGTTACGGTTTACTTGAGTTAGATTTTGGTTAGTTGAATGTATGTTTGTGATTTCATTAGGAGAAAGCATGTCTATTATTCATTACATGATATTGTATGGTTGAGCTCCTATGTGTTGTGATTGAATGTTGTGTAGGCTTCATGCCATTATTCCTGTGTGATTCAATCTGCAGTGGTTGTATTTTGATGAGAAGTTAATATCGTCTTCTCGAGGGTGTCGTGACATGAAAAAATGAGGTGAATATGGATATTGAGAAGGTAAGAAACACTATTCTGTAAAAGGTATGACAAGGCACATATGTGGCTTAGATTATGGGCTCCTGGTCCGAGGATAGTTTAAAAAATGAGAGGTTTATTGTTATATCCCACGTCCGAGGTTCGTTCTGGAGCGGAGGTTGTGCTTGGGTCCGAGGAGTGTTCCGGAACGAGTGGTACATGGACACCATGGGTCCCCTGCAGGTCATGACTACTGAGCTATGACATCAGATAGCATATGTGTACAACGAGTGGGGGTAAAGTGGTAAATTTATCTTCGTTGTAGTTTTCGTGTTTGTGATTCTTGACAATTTGGTGATTTGTTGTGTTTGTCTGTGGTTGACTTGTTGTGATGTATTGATATTCGTGTATGATTGACTGGCTTGTTTATTTTAGTGATTTCATAAGATATGCATGATACTAATATTAGTCGACCTATGATGCTTACCGGTACATAGTCTTTGTATTGATATTACCTTGCTGCATTCTTTGAGTGCAGATTTTAATATAGAGACTGCTACTCATCCTCACATCTAGCGTGGAGGATAATTGCTGACAGATTTTGGGGTGAGCTCCTTCTTATGCCAGGCCGCCCGAAGATCTTCTACTTATGATGTCTTTTTTTATTCTGGACATTATGGATATTTATTAGACAGATTTCAGTTCTTAGACGTGTTTTTGGCTTAGAGTCCTGTATGATGACTTTCGAATTTTGGGGAATTTGTAATAGTTAGACTTCCGCACTTGTTTCAGTATTTTATGGCATGACTTACTCAGTTTATTTGATGCGTGAATGAGTATAATCGTTTGACTTGTTTAATATAAAATCAGACTTGAATGAATAGAGATCTTGTGTGTTGGTTCGCCCACTAGGATTTAGTTGGGTGCCAGTCATGGCGGGTTGGGTCGTGACAAAGTTGGTATCAGAGCCTTAGGTTCGTCGATCTCATCAGACCAGGACATGTCTAGCAGAATCTTATAGATCGGTACGGAGATGTCTGTACTTATCTTCGAGAGGCTGCCGGACACTAGGAAAACTCTCTTTTCTTTCTTCTTTCATGATACTTGATTCCAATTGGTATCTGACTATCCTTCATTCTCTCGCAGATGGCGATAACACGCGCGACAACAGCTAGAAGAAGAGGCAGAGGGGCGGCCCCAGCTGGGGTGGCGTCCCAGTGGTTGACCCCGTGCCTCCAGTGGTCCTTAACGAGGCAGCAGGATTTGCAGCCGCACCAGCCCAGCCAGTGGAAGTACCAGTTCCACTAGGAGCTGCAGCTGCCCAGGGTGTACTAGACGCGATGGAACAAGTGCTGAATCTGTTGCGTGGGTTAGCACAGACCGGAGCTATACCAGTGGGTCCAGCAGGTAGGGGCGCAAGGGTAGCGGCTCCAGATCCGGACAGAGCACAGGCTCCGGGGGTTCAGCATGTGGCAGCGGTGGCTCCTAGCTTGGATGAGGTTCCGAGTTTTGAGGCCTTCCCGAGGCATGTTGCAGGGCCAGTGATGACTGGTGAGGAGCATGATCTGTTTTGGAGGTTCACAAAAATGAAGCCTCCTGTGTTTTATGGTACTGAGTCGGAGGAGGCATATGAGTTCATTATTGACTGTCATGAGTGGCTCCATAAGATGGGGGCCGTGGATAAGTACGGGCAGATTTTGTGACGTTCCAGTTCTTGGGTGATGCCAAGATTTGGTGGAGGGCTTATGTGGAGTGCAGGCCAGCTGGGTCTCCTCCGTTGACGTCGGTCCAGTTTTGCTCTGTGTTTTTGGACAAGTACGTTCCGCGTACTCTGAGGGACCGAAGAAATGATGGGTTTGCTACTATTGATTAGGGGAACTCGTCGGTTGCTGTGTATGAGTCCCATTTCCACTCCCTATCCCGATATGCTAATCAGTTGCTGCCCACTGAGGGGGAGAGGATACGACGATTTGTGAAGGGGTTGAACACTGGGCTTTAATTATCGGCTCTTCAGCTTGTAGCCACTGGGGCTTCGTTTCAGGAGGTAGTGGAGCACGTCCGTACTGTTGAGAGTATTAGGTAGGAGAGTCAGGCGAAGCATGTAGAAAAGAAGGCCCGTAAGGGTGGGATGTTCAACAATTCTTTCTCGAGAGGTCAGAGTTCACAGGTTTATTCAGGGCGTCCGGTTCAGTCCGCGATGTAGGTGTCAGCTGGGGGCCCATCAGGGGAAAATTATTAGGCTTCCGGTTAGCATGGGGACAATGCTTCATCGACATTTGTTCAGCGGCCTACGCTGGACTGTGCTTGCTTCGAGTGTAGTGAAATAGGGCATATTAAGAGATATTTCCTCAGACTTAGACAGAGTGGGCAGGGTACTCAGTATCAAACTCCTCGAGCTCGAGTGGAAGGGTAACCTTAGTCCCCTCCCTAAGAGAGTAATATCCTTTGTCCAGGTAACCTTAGTCCCCTCCCTAAGAGAGTAATATCCTTTGTCCATGCTAGGAAGCTGGTAGAGAAGGGGTGTTTAGCTTATCTGGCACATATCCGTGATACCAGTGCAGATGCTCCATCCCTTGATTCGGTTCTAGTGGTACGCGAGTTTGCGGATGTGTTCCCCGCAGACTTGCTTGGTATGCCACCAGATTGTGATATTGACTTCAGGATTGACTTAGACCTAGGGACTCGTCCTATCTCTATTCCACCTTATAGGATGGCACCAGCGAACTCAGGGAACTGGAAGAGCAGTTGCAAGACTTCTGAGTAAGGGGTTTATTCGCCCGAGTGCCTCTCTGTGGGGTGCTCCTGTGTTTTTTGTTAAGAAAAAGGATGGGTCTATGCGTACGTATATTGATTACAGACAGCCGAATAAGGTAACTGTTGGGGTCCGCTGTAGCGCTGGGTTGTCCGCCACAGCGGGACCGCCGGAGCAAACCATCGTCCGCCGCAACGGATGGCGAGCAGTTTTCTTCGTGCTTCCTATGTTAAAACCCTTATCATTCCTTCCATCATTATTTAAGCATACTTGGGGGATTTTTGAGAGCTTTGTACCTATTGTGTAAGTTCGGCTAGTTCCTACTACTATTGGTGTTTCTACTCGGTTAGTTAATCGTATAAAAAGGGATAATCTAGACAAGTATGGCATTGTAGTGGTAAATTAGTGATGAAGGTTGAATCAACTCGAGTTGTAGAGAGCATTTCGAAAATCTAGATTAAGGGAATTCGAGCAAAGGCACCTTGGTAGATATACGTCAGAGCAGTAATAGGACGATATATGTGGTATGCTGGATTTAGAATGTTTTCAATTTTAGAGTTGAGTGAACTAAGGGAACTCTAGGGTGTAGAGTGTGTGGCATGCTACTATCTCCAGGATTGACTGGCTAGTTTTCAAGACTTGTGATTTGTGGTATCCTATTAAGGGGGTTCGAGAAATAAGTAGATGGTAACGATGATTGTGATTTGATTAGAAATCAGGATTATTTAGGTTAGTGTAGGTTGTGGGGTTGTTGTCTACATATTTCGGACAAGGTATGATCATTAGTATACTTAAGGAAAGGAAACTACAAAATGAACTAGGTGATATGACATAGTTTCGTGAGGGTTCGTGATTAAAGACTAGTGAGAAGCAAGTTTCAGGTAACCAACATGTTAAGGCTTAAGAAAATGGTTTGTGTGGTTCGCAGATAGATATGTTTGTAACACTTTACATTAGATGAGTTAGTGTGGGTTAAAGGAGAGGGTTTATAGAAATTCCTATAATGTGAAGGTAGGGTTATATTTTCGAGATGAGGTCGTCTTCGTGGTAGTAGGTTATGTGATGGGTATTATTAATCGGATAGCTTGAGTAAGCATTTTTAGAATATAAGTAACTAGAATTAGTCGCCCCATATGGGTGATAGGACTGTGATTGGTTCAAGGCTTGTGGTGCATGTTTACGTGTTTCCAGGAAATCGTGGTGTTAAGAACGACTCTAAGGGTGAAAGATAGGTTAGCGAAATTAGAGTATTTTACCGGTTCAGAGTGGGCTGTAATTGTGTCTATAATTAAAGGTTTGTGCTATTGTGAGGCATGTTCTTAGGTTATCATCAGATTTCTTACTCCTCTTCTTCGTTCGAGGATGAACGAATGGTAAATTGGTATCTAATGTAACGACCCGCCTAGTCGTTATCGTTATAGTGTTTTGACCATTTACCCTTATTGACCCTTCCCCAAGTCCTGTTAGTATGATCTATGACTTAATGAAGTCATTGGGTTGGTTCC
This sequence comes from Lycium barbarum, assembly GCF_019175385.1. Taxonomy (NCBI): domain Eukaryota; kingdom Viridiplantae; phylum Streptophyta; class Magnoliopsida; order Solanales; family Solanaceae; genus Lycium; species Lycium barbarum. The sequence continues at coordinate 122,183,207 of NC_083340.1, read as the reverse complement.
CGCAAGGTTCGAGTGTAAATTGAGTCATTGATAGAGAAGCTAGTTAAGTTAACGAGTTAGCGTTGATCACGATCAACGTCGGGTTAGGATGACCCTGTTTCAATGTCTTGGAAGTTCCAACAAGTTAATATGATGATTTTGAACTTTTCCATAAGTTTTGGTGAGGTTCCGAAGAGTTTCAGATAGGTTTGGGTTTTATCGCACTCATATTCGATGTTTTTGCCGTAGGTCTTTGGATAGAAAGGGATCCATATTGATCAAAAGACCATTTATCTGTGTGAGGTTTGAACGATTAGATCCGTATCAAAATTACAAAGCTATAGCAAAAAGAATCGTCGCGTTTCGCCTCCGTATAAGAGAGTTATGACCATTTTTAGAGTTATGACCATTTTTGTGCGGACTGTTCCAGTAGGTCCGCTGTAGCGGACTCGGTTCCACTATAACGGGACCGCTACATCGGCCATGGTGACCGCTGCAGCGACCGACGGGGGCAGAACACCCTATTTTGATAGTCCTACTCCGAACCATTGCCCACAAGACCTCAAAGTCCGTTTTCAAGAGAGATAGAGGCAAACTTCATTCCATTCATTGGTGAAAGCATTTTGGAGGGTAAGTCCCCACCTTTATTTGTTCCTTTCCCTTTCTTCTTCAAGTTCCATGATTAGTTTAAGGTCCATCAATGGTGGGTGAAAATCCTAGAACCCTAGAATTAGTAAACCCTTAAATAATTGACGGGTTTTTGATTTTGTTGTTGATTAATCATCTAGGAGTATAGATTATCACTTTCTATGAAGGAGTTTCTTATGGTTGAAATTGCATGTTGAGACTTAGGGTTCTAATAAAAATGGAAACTTTTTCCCAAAGTCTATTTGAAGGGGGTAAAATTCATTAGAAACCCATGAATTGAAGGTTAATGATTGTAGAGATAGAAGTTATGATAAATTCACCATTAAAGGATGGTTTTCCATTGAATGGAATGAAGTTTGCCTCTTTCTCTCTTGAAAAATGACTTTGGGGTCTTGTGGGTAATGGTTCGGAGTTGGACTATAAAAATAGGGTGTTCTGCCCCCGTCATTCGCTGCAGTGGTCACCATGGCCGCTGCAGCTGTCCCGCTATAGCGGACCCGAGTCCGCTACAGCGGACCTGCTCGAACAGTCCGCACAAAAATGGTTATAACTCCCTCATACGGAGGCGACCCAACGATTCTTTTTGCTATAGCTTCATAATTTTGATACGGATCTAATAGTTCAAAGCTCACACAAAACAAAGGTCATTTGATCAATTTGGAGCCCTTTCTAGCCAAAGATTTATGGCGAAAACATCGAATATGAGTGCAACAAAACCCAAATCCATCTGAAACTCTTCGGAACCTCACCAAAACTTGTGGACAAGTTAAAAATCATCATGTTAACTTGTTGGAACTTCCAAAACATTAACACGAGGTCATCCTAATCCGATGTTGACCGTGGTCAACTCTAACTCGTTAACTTAACTAGGTTCTCCATCAATGACTCAATTTGCACTCGAACCTTGCGGGAACCACCCCAATGACTTCATTAAGTCATAAACCATACTAATAGGACTTGGGGAAGGGTCAACAAGGGTAAATGGGTCAAAGCACTATAACGACCGGGCAGATAGTTACAGATATACACCAAATATATCAGATATACATACCCCTTATATAACCTAGTATATTTAGTCGTCTACTATGTATACCTATAGTATATCATGATATTGAATGTGAACTAAAACTGCCATCCCTTAGGTTAGGCCCATTCACTTAACATGGGCCTAACCTAAGAATGGGCCTCTATTTGCTTTTCTTTAAACTTTGTGAGCTTCCTATTATGACATCTTGGTTCCACTGAATTCATTTGGGCCTGTTTTGGCAATACATCTCCTAATATACATAGATATACAACTGAAATATAACTTGGTGTATATTATAATGTGTGAATGATTTATTTTCCTTCCCGTACAATTTGCTAAGTCTAGATACTTTCTAAGCTCCATTTCCTTTTTCCCCTCTCCTCTTTTGCATGGGATCCTCGACACGGGTCACTTGGCCAATTTCGAGCCACTATTGGGCCTGAAGCCCAACAACTTATTTCTTCGATCGAGTCTGAATACTTGAAGGCTCAACCATGGGTGAAAATGGTTTACTAGTGGGCTCGGTAGGCCCACCAGCATATCTCTCCTCTTTCATTTTTACATATATATGCGTGTATACATGTATTTGTAAATAAACATATGTAAATATTGAAACCCTATTGGTTATGAACTTTGACAATTAGGCGAAACCATGTGTATATCGTTTGGAACGGATAGGCACCCGTTACTATTTCAAAACCAAGACCCAATAAAAGATAAAAGATCATGTCTTCAAGAATTAAAATGAAGAAAAAATGGCTTTACAAATTTTTCTTTCATTTTTCTACAAAAACTGAAAATCTAAAGCAGCTGAAGTACACATATAGTTGAAGTTTAATACTAGAATTCCCAAAAACAAAAATCGAAAACAGTTTTGGGATAGTTATGAGAAATATTTTCGACCTTTTTAAAGGGTTACAAAAACTAAAAAACCTGACTTCAAATGGTAAGTATTGTGAAAATTGATTTCTAACTCAAAAATAGCTTAAGGATTTTTCAATTTATTTGGGGCCAAGCCCAATCTTAAGTTAATAAAACAAAGGAAATACATTTAAACCTTGGTTTGAAGAAAGGGTATAAAAGTAGGATGTGGTTGACCTTCAAAATGACTAAAATGGATGAATATGTTGCATGAGAAAGAAAACACTCTTTTTGCATTAGAAAGAACACACTCTTTTATACTTGTATAAACCAATGGCACTTTTATAAAAGAGATATACTCAAAAAGTTTTCAATAAAATTTATAAGGACTTAAGGCATGACATTGAACCAAGTTAGTTGAAATTTACTTAAGAGAAATCTTAAGTGTGTTTTGGTTGAGAATCAATTACTGGCGATGAGCCTCAAATATTTGGTCGTTTATACAGACGCTCTCTTCTCTCTCATTAACTTTGACCTATTGACCTAAATCTCATACTAGCCGCCACCCACCATGGCCACCATGGCCGGTGGACACCTCTATTTGGGGTTGCTCCACCCACCATAGATCCAAATAATCCAAGTACTTCCAATTTGCCTACCAATTCAAACCCTAATATACCATCTACTGACAATTTAAACCCTGCAAATCTACCTACTTCATATGCCAATTTATTGAAACCAAACCTAGGAGCAACTACACCCCTACCAACAATTCCTATAAAACCAATTACATACATTGATGGAGAACCGTATGTGGAATGAAATTCAAGAGAAATAAAAAAACTGATTATGAAAGAAAATTTGCAATATGCAGTACTGGGGAAATTTTCATATGACATCATTAACATAAGGGCCCTTAGAACTGCTATTCCGGAACAATGTGGAATTAAAGGTAAGTGTGAAATTGGCCTTATTGAAGATAGACACATTTTGATGAGATTTTCATTATTGGAAGATTACATCAAAATACTTTCTACCCCTTCTTATTACATTTCAATGAATAATTGATATTGTCAAATGAGACCGATGATTTGGAACCCATGGTTCAAACCAAATGAAGAAACTTCTGTTGCTCTGGCCTGGATAAGTTTCGCGGAACTTCCACCAAATTTCTTTGCTCGAGAGGCGGTTTTCTCCTTAGCATCTGCAGTTGGAAAACCATTAGTAGTTGATCTTGCTACTACTAATAAGACGAGGCCAAGTTGTGCAAAAGTAAAAGTGGAAATTGATTTAATGAAAGCACATCCACATAGGATACACATTGCAGAAAGGGATGAAGATACAGGGAAGATTATGGAAAAATGGGTTCCAATTAAATATGATTTTCTTCCTAAATACTGCAAGCATTGTAAATTACAAGGTCACTCTGAGATAGAGTGCAGGGCTTTGCATCCAGAATTAGAAAAGCAATACAGGGAATCATGGAGACAAGACAACAAAAAGGAAGATAATACAGAGGAGAATTTCCCAGAGAAAAACATAAATAATTATGGGGGGAAAGCAAGAAGTTACAATCAGGCAAAGTAAGAATGGATGCAGAGGAGAAAGAACAAATACATTAAGGATTCTAGTGGTGTCATCTTAGGAGAAATAAAGGAATAGGAAGACTCACAAAAAGCTAATAATATGATACATACTCAAAATGCTTTTGAGTTGTTGACAAATGAAGAGGAATGAGTGCAAGATGAGGAACCTGTCACAAAAAATAGTGAAGATCAGTTAGAGATTCAACAAACTGAAGGATATGTAGAGCAAGGTATAAAATCACATAAGCATGATCAGTTAGCACATTCACCAAGTGGAAGCAACACAAAGACTCAGCTATTGGAGGAAGCAAAAGAAGTCAGTACAACTTGTAGTACACCCAAACAAAAGCACACAGTAGAGAAAGTGATCAAGAATATTTCAAACAGTGAGGAGACAGTGGAGAATCAGTTTTCAAACGGGAATAAAGTACAAGTCAGTACAATACATTCATCAACAAAGAGTCAATATTCAGCAAAAAACATAGGGAAGATCGATAATACCCCTATACAAGTAGCAGAAACCAGCATACTAAATGGGAATACCACTCCAAAAATGGCAAGTCCAAACATGCCAAGTCACAGTTCAAATAATACAAGGGATGACACGGAAATAGGCACAACATTGCAGGTCATAAACACTCAGCATGATCAAATAAAATCAGGATTGATAGGGGAACATGATTTAGATGAATATTGAATTGAACAAAACATGCAAGCAGTGGCCAGAGCTGGAGACCTTTCTCCTAAGCAGATTGATAAAGAAATGGGGAGAGGTAAGAAAAAACAGAATTTACTATCAACGGGTGGTGTTCAAACTAGAAGAACTGGGTAGAAACCTAAGTTTCCATTGTGAATGCTATAATTTGGAATATTAGGTTTGTGAATACAATGGAATCTTATACAAGGCTTATCAAGCTGCATCAAAAATATCAATTTGGTTTTATTGGTTTACTAGAGCCTTTTTCAAGAGGCTCAGAGAATAGAGGAGTACAGAAGAAGAATTGGATTGCAACATGCTTTTGTGAATTGTACAAATAAGATTTGGGCCTTTGTAGATGATATGTTTGAAGTAACAACTGTGGTTGATCATCCCCAACTACTAACACTAAACTTAAAGGTGCATGGACAGATAGAGAAGATGTTGATTTCAATAGTGTATGCAAAATGCAATCAATCAGAGATAATGGATTTATGGGAGGCTTTGGAAAATCAAGCTATAAAAAATCAAAGGCCATGGTTAATTGGTGGGGACTTTAGTGTCATCACTTCTGAAGAGGAAAAGTATGGTGGATTACCAATAACTGTGAATGAAGTACAGGATTTCAATGCTTGTATTCATAACTGTTCTGTAGTTGACTTGGGCTTTAAAGGAGGCAAATATACTTGGTGGAATGGGCAAAGTGGAAATGACTGTATTTTTAAAAGGTTGGATAGATGATTTGGTAACCAAGCTCTGCAAAATAAGTATGCTGGACTAGAAGTGACTCATCTGATCAAATCAAGATCAGACCATGCCCCTTTACTAATTACTTGTAATGGAGAAGTTGAAAGTTTCAAAAGATCTTTCAAATTTCTTAACTTCTGGGCAAAACATTAAACCTTTGTTGACACTGTAAGACAACATTGGCAGGCTGACTTCATGGAAAACCCATTCAATTTGTTTTATCACAAGTTAAAGAAGGTGAAAAATGCATTGGCAAATTGGAGCAAGGTTACCTTTGGGAACATTTTCCAGGAGATTGAGACTTTAGAAGAGGTGGTTAAGGTGCATGAGATTCAGTTTGAAGTACAACCTACCCCTACTAATAGGGAAATGCTTCATAAGGTTTAGGCTGATCTTAACAGATATCTTCATTTAGAAGAAGAATTTTGGAAGCAGAAGACAGGGATGAATTGGTTTAAGGATGGAGATAGAAATACTACCTTTTTTCATGCATATGTTAAAGGTAGGAGGAAGAGGTTACAGTTAAAAAGAATCCAGAATCAAGAGGGAAATTGCCTGGAAAATTAAGAAGAGATTTCTCAGGAGGCAATCAGATTTTTCTCAGCACAATTCACAAAGGATGCAGATCCAACAGATTTTGAAATATTGGATCATGTTCCTCAGATGATTTATGGAAACCAAAATACTTGTTTGGGAGTGATCCCATCAGAAGAGGAAGTTAAAAGTGTGGTTTGTAGCCTTAATGGGGAAAGTGCTTTAGGACCAGATGGTTTCACTGGGATTTTTTATTAGTCTTGCTGGGAGATTATCAAAGAAGACATTTGCAACATGGTCATAGAATTCTTTTGTGGAGCTTCATTACTCATACTAACTTGGTCTTATTACCTAAAAAAGATTTGGTCAATAATTTTTCAGATATGAGACCAATTAGTTTGAGTAACTTTAGTAACAAAATTCTTTCAAGGCTAATTCATGAAAGATTGATAGGGAGTTTAATTGATATAGTTTTTCTTAATTAGGCTGCATTTGTAAAAGGGAGAAGCATAATGGAGAATTTTCTCCTTACTCAAGAGATTGTATCAGACATCAGGCTTAGAACTAAATCTGTTAATGTTGTCATGAAACTGGATATGGCAAAGGCTTATGATCGGGTTTCATGGATTTTTCTAATGAAGGTTCTAAGAAAGATTGGTTTTTCAGAGTTGGTGATAGACATGATTTTCAGACTGATCAGTAGCAACTGGTATTCAGTATTAGTCAATGGACAACAATGTGGTTTCTTTCAGTCTTCTAGGGGAGTTAAGCAAGGAGACCCTCTATCTTCTACTTTGTTTATTCTGACTGCAGAAGTTCTATCAAGGAATCTCAATGCCTTAAGCTTAATCCCTCAATTTAAAGGCTATGGAATGCTTAAGTGGAGCCCTAAGGTGAATCATTTATCATATGCTGATGATATGATAATTTTTTCATCAGCAGATGTGTTCTCTTTGCATCTTACCATGGAAGTATTGAAGAAATATGAGAACACATCAGGACAGAAGATTAACAGGGACAAAAGTGTTGTATACATGCATAAAAATGTGCCTGGGGATGTGAGCATTACTGTTGAAATTGTCACAAGTATTGTGAGGAAGGATTTCCCTTTCATCTATCTAGGATGTCCTATTTATTATAGTAGGAGAAGAAAGGATTTTTTCACTCACATTCTTATGAAGATTATGAATAGTCTACAAAGCTGGAAAGGGAAACTTTTGTCCTTTGGAGGAAGGGCTATTTTGATTAAACATGTCTTGCAGAGTTTGCCAATTCATCTATTATCTGCAGTTAACCCTCCTGTAGGTGTTATCAGGCAAATGCATAAAATGTTTTCCCAGTTTTTCTGGAGTAACACAATAGGGGGTAAAGCAGACATTGGGCTTCTTGGAACCTTTTGTGTCTACCTATAATGGAAGGAGGGATGGGTTTTAGATCACTACATGATGTTTCGATTGCCTTGTTTTGTAAGTTGTGGTGGAACTTCAGAACTAAGCCTTCTTTATGGAGTGATTTCATGGCTAACAAGTATTGTAGAAAAGAAAATCCTGTATCTATTAAGTGGAAACAAGGGTCTCAAACTTGGAAAAACATGATCCAAGCAAGAGAATTAATAGAACACCAGATCTTGTGGCAGCTTGGTATGGGGAATTCACAGTTTTGGTTTGATAACTGGACAGGAATGGGTGCATTATATTTCATTGTGGAAGGTTTTGATGAGAGCATTCAAAATGTATCAGATGTAGTGGAGAATGGGAATTGGAACATGACAAAGCTGAATAGTTTACTCCCTCAGGACATAGTTCAACATATAGTTGATACCATCAGACCCCCAAGGATGGACAGAGCATGGTGGATTTTAGACACTAAAGGTGAGTTTATAGTCAAATCAGCTTGGGAATATATCAGATTGAGAGGAAAACCTATGGAGATGTACAGGAATATATGGATTAAAGATTTGCCTTTCAAGATATCATTCTTTTTGTGGAGATGCTAGAAATATAAAATTCCTCTGGATGATGTTTTGAAGAGAATGCATTATAACATAGCATCCAGATGTTGGTGTTGTTCCAGCCCTGAGGAGGAAACAATACAACATGTGTTTGCTAACTCTTACACTGCTAATAGGACTTGGTCCTACTTCTCTTCATTTGCAGGATTGTCTATAGAAGGATTAACTTTACAACAGAGAATTGTGAAATGGTGGACTGCATCAGTTAAAGGAAGAGGGAAGCTTATTTATCAAGTTGTTCCAGCTATCATGTTGTGGGAACTATGGAAAAGGAGGAACACAATAAAACATGGAGGGAAAAGATCAACTGGAAAAGTCATTTATTTAGTCTATGTCACTATACAGAGACTAGTAATGTCAAGGAATCCTTCTATCAGTCAACTACCTCACAAATGGCCAGACCTTATTCAGATGCTAGAGGTAGGGTGTGGAAGACTGAAAGTTACAAAAGCGAGGTGGGAATTTCCTCCAACAGGGTGGTTTTTATGTAATACATATGGGGCCTCAAGGGGGAACCCTGGTAGGAGTGCATATGGATTTTTTTGAGAAATAATGAAGGGGATCTGAGATATGCTTATGCTACAGAGATTGGAATAACTACTAATATTGATGCTGAGGTTATGGCAATTCTGCAGGCCATAAGATATTGCAAAAATGAGAATCTGGACAATATTATAGTCCAAACTGATTGTGAAATAGTGTACAAGATTCTATAGGAAGGGTGGAAACCTCCTTGGGGGATAGCAAGTTGGATAGAGGAGATTTTGGAGCTAAAAGTTAATAGGACTATTCTATTTAGTAATATCTTGAGAGAAGGAAACAAGCTGGCAGATGCTATAGCTAATCAAGCACTAGATGAGGCTAATGTTGAATGTCATGGTTTCCAGGACCTAAGTTCAACATGTAGAAAGATCCTCAACAGTGACAAAACTCAAATTCCATATCTGAGAGTGAGGATACAGAGATAGGGGGAATAGATGCAGATATATGGTGATTTGGATCTAGAAAAGGAGCAGCAGAAAGATTTTAACACCATGTTCAAATCCTTTGGGAGGAGAACATGGTGTTTTTTTTACTAACAAAGTGTGTTTTATTTTGCAGGTTCATATCAAACAGAAGACACAAATTTCAAGAGACATATAACATATATTGTCAGGACAGTCACAAGTCACAGCAATATTCCCAGGGATTTCACAACACACAACACAAATCACACACACAAGCTGAAACAAGTTTCATACAGTTACAACAGTGGCAGCACAGGAGAAGAACAGAAAGTCAAATTCTTATTCATGACTTATACCAAATGGATTTGATTGATGCCTTATTTGTGGTATTAGTATCTTATGATACTCATTCAAGTGGGCCAACATTAAATCTACACGAATATAAGTCATGGATAGAAGGAGATATACAACATTTACAGAATTTCAAGACACATCAAAGGTGGAAAATATGGAGCTTACAGAGTCACTTACAGAAGAAAGAAGCTTAGAGCCAGCTGGTGGTGAGGAACACGGCCACAATAACACCGGGCAACCTCAAGTGCAGAGAAAATCAACAACACAGCAATACATACAATTCAACAGAGAAAGAAGTGGTTTACAAGAATTCCAATTCAAACAACACGCATTTAAAGGAACAACTCACAACAAAAGAACAAAGGGGACGAATTCGACAAGGCATAATTACCAGATGAGCAGATACGAAGAGAAGGAAGAGGATGGGCGCAAATCTTTACCCCAATTTTTTCAGAGAGCAGCGGCGGAATCTTCAGACAAAAGACCGTGGAAATAGGGCAACAATACACAGATATTCCCAATTTGGAAATGGGGTCAAATGTAATTTATTTGGGCCGGTCATTTGCTTTTATTTCCTTTGTTGGACTTATTTACTTTTCTCTAAATAAATAAAAGGCCCATCCGGGCATATTTATTTAAAAAACAAAGTGTGTTTTGGTCCGGAAATAAAATGACTTCAAAACCTTAAAACATTTTTCCAAGGAAAATTCAACTCTTTTCATCCTCAAAAAATGGAATTTTTGCCAAAGTGTTTTATGATATGCCATGACAAATTATACAAGAAATTAAACCCTTTTAAGCAAATAATCACACGTTGAAATTCGCAGGTTAACTGTATTCTACGGATCCTTTATACTAGAGTGCTTAAAACCATCTCTAGGGAATCACCAGAAACCTTACCTCGAACTCTAATTTTAAAGAATTTATCTCTTGTTTGAATAAACCCTTTAACTTGGTTTTCCTAATTTTGCATATAAATTTAGTGGCGGCTCTAAAAAATACAAAAATCCAATAGAGTTCACAACCTCAAAGTAGCTTTTATGCCTCGCATAAAAATGAGCCTGTATATTATAATTGTAATTTCTAGTTTGATTTACACCTCTTAAATTTAATTTCCTAATGGAATACGTTCATAAAAAAGGTAGGGAAACAAATTTAAACCAAAACGAACTTAGCGTTACAAAAGTATTTCAACTAAATATTATCGGCAATGAGAAGATTGCAAATAATAAGATAAAGTGGATTGGAGTCTTTGATGGATGAGGTTTACACATTTTGTGGAAAATATGGTATTTTAATTCTCAAAATTGACGAAGACTAAAGGTTGAAGCGTAAAATGACCTAAGTTTCATATTAGCATCACTTTCGTGTGAAAGTTTTTTATGCGGTTATTGATTTGCAATTTCAGAAGCTCGATAATTCAATAATCGTCTTGATGTAGTGACTAGTGACTTACTTTTTGATTGGCTAATTTGAATCCCCTTGATTCACTGCTAATTATGATAAGAACAGAACAATGAAGTTGACCGAGTATTACAAAAGTAAGTTCGCTGATATCAACTTCGAGGTCTCAGTTTCCAGCTTGATAGTTTCATTGTTTATGCTCGAAAGTGTGACAACAAGTTCTCAACTGGAAGGGAATTCAGGGTCTTACTATTGCGATTGAAAATAAAATAAAATAAAATTTGATCACACTTGGTCTTTTGTTTATTTACTTGTGAAGCGGCCATTGATTTTACCTGTTGCTACTGCAAGCATGGGAAGCAATTCTCCTAAAATTAAAGAAGCTCATAAAAATGATCTACGTAACAATATTAGTGATTTGTTTTTTGAATGATTGTTTAGTTTGTAATATTGAGGTAAGATATTTATAAATGTAAGTAATGCTATTATGGATCGTTTTCAAAGTATGAAATCTTGTAGAATACAACTATAAATTGATGATGTTTTTTGTGATAATTAATTAATTATCTTTTCCCCATCAAGTTGTTGTCACTATAAACTTTAATATCTTATCTTAAAAGGATATTGCACTCAGTTTTTGAAAATCTGGATTCGCCTCTATATTTAACCATCGCTTTTGATTATTGTATTTGCTACCATTCTTAATTTCCTCTTACTGGTAAGAGATAACGATAAAGAGAAACAAAAAGGTGTGGAAGTAGCGAATAAAAAACAGTAGCCTAAGCTGATCAAAACTAAGTAGTTATATGAGAAAATAAAAAGAAAACGTCATTTTTTTATTCAAGATGTATGGGCACATTCCAAACACTACAACAAAATATGCTTTTAGCGGCAATTAGTTAACGACAATAACTTAATTTTCCCTAATTATATTCTAGAATCAATTATTACCGGCAATACCAAACTTTAGCCCTAACAATAAATGTCGCTAAAGGCTTTAGCGACTTTGGATTTAATGACATTTAATCAATTACTGGTAAATATTTTTGTGGCAATAACTATTGGCGCTAAAAGGAAAATATATTGTCACTAAAAGCCTGCGTACCGAATAGTGCAAACAAAGAAAAAGAAGATCAAAGCAGGATACAATTATACATATACAAATTTGGCGAGTCAAGTCAATTACATATCGTGACTAGAACATCAACCTCTCACTACAAAATGGGATCTAGAGTACCCTCACATAGCTTGTTTTAAAAAAAAAGGAGGATATAATTATTAAAGTGGAAGAATTTGAGGATCTATTCCGATAGTCCTCTGGATTTTATAAGCTACTTTGGCACTTAATAAAAAGTATATTTTTCTTATTCTCCACAACACTTTTGCATATTTAGCATCTAAATTCTTTTTAGGGGGAATGGTGAGCCGCTGAATATAATAGAGGTAAACGAAGCAAGAAGGGGTTAATTAAATTTGCACAAGTATAAGTATAAGATAAACAAGCCTTAATTGACACTCCCTTCAATTTTACTTGTCCACTATGCTAAATATAAATTTTTATTTATTGTCCACTTAAGCTTAACAAGAGACAAATAATGTTTTTTCATGTTTTGATCTTAACATTAGCTACTCATTTCTCAAACCATTTCTTAAGTCCATGGAGATTATACACCAATTAATATAAATATTATGATAAAATAAACATTTCATTTATTATTTCTTACAAGAAGTGCAAAGTTCATTGCATGAACAAGTAAAGTCAAAATTCATCAGTTAACTGAAAAGAGGTGAACTAAAGCACGACTAAGAGAAGTGGAATAGATAAGAAGCGAGGAACAGAGGTGCAAAATGCAGATAGGTTACCAAATTTTGGGTTACTATGTACTTGATTAAAAAGAATCAAATTCTCCGATCAAATTTTGAGATAATAAATTTATGTGAATCATTTTGAGACCATGTGGATAAATTCTTCTAACGTCAAATAAAGAATGTGATAAAGTAGTATGAAATAATTAGTCCAATGGCAAAAGCCATTCAAACAAAGCTGTGGTTAAGAGTTAAAGACTCGTCTTTAATGTTACTGTACTCCATGTTCTGTCTTCTTTGAATAGTCAAGAATTTTTTAACTTTAAAAAGATATCTGCAACTACTTGGACATAAAATAATCGGGAAGTTTGAAAATTCTGCCGGAAGTATCACATTCTTAAATGTACTTATTTATTATTCATCAGCAGTGGCGGAGCCAGAATTTTCATCTAGGGGGTTCAAAAATTCTAAAAGGTAAATAAACGAAGAAGTCAGGGGGTTCAACATCTACTATATATACATAATAAAATAATTTTAACTTTGAAAATACACTGTAATTTTTCGCCGAGGGGGTTCGGATGAACCCCCTGGACATAAGCTGGCTCCGCCTCTGTTCATCAGTTCTCAAATTATTAGTCATTCTATATGCTTTATATCGTAAAAGTTGGAAAATATTAGATATAGTAACACCCAAAAGAATATTTAATCACCAAACAAGACACAACCGTTAACAATAAAGAAGAGATGGAGGTTTTGCCCACAGGAAAAACTGGTTCGATGCACGCTATGAAAGGCGTTGTCTTTTAGGGTATATTTCCATCGCTATCCAAGTCAGAATAGGGAAGTACATCCTACTCTAAAGATGCAACCAACTACAAATATTTCTAATATACACTCAAATAGAAGATCCAGAAAACTCTTAAACTCTCCACTGATTTTATAGGAATTTAATATATGATAAATTGGAAGTGGTGGCGGAACCAGAATTTTCACTAAGGGGGTTCAAAATATGTAGAAGTGAACACACAAAGAAGTCGAAGAGGGTTCAACATCTACTAAATGTACCTAAAAAATAATTTTAACCAAGCATAAATAGTACTCCATCTGTTTCAATTTATGTGAACCTATTTCCTTTTTAGTCCGTGCCAAAATGAATGACCTCTTTTTTAATTTGAAAACAAATTCACTTTATGAAATGATTTACAGCCACACAAATATTCAAGACTTATTTTGAACCACAAGTTTCAAAAGTCTTCACTCTTTCTTAAATATCGTGTCCAGTCAAATGGGTTCACATAAAATGAAACGGAGGGAGTATAATTTCTTACCGAAGGGGGTTCGCCGAGGCGATCCCCTTGACTATGCGTGGCTCCACCCCTGATTAAAAGGAAGTGACATTATTACGAGCCAAAGGATGCATAAATTCAAGTTATAACTTTTTGCATATGGCATAGGTATTTTTCAACAAGGTAACAAACATACCATTTCAAGAATTAATTTACCTTAACGATTGGATGGCACATTTTACAAATGACTCTCCTTCCGACTCCTTCCTCGGTTTTGAAAAGATTGGACAGATTGGGAAGAAGCTTCCTCTAGCAAAGAAAATAAACAATCTTATTCTTTCTTCCATGTAAATTGGAAATCAATCACCCGAGACAGAAGCAAATGCGGTCTTAGTATGAAGAACCTAAAGTGTCATAACGGAAGCATGTTGATGAAATGGCACTGGAGATTCAACAAGGATGTTGATGCACTTTGGAGGTGGCTTTTGGTGGAAAACTTCACTCGAGATCCCCTGGAGTAGAAAAAACTCTACAGCTTCTCAAGGTACCAGACTATGGAAACATATTAGAGGCTGGGCAGCCCGTACACTAAGCTGCACTCTCAACTTAACCTTTTGCTTGTCCTCAAGCAAATGACACAAAGCTAAGACTCCACTAGACTTTCACTAAAACACATGAGACTCAGATGACTGTTGGTTGGTATCAATAATTATACTACACGCAAGATTACTCAAAACCCTTCAATCACCTTTAAATGTTTTCAAAAATTGCACTCAAGATGACCTTGTGACAATCACAAGCATCACATCGTGTCTAGAGATTACTCTCTGGGCGTGCATATTTCATTGATTCACTCGAGAGGTTTTATCACCAACCTAATGTTACAATACATGTGCCCTCACAAGAAAGGATGTCCCGAACACAAATATTTCAACCAATAACTCGGGACAATAAACAGAACACTCGCACTCACAAAGAATCTCTAGTGCTACAAGTGTCAAACCATAAGCTTTCCCTTACTTTCCTTCTATTCCAACTTAAGAGTGCTCGTTTGGAGATCACAAAGGGCTTTTCGGGCTGTAGTGAAGGTTTCGAATTGGGTAGGATACACATTTGGGTACAAAAGTGACCATACCTTCCTTGAATTCTACACTTGTTTTTGTTAGGGCCCTTTCTTTGATTCACCATGATCTAACTTCCTCCTTCACCTTTTCTAGTTAGTTCCACCTTTTTATTTCCTTCTTTCTCCTACGTCCCGTTTTGCACTTATGCGGTATTAAAACATGCTCTTATTTATAACTATATGTACTTTTTTTTTTTAGTATGTGCAAGGGCTACACTTCAAGCTTCATCCACCACCGATCATTTCCAACTTAGGTCAACCTCACTCACATGGCCTCTCACCCCCAACTTAGGCTAAGAGCCTATGTTGGGACTTAAAGTTTCAAGGAAGAATGGGTTTAAAAGAGGTAAGCGTAAGAAGTGTGATGGCTTGTAATGTGGTGAACAACAAAATTGGTTTAAAGGCTCAAAAGGGGTGACTAGTGATGCATTTATGCTTTTGGTGGTCCAACAAGGCTAAAGAGGTTAAATTAGGGCATTCAAAGATTGCCTAAGGTCACTTCTCCAACAAGCACAATCAAGACTAGCTTAGAAGGACAAACCGAGCAAGTTCTAGTTGACAAAAGCAATCACAAGAGTTATTATACGAATCGTCACCACTCATGGCACATGCATTGTTCAAGATGGATCAATAACTTCTAAGACAAACACAATTTATGCATTCCACCAAGAATATTCAAAAAGTCACAAAGTGAGGCATTTGTTGTCACAACTCATCAGTTCATAATAAAAAAAATGGGGTAAGAGTACACAAAAATCAAGGGTAATCTAAATGTATTGGTACCAAACTGGTCATGCTGACACCCCGACACTACGAGGGTTAATTCCCTTAAGAAAACACCCAAATATCTATCATTGGGACAAGCCGACTCAAAACTACCTACAAAGACTAGGTTCAAAAGACTATTAGCATCATTAGGAAAAGAACCACGGCTAAGAAAATCCAAGGATATAGCTAATACTACACAACAAACGAAACATGGGCAACAACAACACTTGAATATTAACGAAATACTGAAATAAAACAAATACATAGACAAAAACAACCAAAGTATCATATGTACATCATTATCCCAAAAAAAATCCATCCATAAGAGACTAGGGCTACCTACCCCCTATTAAAAACATTGCATTGTCCCCAATACATCAGTTTTAATCATAAAGAGGTAGAACTCCCAGCGATGAATCAAGCATCGGGTCAAGCCGCATCAAAAGGAGCTATAATAGGCTCAGTGAATGGAATGCTGATCCCAACAGTGATGGCAACCGGTGAGGAGTCTGAAACTAGGTGTTGTGAGGAAGTCGCTCCATCCGCTGGTGGGATCGTAGCATCAGTGCCCTTTCCTTGTCAGGACATAAGGTCCATGATGGACTGCTTTCGGGCTACCTGTATATAGTGCTTAAGCTCCGCATCAGTGCAAGCAACATGCTCCGAGGAATCAGTAAGGTCCTCAAAGTCTACCAGCTCCTCGTACTTTTTATCCCCAACTCCTTGCGGATCAGCTGAAGCAGTAGTGTGGACAGATGAACTCTGAGTGACCTCTGCTGCTGTTTGGTCCCGTCGACTGCCTTAACACCCATCGCACCCTCGGTACCCATGGCCTCAAATAATGGTCCGGGATGCAAAGAAGTCAGTCCTCAGGTGAGCGAGATCACTCCTCATACCGCGCAGATGCTCAGTCTCGCTCGCCTCGACTTTCTCCATCCTCTTCTCAAGGCTCACAACTCGCTCTTCCAACTTATTTTGGGACTCCACTACCACTTATCGGATCATCTCCGGGATATTCTGAATGAACCTAGTAACCTTGGAGTCCACCGAGCTCACTATGCGAGCCACGGTCCATAAATCAGCCGCTGAAGGAGACAGTAGGTGGAGGGCTTCTGTAGTGGGTGGTGGAGTGCCACTGGCTGTAGACCCCGCAGCAGTGCTTGTGGAAGCAGCTCGAGAAGCTGTGCCAGATGGTGTAGGAATAGCAGAAGCGGCAGGCCTTACAAGGTTCTCTAGCTCGACAGTCAGATCAATTACCTGGGCTCTCGCTCTCTTCCTCTGCCTCTTCGGGTTCTCATCATCCTCGATCCTTAAAATATCCACAAACCCGGTAGTATGGCACTCGCTGTCTGCCCGTTTGAACACAGGTACCTGAAACTGACAGTATAAAGCAGTAATCAAGCAAGGGAATGGGATGGACCTCGAAGTCAGCCATGCTCTGTCCATAATGTGATAGTACATGATCTGACCCATATTGATGTGTACCCCTATCATGATACACGCTAACAACACAACCTTATTAATACCCACCAAAGTCTTATTCTGTGAAGGCTAGAATCTGCGGCTGATGAAAAATAACTAAAATTTTGCCTCAATGTTGAGGCTAGACTTGATAATCCCAGCCTTCGGGTGTATCCATGGTGGAGTAGTACTTGGAGCCGCAAGAACCTCAGCCATCCAAGCCTGCTGTTCCTCGATAACATCCTTTCTTATCTTATACTCGTACTCCTGGTGAGGTGTTCCGTTATTCCCGAAATATTCTCGATTGGTCCCTTTATGGAATATGGGCAACGTCACCCCCGAACTATACACCCAGCCATCAGCGCCTTCTTCTTACCCATAGCCGCCCCTAGAAATGTATAGAACTCTCGCATAATTTATGGCACAAAGGTCTTGGTGATTATGTGAAGATCATCCAGTTCCTTGTTCGGAGTTGTTCCATGATCCGAGGGAAATTCTCAGCCAGCCCCTTCAAACTTATTTGCTTCTCCAGGTTGAAGGTGCATTTGTTGTCATAACGCTTCTTCACCCCTGGGTCTTTAAACTGGAGGCCAGCTTCATATCTGATTCTTGTCGCCAGTTGTTGAGCCAATCTTTCGTTAAGTTCAGATGAACCACCCGAGGCTGGGGTGACAGGTTGAGAAGGCGTGGATGAGAGACCCTCAGCTGAGGTTGATCTGTCCTGTCTTGGCACCTCGGAGGGCCGCCTCCTTTTTATTCCGGACTTGCTGCTGATGTATGCTAGGTTTTTCTGAGCAATGGACTTGCCACGAGTCATACTGTACAAGCAACACCCATTAGGCAAAAGAAAATGAAAATATTTTTGTGTTTTTTATTAAAAGAAAGCAATTAGCTAATTTTCTTGAATTTTTGGTGTAAACAGAAAGCCTTAAACTATCAACGATGCCAGGAGAATTGAAGAAAAATAAGGCTGAGTTGGGAAGTTTGCGGTCGCAGAGAGAGTATGCGGCGCCGCATCTTAAAGGATGTGGCCGCATATGCAGTTTGCGGACCCGGAAACTCGCCGTAAACTAGCACTAACTAGAGCCCTCACTGCCAATTTCTAACTTTGAGTATACAGAGCAAGATGCGACCGCATCAGGAAGACGAGGTCACGCATCTCGATCGCATACTCTGGCTTTTCACCCTTATCACTGTAAACAAATGCACAACTTACGACGAATGCGACTCCGCAAACTTAATATGCGGTCACATCTCCACTGTCTTCCCCAATTTCACCCCTATTTTTTCTTTGTTCAATTTTACGCCTCACAATGCCCAAATCTCACCCCTCAAACATGATTACAATCATCCCACATGGCAATTAAGCACGTAACAACCCACAATTCAAAGTATTAGGCATAAAAATCAATCAATCTTGCACACACACGATTTGAGAAAAACAACAGTCCCTTTTCAATCATAAACACACCAATAACATTATAAGAATATATCATACATGCTCATCATACTTAGAGAAACAAGATTTGACAATAAAATTGATGAGTCGTATTACATAACTTAAGAATTAGAGGTGTGAAGTTGTGTGTGCACTAGAGATGCTTAGAATCAATTGGAGCACAAGTTGTGAGACTTGGGAAGAGGGTTTTACTCTTAAAGGGTCGGTTTGAGCGAGATTGTTGCTTGACACCAAAGATTTGGGGTAGAAGGGGAGTGTAACTGTTGAGAGTAAAGAGGGGGAAAAATGAAAATATGATTTTCAAATGCCTATTTATACTCACGCAACTTTTGACATGAGATGCGATCGCATAAGAATCTTGTAGACCCGTAAACTCATCGCAGTTGCTCTTTGTGGACCTAAAAACTCGCCAGAAGTAGCTCTTACCTGATGTGGCCTCCATTGAGAGATGCGAGCACAAATGTGACCGCATATGAGAGATGCGGTGCCGCATGAGGCCCGCATACTAGAAATTTTTGCACTGGTCACTGCCCAATTCTTAGGCTGAAGTTTGTGGCCGCAAACTCATGATGCGGTACCGCATAATGGCAGCAACTTCACCCAACTGTTGGATTTTCACTTTTCCTTCACTCTCCTCACGTCTTGGGATTTTCAATTCCATTTTCTTGCAACGTTGCATCCTACAAACTTAAACAATCGTTAAGAAAAATTGCACAATTAAAACCTTGGGTTGCCTCCCAAGAAGCGCTTGATTTTGCGTCACGGCATGACGGTTATACCCTTTTTTATGGCTTTTTAAGGAAGATGACCTCAGTTATCTTTGCTTCATTGGGAGAGCCCAAATAATTCTTCATCCTTTACCCATTCACCTTGATTCGATTACCGCTTGGGCACATAAGCTCAATTACTCCATGTGGGAACACTTGGGTAACTTCAAAAGGACCGAACCACTTTATTTCAATTTTTTGGGAAACAACCGGAGTCTTGAATTGAACAACAAAACACGATCCCCAGGAGTGAATTCTCTCATCAAGATATTCTTGTCATGGTGGTGCTTCATTAAAGATTTGTAGAGTGAAGAGCTAACATAAGCTCTAAATAGGAATTTATCTAGCTCGTTAAGTTGTTCTAACCTCAAGTTTGAGGCATCACCCCATTCTAGATTCAACTATTTCAAGGCCCATAATGCCTTATGTTCAAGGGCCATCGGAAGATGACAAGCTTTGCCAAACACCAATTGGTACCGAGACATACCTATTGGTGTCTTGTAAGCCGTCTGATAAGCCCATAGTGCATCATCAAATTTTCTTGATCAATCGGTCCGATTAGCATTCACTGTTTTGAGAGGATGCTCTTGATCTCCCTATTTGATACCTCCACTTGCCCACTTGTGGGCATGGTAAGGGGTGGAAACTTTGTGTTTGACTCCATATTTTTCAAGAAGAGTGTCATGACCCAACCGGAGGGCCATGACGAGCACCCGGAGCTAACCCACCGGACATCTCTCATCATACTTCCACAATCATATTTAGGTGGGCCACATGGCCTACTCATAATCTCCATGCATCACTAATACAATTTCCATCGAGCTAAGGCACTTTTATATCAATATCAATAACTATGCCCATATATATATATATATACACAAGTCGACAAGGCTATCAAAATGATATACCAAAAATATGAGCTGACAAGGCTAAGAGACATCTAGCTATACACAACTGTTTACGAGCCTCTAGAAAGAGTATGTAACATCATAAAGATGGGACAGGACCCTTCCATGCCCATATATGTACAAAAAAGAATAGTACCAGCAGCTTCAGCTCCGAATCAAATGGAGTTCCTCTAAGCAGTCTCTGAATAAGCAGCCTAAGGATTAAGTCTATCTCCTTGTCCACCTACGGGCATGAGCGCAGCATCCAAAAGCAAAAGGACATCAGTATGAACAATGTACTGAGTATGTAAGGCATAAGCAATAACATAATAAAAGCATGAAGGATAACATGAGATAGAAGAGCCATGAGGTAGGAGAGCCCTTTTATACCTCTTGAGACGTTCATCATATTTACTTACTCTTTTTCTAATGGAAACTTTCCATACATAGGCATACATATATAGTAGTATCATACCCGACCATGTAGGTTCGGTGTCATACATACCCGTCCATAACAAGGTTCGGTGTTATCCGTACCCAACTGTAGTGGTGTGCGCGCCATAAATATCATACCCGGCTACATAAGCTCGGTGTTATATAATAGCCATACATATATATATATATATATATATATATATATACACATAGGAGTACATAAGTATCATCAACATCATCACCATCAATATATATTCCTTTAGAGGGCCAATTATCGTAGGATGAGATCAACGATATCATGAGAGTATCAAGACTTATGAGCTTTAGCATTTCTAGTAATGGAAGCGTCATGAAAGACATGGTGAATTTCATGAATGGGTGTACAACAATGGAATCATGCCTTGAGAAGCAAGGGTTAGACTTACATACCTTTATGTCTTCTTAACGACTTAACGTTCCCCTCCGAAGCCCGAGAAATCTACATTCAAGAGGGTTCATACCAAGGTTAGGTCTCAGAGACACTCTTACGTGCAAACTAGTATAATTCATAAGCTAGCGAAATTTGGGCAGCATTTCCCCTATTTCATCTACTTCTACTAATTTCCAAAACAACTCCCAAACAACAATGACATTATTAACAATACCATAATCAAGAGACTTCATGCAACTTAGGCTCCATTCAATCCCCACAACCCTTTTTCATAATCATCCATAATGACAATTTCGACACAACTCCATATACACTTATATACAACACTTCCTCAACATCATTAATACTATCCACAACAACATTATACTCATAACATTCCAAGAATCATCATTCAACTTAACCTATAGCTCATAATATCCTCAAATTCATACTTGAACTCCATTTTCAGTTTTTTATTCCTTTAACCAAATGGTACAACAATCAAACAACCTTAACCATATGCAAGTGATGTAAAAGGTTACCTTAATCACTCAAGAAAAAGTCTTGGACCAACTTACTCCACTAAAGTGAAGTCTCCAACATCAACACCAAAGGAAATCTTGAGTTCCACAAACCCTAGCAAGCTTCTTAGCACTTGAATCTCTTGATTCTCTTGGATTTGACTTGGATTAGTTTATGGACTTGATGAAAGTGTTTTGGAGAGCTCTAGAATCTTATTTGGGAAAATAATGAGCCCAAAAGAGGTGAAATTAAATATATAAAGCATAACTTAAAATCTCGTTGGGCAATTCCACGCCCACTTTGACGGACCGTCAAAATTCCTATGGCCCATCAAAGGGACCGTTAAACGGCCCAACCAAGCATGGCTCACTGTGACTATTTCATGGTGGAGCTCCAACATTTGACGGGCCATCAAACCCTCTACGGTCCGTCAAAAGGTCTGTCAAAATGTCCTTTTTCGATAAGTTGCTCGCTTCAATTCATTTGACTCCCAATCCTTATGGAACCTTCTTGGAACTTGTATAACACTTCATTAACCATCTAAGGGGCCCTATAGCTTCTCCCTTGAGACATTACTAAACAAGGTATAGCTCAATTGTTGCCAAATTTTCCCAAACATGATTCACATTCCACTTCCTTCGACGAACTTAGTTTCACCGATTCATATAACTTCAAAATCTTATGGTACGTGCTTAAAGTTATCGAATACTCCCCTTAACCTCATAAGGACTTCATGTCCACTTTAGGCTTACGTTAGTCTACTCATAATGCAAACAACTCAAAATTCCCAAGATATAACAAAGAGCCTTGAACAACCGGTTGCAAAATGAGAGCCACCATCACTAATTATTTACCTTAGGGTACCAAACCTTTAAAAGAAGTTCCTTTTCAAGAAGGCGGTGATGCTTCTTCCTTCATTATTTGGAAGCACTACAGCTTCAACCCATTTTTACATGTAATCTACCGCCACGAGGATGTATTTGTTGTTGTAAGAGCTCACAAATGGACACATGAAATCAATCCCCGTCACATCAAACAATTCCACCTCAAGAATCGGTGTCATTGGAAACTCGTGCCTTCTTGAAATGCCCTCTTTCCTTTGACATTGGTCACAAGATTTCACAAAATCATGGGATTATTGGTGGATGGTGGGCCAATAGAGCCACTTTGGATAACTTTTGCCGCCGTCCTTGAACTACTATGGTGATTGATACGCCCAAATTACACCTTTAATATAGGAGTAAGTGGTCATTGTCAAATATACAATCCAACAAGGTTGGGGTCATTCCCACAGAGAATACAATGAAGAAATATACTTGCTAAGTGTAACTCTCGACTATTAGTCTATATTTCAAGGGAGAGGGGAATATAATAATGATTGGTTTGAAATTTGATCGTTAATGTCTAAGAGTTGTTATAAAATGTAAACTATTGGTAAAGAGACTAAGGTTGTGGTTCCAATGGAAAGTAATGCGTTTGGACATTAAATCAACTCAATTATATGCATAGATGTAGTAGACCATGGGTTACTAAATTATTACTAAAATTTTTCCAACCAAATTAGCAAATTTCATCACTAAACTTTTCCAAGCCTTAGAATGTTGCACATGAGAACACCCATTTAATCTCAAATAGCTTTCCTATTCCTAGCTCAAGCTATTAGATGGGTGTAAAATCCCAAATTATTGCTATTAACTCTTTTCCTAACTTACACTTTCTTTTCCAAGGAAAATGTAAGTAAATAGGCACGAATAATGTTTGCAACCAATAAAAGACATGGAAGCTTGAAGAGTTAATAGAAAACATCTTTAACATATAAGAGAGAGTGTGACTATAAAACCCAATCACATAACTAACACATTTGGTCCCACAACTTTAGCTAAATAATTTAGCTACTTATCTTCATTAAATACAAAACAAAGATCAAGATGGTATCCATAATGCTTACAATGATTTAATGTAGAAGATGAAAAAAAGGGTGTAAGATTCTTCACTACCCAGCAAGTTTTGCCTTTAATGCCAATGGAAGACAAAAAGTAAAAAGTGGAGAATATGCAATGTCTTACACAAAGAACTAGGTAAAAGTATTTATAGGCAAAGTCAAAAAGTGGCAAAAACGACTTAAATGAGCCATTGCGGACAAGAGAATGCGGTCGCATATCGAGTATGCGACTGCATTTGCTTCGCATCCTCTGCTTTATGATGTTTTCACTCTCTTGAGAATGCGGCCGCATCCTGAACATGCGATGCTGCATTCACTCCGCAAGTTTTCCTCCTCTCTTGAGTTCACTGATTGCCAGAAGGTGAGAGTATATGACCACATAACGAGAATGCGGTGACGTATAGTGATCACATCTTAATATTTTTGGCACCTCAAATAATTTAGGTTTGCGGTGGACTTTGCGACTGCATATTGCAGATGTGGTGTCGCATTCCCTGTGCATTTGATGCTCTTTTTGCTCTATTTCCACCATTTTGTTCACCTTATGCTCTCGAACTTATAAAACCTGAATACACATGAAATCACTATGAAAACACGAACAAATACTTGAAAAAACTACTACAAAGTATAAGTAGTGGATGTAAAAAGTCCTAAAATCCACGACTTATCAACACTCCAAACTTAACCTTTTGCTTGTCCTCAAGCAAACGACACAAAACTTAAGACTCAACACACTACTCAACTGACCTACATAGGATGCATATGACTATCGGTTGGTATCGATAATTAGAATACACACATGGTAATTCAAACATATCATTCCCCTCTTGTCATTTCACAGAAATAGTCAGGATGACTCTGCGACAACCACAAGCCTCAAATTGTGTCTAGAGATTACTCTTTTCACGTTCACACTCTATTGACTCACTTGAGTGGTTTCATTGCCCATCTAATGTTACAACACATGTGCCGTCACGAGAAACAAGGTCCCTCACACACACATTTCAATAAATATTTAGGGATAAAAGGAGAACACTCCCACTCACAAAGAATCTCAAGTGGCACAAGTATCGGTTGGAGATCAGAAAGGGCTTTTCGGGTTGTAGAAGGCTTTGGATTGGGTAGGTTACACATTTGGGAGCAAAAGTGACTTTCCCTTCCTTGAACTCTACACTTGACTTTATTTCAGCCCTTTCTTTGATTCACTATGATCTTATTTCCTTCCCTACGTTTTCTCTTAGTTTCATCTTTTTATTGCCTTCTTTATTTTCAGCCGCTTTTTTGCATTTATTGGTCTTAACACTAATGAAAACTTCCTTCTTTTCTTTCTTTTCTTATCCTTTCTTTTTGGTCTTTTTCTTGGACTTATTGTGCAGGGGCGACATATTCAAGTTTCACCAACCGCCAATCCATCTCCCATTTAGGTCAACCTTGCTCACATGACCTCTCACCCCCAACTTAGGCTAAAATCCTATGTTAGGACTTAAAGTTCAAGGAAGGATGGGTTCGAAAGAGGTAAACATAAGAAGTGTTATGGCTTGTAACTGTTACACCCCGGAACTTTGGGTTGCTAATCGATGAAGGGACCAACGTAAATTTTCAGAGAAGTTAAAGGCAAGGGAGAAAAGTCCGTTAAATGAAAATTTACCGAAGTCCTACGAAAAAGTTCGTTCGACGGTACTGTCGACAAGTCGACGCCCCGTCGATGGTGTGGTAAAACTGAGCTGGAACGGAGACCACTCGACGAATGGGTCGACGCTCCGTCGATCAGGTCGACGGACCGTCCTTCTCACCGTCGAATGAGGAGAAATGACAGATTGTTCACTGGAAATTTGACGATATCGACGGTCAAATCGACGCCCCGTCGATCCAATCGACGCTCCGTCGATCGCACCGTACATCACGGACGGGACTGATTTCATAAATTAATATAAGACCCCTCCTCCATTTTTATTTCATTTCATCTTCTACTCTCTTATCTCTAAGAACTCTCTAGAACCTTCTCCACCATTCTTCCACAAGAAATCAAAGGAAATCCATGGTCAACTACACCAAATACATGAAATCAAGTTTATGAAACCCATTAAAAGTTCATCTAAGCCAAGAAAACTCAAGAAGAGTGAGTTAGGGTTTTGGTGCAAGAAGAGAGGTTCCACTCAAAAGCTGTTCATCCATCATTAGGTGAGTTTTATGACCCTTTTTATATGGTTTGAGTGGTTGAAAGTTGAAACACTTGAATTGTGGAAAGACATAGAAATTGGGTCATGAATGTGTGAATAGTGATTGATGTGAATTATGGATGTTGGTATGCTGTGATTGTGAATATGTCATAAGTGACATCTAGACCATGAAATAAGTATTATATGTGAGAAAACGCGATAACGAGTTATAATCATAATTGTGAAGAAATTTAAGAGAAATGGTGAATTGCGGTAAAAGTAGATAAATGATGATTGTTGATGCTATATTGTGGATGTTGTTATTAACGTTGGGAGTTGATATAGAATGTGGGAAAAGTAGTATAAACAAAGGAAGTGCTACCTAATTTTCCCTAGAAATAGTGAAATGTTCTTATAGCCGAGTAACTAATGTTAATGAGATTCCTTTCGAAGGTTGAAACACGAGCATCGAAGGAGGACGAGCAAGCGATAGCTTAGTTAAACGACAAAGGTATGTGAGGCTAGTCCTTTCCTTCTATGGCATGAATCCTATAACGTAACCTTTTTTCTTCTCCATGAATCTCTTAAGTTCCTAAAGGATACGAGCTGATGTCCCTAATTTTCTATATAAGGTAATGAGTTAGAGTATAGGAGTTCTAAATGTTCATAATATGATGTCATTATTGCTTACACTCACCTCATATACTATTCCCTTCAAGGTGAGGCAGGATGTTAATGAGCGCCCATAATGGAATCGGGGATTACGACCTT
Source organism: Lycium barbarum (assembly GCF_019175385.1). NCBI lineage: Eukaryota > Viridiplantae > Streptophyta > Magnoliopsida > Solanales > Solanaceae > Lycium > Lycium barbarum. Next base: position 122,156,617 of record NC_083340.1, on the reverse strand, counting down.
ACGTCACCCCGATAAAGTAAAGTTGTTCTTAAGCCTTATGCATGTATTATGATAAGTATGTTATGATAAGCATATTATGATGATGATATAACACCGCGCCTATTTGGCCGGGCAGTCACCGCTAAGGCGGGAAGCTATACTATACATCATGGCCAACTGGCATGGGCAGACACCACTAGTGGGCGGCAAGAGATAATACCCCGGACGCGGGAGGCCTGGACGCAGGCTAATGCTAATGATTATCACACCGATCTGATATGGACGGGCAGTTTATATAATTATGCTTATATGATATGATGATGACTATGAGTAAGCCAGCATGAATCACTCCTTTTCCATTTGACAGTCAGATACGGATGTTCCTTATTGATGCTCCCTTTACTTCATTCATGTGATATTATTACTTATGCCTCTCATACTCAGTACAATGTTCGTACTGACGATCCTTTTCTTTGGACGCTGCGTTCGTGCCCACAGGTGGACAGGGAGGTGATCTTGCCCCAGACTCGTAGGAGCTGTCAGCTGTTGAGAGCACTCCATTGTCCCGAAGGTGCTTATGGTTTTCCCTTTTTGTACATGTATGTTTTGGGCACGACGGGGTCCTGTCCCGTCCATATGTCTAGTACCCTAGTAGAGGCTCATAGATACGTAGTATGGGTGTTATGGTCTCACGAGGTTGCTACTACGTGTATATATATATATATATATATATATATATAGGTGTGTATATTTTATTTCAATGACCAAAAGGCTTGTGCATACAAAAGTATTTATATTTTCAAAGGAAAGATGATTTTCTTGTAACCTGAGTATAATATTGATAAGAACATTAGATGAGGGTGATAGGTAGTAGAATGAGGGGTGCTCGGTGGTTAGTCCCGGGTACTTGCCGCGGCCCCTGGTCAGGTCGTGACAGTAACGTGGCAACAAGAAAGTTGTTTAAAGGCATAAAAGGGTTAACTAGTGATACATATATGCAGTTGGTGGTCCAACAAGGCTAAAGGGGTTCCATTAGGACATTCAAAGATTGCCTAAAATCCTTTCTCCAACCGACACAATCAAGACTAGATTAGATAGACAAACCGGGAAAGCCCTAGTTGACACAAGCGATCACAAGAGTTATCATGCAAAACATCACTACTCATGGCACATGCATTGTTCAAGATAGGTCAATAACATCTAAAACACGCTCAATTCATGCATTCCACAAAAGAGTATTCAAGAGTCACAGGGTGAGGCATATTGTCACGACACAACTAGGGGTCGCGACGGGTACCGGGGGCTAACCGTTGAGCACCGCTCGTTCTACACATTTTATTCTCTTTTTATCATCTTTATACTCTTAGCGTAGGAAAATCATATTTCATATGAAAACACAAAATAATTTCATATACATGTGCCTTTAGGCTATCAAAATAATACATATATATATATATATACACAGTGGCGACCTCGTGAGTCATCTAACCCGCACCGCGTATCTACGAGCCTCTACTGGAGTACTAAACATAGGGACGGGACAAGACCCCGTCGTTCCCAAAATACACACACATAGCTATACATATACACACAAGAGAATAATCATAAGCACCTACGGGACAATGGAGGGCTTCCAATCCGTTGACAGCTACTATGGATCTGGATCGATATCTCCTCCCTGTCTACCTGTGGGCATGAACACAGCGTCCAAAGAAAACAGACCTCAATACGAACATTGTACTGAGTATGAGAGGCATAAAAAACGAAATAAGACAATGATGTAAAGAAGATATCAGTATAGCACATCTGAATCTGACTATCAAGTTTAAAGAAAGCAAGTCATGCTGTCTTACTTATGCTCATTATCATATCTTATATGCATCATGTATAGACTGCCCGTCCATATCGGATCGGTGCGATAATCATAACATGAGCCTGCGTCCAGGCCTCCCGCGTCCGGGGTAACATCTCATGCCGCCCACTAGTGGTGTCTGCCCATGCCATCTGGCATGGTGTATCGCATAGCTGCCCGCCTTGGCGGTGACTGCCCGGCCAAATAGGCGCGGTGTAATAGTAATATCATCACAATATGCTTAACTTATCATAATACATGCATAAGGCTCGAGATCAACCATATTTTATCGGGGTGACGTAAGGTCGTGATCCCCCGATTGTTGTTGTTGTTGTAAACTTTAACTCATTACCTTGTGTAGCTAATTATGGACATAGGCTCATATCTTTTGGGACTTAAGAAGTTCATGGATAAGAAAGAAAGTACACCACAGGATTCATGCCATTAGAAAGAAAGGACTAGCCTCACATACCTTTTATGTTTAACTAAGCTATCGTTCGCTTGTTCTCCTTCAATGTCACGTTTCTACCTTCAAGAGAGAATTCACATTAACATTAGTTAATTGACTATAAAAACGTCCTACTATTTCTAGGAAAATTGGGCGGCACTTCCTTTGTTTATACTACTTTTCCCATATTCTATATTAACTCCCAAACGCTCACAACAACGTTCACAATATTGAAATCAACAATCATCATTTACATGCACTAACCACAATCCACCATTTCTCTCTAATTTTTCCACATTTATACTTATAACTCATTATCGCGTTTCCTCCTATATAATACTTATTTCATGGTCTAAGCATCCTTTTCAACATATTCATAATCATAGCACATCAACATTTATGATTCCATTCAACTACCATTCAATTGTGACATTATTCATCCATTTTAAGACCCATCTTCTATGTTTTCCTACCATTCAAGCATCTTAGCTTTCCAATACCTTAAACAGCATGATGAAGTCATGAAACTTACCTTAGATGATGGTGGAACAAGCCTAGAGTGGAATCCTTCCTTTTGCACCAAAACCCTACTTCACCTTTCTTGGAACTTCTTGGTCTGGATGAACTTCACTTGAGTTTCACACACCTTGTTTCATGGATTTAATGTTGTTGATCATTGATTTCCTTGTTATTCTTATGGTTGAAGTGTTTGGAGAATTTTCTAGAGAGTTCTTGAGTGGTGTAGATGAGAAATGAAATGAAAATGAATAAAAAGGGTCCCTTATATTAATCACAAAATCTGATTTTTTATGAACAGTAGTCGGGATGCACAGTAGTCGTAAAACCACTTTACAGGCCGTATTATGGTTTACGGTCCGTCCTTCACGACCGTATTTAAGCATAACAGAACCAGAAAGGTTTGCTAGAGTCATGGTAGTTTACGGTCACAGTTTACGGGCCGTATTTCGATTTACGATCCATATTCTGGGTCATATTTAACCATTTAGACATTTGGCAGAAAGTTGAAATCTTGGAATTTTGGAGGACGATAGCAGTTTACGGTCCGTAAACTACTTTACGGGCCGTATTCCACTTTACGACCAACTGGGCCAAAGTGCAAACCTGCAACTTTTCACTGTACGTTCACGGGGAAATTTCCGAGGTGTAACACTCTTCCCCCCCTTTTTGGAACATTCGTCCTCGAATGTTAAGTCATCGGGGATTCTAGAAAAATTTCACCAGAGTTTCCCCTGTAATTTGGCACTACCAACCTGTCACAACATCCTATAATAGCATCGCTTCACAGGGCTACATCACAACATCGACATATCTATGGCCACACGCGACGAAAAACATGAAAATAAGCATACGTACCTCATATCGTTGGCGTTTCATCTTGAATCTCTTCTGGGGGTCGAAATAAATGCAGATACTTCGACTTCATACCCTTTTCCACTTCCCACGTCATTTCTTCTCGGTTATTGTTTCGCCACAAGACTTTAACTAAAACCACCTCTTTGTTTTGGAGTTTTCGCGCTTGCCTGTCGAGGATAGCAATAGACACTTCTTCATAGGTTAGCTTTTCCATTATTTGCACATTGTTTATCGGGACAATCTTTGTGGGATCTCCAATACACTTACGGAGCATCGAAACGTTAAAAACTGGATGGACTGATTCAAGCTCTGAAGGTCGATCCAATTCATAGGCTACCTGACCCACCTTGCGGATGATTTTATAGTGTCCAATGTATCCGGGGCTTAGCTTCCCTTTCTTACCAAATCTCATCACCCCTTTCATTGGTGACACTTTAAAAAAATACCCAATCATTAATTTGAAATTCCAAGTCTCGTCGGCAGTTGTCCGCATAGGACTTTTGGCGACTTTGAGCTGTCAACAACCGATCTTGGATCACCTTGACTTTTTCTATTACTTGTTGGACCAATTCAGGGCCCACTAATTGTGTTTCTCCTATTTCGAACCACCCGATTGGAGATCTGCATTTCCTTCCATATAAAGCTTCATATGGAGCCATTTGTATACTAGAATGGTAGCTATTGTTATATGCGAACTCAATAAGGGGTAAATGATCATCCCAGCTACCACCGAAATCCAATACACATGCCCGTAGCATATCTTCTAAGGTTTGAATGGTACGCTCGGCCTGCCCATCAGTTTGCGGATGAAATGCCGTGCTAAACTTCACTTGCGTGCCCAAACCTTCTTGAAAAGATTTCCAGAACTTAGCTGTAAACTGTGCTCCTCTATTGGTGATAATAGACAATGGAATTCCATGGAGTCGCACAATTTCCTTGAGATACAACCACGCATAGTCTTCCGCTGAGTACGTGGTCCTAACTGGAAGAAAATGGGCTGCTTTGGTCAGTCTATCCACGGTCACCCATATAGAATCATACCTGCCACGGGAACGGGGTAATCCCACGATGAAATCCATGTTGATCACTTCCCATTTCCAAGCGGGGATTTCTATCGCTTGCAATAAGCCTCCTGGCTTCTGATGTTCAACTTTTACTTGTTGGCAATTTGGACATTGTGCTACAAATTCTGCTACGTCTCTTTTTATGCCATTCCACCAGTACATCATCTTGAGATCATGATACATTTTGGTCGCACCTGGGTGAATAGAATACTGGGAACAATGCGCTTCTTCTAGAATTCGTCGGCGGAATTCCGCCACATCCGGCACACATAGCCTGCCTCGGTATCTAAGAATTCCATCAATGGAAACTTCAAACAGAGACTTTTCTTTCCCATGAGATGCGTCTCTATAACAACACAAATGAGAATCTTCATACTGCTATTCCCTCACTTCCGTATCCAAGGACGAGGTTGTGGAATCATTGATACTAATCCCTGCATCACCCGAATCTATTACACGTACCCCAAGGCTAGCTAGTTGGCGAAGTTCTTGAACCATCTCTTTCCTTTCTGGAGGGATTTCACATAAACTACCCATCGATCGTCGGCTAAGCGCATCGGCTACTACATTTGCTTTCCCGGGGTGGTACAAAATGTTCACATCATAATCCTTCAATAATTCTAACCACCGCCTCTGCCGTAAATTCAACTCCTTCTGTTTGAAAATGTACTGAAGAATTTTATGATCTGTATAGATATCAACGTGCACACCGTACAAATAATGTCTCCACATCTTTAAGGCATGAATGACTGCAGCCAATTCGAGATCATGAGTTGGATAATTCTTCTCATGTTTCCGCAATTGCCTCGAAGCATATGCAATAACCTTATCATGCTGCATCAATACACATCCCAATCCGACACCGAAAGCATCACAATACACAACATAACCATCTGACCCATTTGGAAGTGTTAAAACTGGAGCTGAGGTCAATCTGTCCTTCAACTCTTGAAAGCTGCGTTCACAAGCGTCATTCCATTGAAATTTGGCTGACTTCTGGGTTAGCTTAGTCAATGGGGATGAAATAGATGAGAAGCCCTCTACGAATCTTCTATAATAACCTGCCAAACCCAGAAAACTACGAACTTCTGTGGGTGTCGTAGGCCTTGGCGAAGTCTTCACAGTCTCAATCTTCTACGTGTCGACTCGAATGCCATCATCTGAAATAACATGGCCCAGAAATATTACCGAATTTAGCCAAAACTCGCATTTTGAAAATTTTGCATACAATTCTCGGGCTCGAAGAATGCTAAGAACAATTCTCAGATGGTCTGCATGTTCTGATTCTGTGCGAGAATACACCACAATATCATCTATAAATACTATCACAAATAGATCCAAGAGAGGCCTGAATACGTTGTTCAGCAAATTCATAAATACGGCCGGAGCATTAGTCAACCCAAATGACATTACTCGAAATTCATAGTGGCCATATCTCGTTCTGAAGGCTGTCTTGGGAATATCCGTTTCTCCAACCCTCACTTGATGATAGCCTGACCTCAAATCTATCTTGGAAAACCACTTGGCACCTTGTAGTTGATCGAACAAATCATCAATCCTTGGAAGAGGATATTTGTTCTTTATCGACACTTTGTTCAATTGCCTGTAGTCGATACACATTCGTAGAGATCCGTCTTTCTTCCTCATGAACAAGACTGGTGCTCCTTATGGTGATGAACTGGGCCTAATAAATCCCTTGTCAAGCAAGTCTTTCAGCTGTGCCTTTAGCTCTTTCAGTTCGGCCGGAGCCATTCGATAAGGAGAAATAGAAATGGGCTCAGTGTCCGGCAACACATCAATGGCGAAATCAATTTCCCTTTCTGGAGGAAGTCCTGGAAGTTCATCTGGGAACACATCTGGGAATTTATTCACTACCGGAACTGACTGGAAAGTTGGCGGCTTTGCCTCGGTGTCATGAACCCGAACTAAATGATAAATATAGCCCTTGGCTATCATCTTCCTCGCTTTAAGGTAGGAAATAAACCTACCCTTCGGAGATGCTGCATTACTCTTCCATTCGAGCACGGGTTTTCCCGGAAATTGGAATCGAACCACTTTCGTGCAGCAATTGACACTGGCATAACATGAGGCCAACCAATCCATACCTATAATTACATCGAAATCTATCATCTTCAGCTCAATCAAATCAGCTTTGTTCTGACGATCACATACCATCATGACACAATTTTTGTACATTTATCTTGCTATCACGGGACCACCAATCGGAGTGAGTACCTCAAAGGGCCTAATTGACTTGGGTTTCACCCCAATAAAACCAGAAACATATGGAGTAATATAAGAGAATGTAGAACCTGGATCTATCAATGTATACACATCACGAGAGAATATAAACAATATACCTGTAACTACATCCGGAGAGGACTCGAGATCCTACCGTCCGGCTAAAGTATATACACGGGGCTGAGTGACACCTGAAGTAGATGCTGCCCCTCGGCCTCTGCCTCGGCCTGCTGTCATCTGGGGAGTCTGCCCTACCGGGCGTACTGATGAAGAGCCAGCTGCTGAACTCTAACTCTGCCACTCATCGACGGGCAATCCCTCATCATATGCCCTACCTGACCACAAGTATAACAGGCATCCGAACCCTGACGACACTGTCCGGAATGTAATCTGCCGCATTGGTTGCATCGCGGCACTGGGGGTCTCCTCTGACTATAATCGTCCCTGAGCTAGGAATCTGAAGCCCTCGAACTCTGGCCCTGTCCTGAACGGAAGGAGCGATCGAACCTCCTACCTGCGAATCGAGGAGGTGCACTCGTCACTGACTGGCCTAAGTACCCAGAATATGTCTGCCTTGATCCCCCTCTATGATCACTGCTAGCTCCCATGGATCTGGCCCTCTTGCCTTGCCTTCTATCAATATCACGGTTGCCTCTTTGTTGTTGTTGTCGCCCCTCCAAATTCTGAGCATGGGCCTGTATTCGAGAAATATCCATCCCGTCTTGCAAGGAAGCCGTCAAACAATCTCTAAACAAATATGGCCCTAGGCCACTTACAAATCTATGCACCCGATCTCCCATGTCGGCCACAATAGCCGGGGCATACCTTGCCAAGGAATTAAATTGCATGATATACTCCCGGGCACTCATATTTCCTTGCCTCAGATTTAGAAACCTGTCCGCTCTAGCTCGACGGACCTCCGGTGGTAGGTAGTGACGAATAAAGGCATCTACGAACTCTTGCCAAACCGGAGGAGGCACATTCTCTCCTCTTGATAATACCCAGTTGTTGTACCATAACATCGCCACATTTCAGAGTCTATAAGATGCCAACTCCACGGATTCGGTTTCGGAGGCATGGACAATCTTCAATGTCCTCAACATTTCATCAATGAAACCTTGCGGGTCTTCCTCCAGCTTTGACTCGAAGAACTCCGGAGGGTTTAAGCTCATAAAATCACGGGCTTTGGTACTTGCTGCCCGATCGCTTGAACCCACATTCTATCGTTGCGCCTGCGTGGCAACAAATTACATCAATAACTGGATGGCCTCGGTCAATTGTTGACCCGAAGCAACTGGTGGAGGAATTGGAGCTGGGGCCCCTCCTTGCTCTTCCACATTAGGCTGGGTAGAAGAGGTATTAGACAGGGCCTCATTATGCGATTCACCCTCTTCTATGTACATCGGAGGCTCTCTTTCTACCCGCCTCTTTGTCATTGTTTTGCCCTTCTGGGCGGCTGTAGCTTTTCCCTTTGGCGGCATTCTATAATCATAAGACACTATTAGGGAGGATAAAATCTTATACACGGCTCTATCACACGATCTCATAGAAGAAAGATGGTCATTTTTCCTAAATGACCTGTAGCCTCTTGTTTATTGATGTGGCGCGCAACACACCATAAACAAGACTCTACTAGACACGGCTCGTAGACACCTCCTAGGACCGAACTGCTTTGATACCACTTTCTTCACGACCCAACTAGGGGCTGCGACGGGCACTCGGGGCTAACCGCCGAGCACAGCTCGTTCTGTCACTCGTTTTACTCATTTAATGCTCTTTTTATCATCTTTATACTCTTAGCGTAGGAAAATCATATTTCATATGAAAACACAAAATACTTTCATATACATGTGCCTTTAGGCTATCAAAATAATATATATATATATATATATATATATACAGTGGCGACCTCGTGAGACCATCTAACCCACACCGCGTACTAAACATAGGGACGGGACAAGACCCCGTCGTGCCCAAAATACACATACATAGCTATACATATACACACAAGAGAATAATCATAAGCACCTCCAGGACAATGGAGGGCTTCCAATCCGCTGACAGCTACTATGGATCTGGATCGAGCTCTCCTCCCTGTCTACCTGTGGGCATGAACACAGCGTCCAAAGAAAACGAACGTCAGTACGAACATTGTACTGAGTATGAGAGGCATAAACAACGAAATAAGACAATGATGTAAAGGAGATATCAGTATAGCACATCTGAATCTGACTGTCAAGTATAAAGAAAGCAAGACATGCTGTCTTACTTATGCTCATCATCATATCATATATGCATCATGTATAGACTGCCCGTCCATATCGGATCAGAGCGATAATCATAACATGAGCCTGCGTCTAGGCCTCCCGCGTCCGGGATAACATCTCATGCCGCCCACTAGTGGTGTTTGCCCATGCCATCTAGCCATGGTGTATCGCAAAGCTGCCCGCCTTGGCGGTGACTGCCCGGCCAAATAGGCGCGGTGTAATAGTAATATCATCATAATATGCTTAACTTATCATAATACATGCATAAGGCTCGAGATCAACCATATTTTATCGGGGTGACGTAAGGTCGTGATCCCCCGATTGAATTATGGAGCAATCATTGACATTCTGCCTCACCTTGAAGGGATTAGCATATAAGGTGAGTGTAAGCAATAAATAACATCATTAAACTTTAACTCATTACCTTGTGTAGCTAATTATGGACATTGGCTCATATCTTTCGGGACTTAAGAAGTTCATGGATAAGAAAGAAAGTACACCACGGGATTCATGCCATTAGAAAGAAAGGACTAGCCTCACATACCTTTTATATTTAACTAAGCTATCATTCGCTTGTTTTCCTTCAATGTCACGTTTCTACCTTCAAGAGATAATTCACATTAACGTTAGTTAATCGACTATAAAAACGTGCTACTATTTCTAGGAAAATTGGGCGGCACTTCCTTTGTTTATACTACTTTTCCCATATTCTATATTAACTACCAAACGCTCACAACAACGTTCACAATATTGAAATCAACAATCATCATTTACATGCACTAACCACAATCCACCATTTCTCTCTAATTTTTCCACATTTATACTTATAACTCATTATCGCGTTTCCTCCTATATAATACTTATTTCATGGTCTAAGCATCCTTTTCAACATATTCATAATCATAGCACATCAACATTTATGATTCCATTCAACTACCATTCAATTGTGACACTATTCATCCATTTTAAGACCCATCTTCTATGTTTTCCTACCATTCAAGCATCTTAGCTTTCAAATACCTTAAACAACATGATGAAGTCAAGAAACTTACCTTAGATGATGGTGGAACAAGCCTAGAGTGGAATCCTTCCTTTTGCACCAAAACCCTACTTCACCTTTCTTGGAACTTCTTGGTCTGGATGAACTTCACTTGAGTTTCACACACCTTGTTTCATGGATTTAATGTTGTTGATCATTGATTTCCTTGTTATTCTTATGGTTGAAGTGTTTGGAGAATTTTCTAGAGAGTTCTTGAGTGGTGTAGATGAGAAATGAAATGAAAATGAATAAAAAGGGTCCCTTATATTAATCACAAAATCTGATTTTTTATGAACAGTAGTCGGGATGCACAGTAGTCGTAAAACCACTTTACAGGCCGTATTCTGGTTTACGGTCCGTCCTTCGCGATCGTATTTAGGCATAACAGAACCAGAAAGGTTTGCTAGAGTCATGGTAGTTTATGGTCACAGTTTACGGGCCGTATTTCGATTTACGGTTCGTATTCTGGGTCATATTTAACCATTTAGACATTTGGCAGAAAGTTGAAATCTTGGAAGGTTGGAGGACGATAGCAGTTTACGGTCCATAAACTACTTTACGGGTCGTATTCCACTTTACGACCAACTGGGCCAAAGTGCAAACCTGCAACTTTTCACTGTACGTTCACGGGGAAATTTACGAGGTGTAGAGCATCAGAGGCGACTAAACGAGAATATGCAAGAGGTCTTCAAGAAAGAGATCATCAAATGGCTGGATGCAGGCGTGGTTTACCCGATTGCTGATAGTAAATGGGTGAGCCAATTCCAATGTGTTCCTAAGAAGGGCGGTATCACTGTTGTGCTGAATGCTAAGAATGAGTTGATCCTGACCAGAACTGTCACCGGATGGAGAGTTTGCATGGACTATCGCAAGCTCAATATAACCACTTGCAAGGACCATTTCCCTATGCCCTTTATTGATCAGATGCTTGAGAGGTTGGCAGGGCGTTCCTACTATTGTTTCCTTGATGGTTATTCGGGTTACAATCAGATCAACATCGCCTTTCAGGAGAAGACCACTTTTACATGTCCTTATGGGACATTTGCATTCAGCCAGATGCTGTTTGGTTTGTGTAATGCACCAGCCACTTTTCAGAGGTGCATGATGTCAACCTTCTCTGACATGGTAGAGGATTTCTTGGAGGTGTTCATGGATGAGTTTTCTGTGGTGGGTGATTCGTTTGAAGATTGTCTTGGCCATCTGGGTCAAGTGCTAAAAGGTGTGAGGAGACCAATCTGGTGTTAAACTGGGAGAAGTGCCATTTTATGGTGAAGGAAGGAATCGTCCTCGGTCACAAAACCTCTGAAATGGGAATCGAGGTCGATCAAGCAAAAATTGATGTGTTTTCAAAACTTCCTCCACCTATCTCAGTCAAAGGTGTCCGCAGTTTCTTGGGACATGCTGGGTTCTATAGGCGCTTCATCAAGGATTTCTCCAAAGTTGCCAATCCATTGTGCAAGCTTCTTGAAAAATAGGCTAAATTTGTGTTTAATGAGAAGCGCTAGAAGGCGTTTAGGGAGTTAAAAGAGCGCCTCACTACTGCTCCTATTATTGTTGCTCCTGACTGGTCCCTACCATTTGAACTGATGTGTGATGTTAGTGGTTTTGCAATAGGTGCTGTGCTTGGGCAGAGGCACAATAAAATTATGCACCCGATCTATTATGCTAGCAGAACATTGAATACTGCACAGATGAATTACACCGTGACGGAGCAAGAGTTGCTTGCCATTGTGTTTGCTTTCGAGAAATTTCGGGCCTACTTGTTGGGGTCCAAAGTTGTGGTTTATACTGATCATGCAGCCTTAAGATACCTCATGGAAAAGAAGGAAGCAAAGCCGCGACTGATCAGATGGGTGCTATTGCTGCAAGAGTTTAATTTTGAGGTAAAGGACCGAAAGGGCACTGAAAACCAGGTGGCTGACCATCTCTCTCGGCTTGAAGAAGCTGGGAGACCTTCTGATGAGCTTGATATAGATGATGCTTTTCCAGATGAGAGGGTGTTGGCTGTGTCAAATGAGATAGCCCCGTGGTATGCTGATATTGCTAATTATTTAGTCACAGGTATAGTTCCCGATGATATCAAGGCCTACTAAAAGAAGAAATTCTTGCGGGATGCTCGGCAGTACTATTGGGACGAGCCTTATTTGTTTCGGACATGCGCTGACAACATCATTCGGTGTTGTGTCCCGAAAAGTGAAGTGATGGCGATTCTAAAGGCGTGCCATGACTCTCCTGTTGGGGGTCATCATAGCGGAAATCGGACTGCAGCTAAGGTACTTGAGTGCGGCTATTACTGGCCGACAATTTTTCATGATGCCAATTTATTGGTGCGGTCCTGTGATCAATGTCAAAGGCAAGGGAATATCGGCAGAAGGCAAGAGATGCCTATGAATTTTGTTATAGAGGTGGAAGTGTTCGATGTATGGGGGATTGACTTTATGGGACCTTTTGTGAGTTCTGGTGGCATGAAATACATCTTGGTAGCTGTGTATTATGTGTCAAAATGGGTAAAAGGGGTAGCTTTACCTAATAATGAGGCCAAGAGTGTTATGGGGTTCCTCAAAAAGAACATATTTACTCGTTTTGGTACTCCGAGGGCAATAATCAGCGATGGTGGATCCCACTTTTGCAATAAAGCGTTCGCGGGACTGATGGAGAAATATGGTGTAAAGCATAGGGTGGCAACGCCTTATCACCCTCAGACAAGTGGACAGGTTGAAGTGTCCAATAGGGAGATCAAACGTATTCTAGCAAAGACAGTGAATGCCAATAGAACTGATTGGGCTCGCAAGCTCGATGATGCTCTATGGGCATACCGGACTGCTTTCAAGACTCCAATTGGGATTTCACCCTTCAAGCTTGTATTCGGGAAAGCTTGTCACTTGCCGGTTGAACTTGAACAGAAAGCTATGTGGGTGCTGAAGAAACTGAATATGGATTGGGAGGAAACAACCAAGCTGCGGTTGTTTCAATTAAATGAGATGGATGAATTTCGGTACTAGGCATATGAGAGTGCGGCCCTTTATAAAGAAAGGATGAAGCAATACCATGACAAGAAGATTCTGAAGCGAGAGTTCTACAAGGGTGACTCTGTATTACTGTTTAACTCTCGGCTGAAGTTGCTACCGGGTAAGCTTAAATCCAGGTGGTCTGGTCCGTTTGAGGTGGTAGGTGCTTCCCCCCATGGAGCAGTTGAATTGAAGTCCGGAGATGGTACTCGGACATTTAAGGTGAATGGGCAGAGATTGCAGCATTATCACGGAATGATTTCGGAGGATAGGATTGTTGATCGCTACAGGTTGAAACACCTCCGAACGAACAATTATCTGGTGTACCAAGATAAGGAGTGATTGGTCACCACCGTCGTGCCGCGACGTTAAATCAAACGCTTCTTGGGAGGCAACCCTAGTGTAATGTTTATTTTTTTTTGTTTTTTTATTACATATAAGGTAATGGTTGTTTTGGTGCAGGGATATGTTGCAGAAAATATTGCTGAAAAGCAGGTAAGTTCAGTTATCCGAAACTGTCTCGTAACATTGCAAAACATGCCTGTAGTTTATGGATCGTATTCCACAATACGGACCGTAAACCAGGACGTATTTAACAATGTTCGTAACAGAAAGCACTGTAATGTAATATGATAGTTTACGACCATGGAGGATGGACCGTATTTCACAATACGGTCCGTAAACCTGATCGTCAACTAACATGAAACATTGCAGTGTTCTGCCCTCATCAACCACTCTAAATACGGGTCGTAAACTAGTTTACGGGCCGTATTTAGAGATTAAAAAAATAAAAAAATTCTAGGACACGATCGAAATATAATAAAGGCAAAACTCTTTTAAACCAAGGGCAGAGAACCACGATCATTCCCTCCATTTCATTTAATTACACCCATTAAACTTCCCTCCATTAAATTCCCCTCAACTGAAACGATCATTCCCACGATCAACCATCATCTTCCGTTTTCCCAAACATATCATCTTCCATCTCCCAACCACAATAAATACACAACTTGTTGAACACATCATCTTCCATCTCACCAAAATTCGTACCCTCCCTCTGCCCTAGCTTTAAAATTGTTGGTGATTCAAGTGTGTTCTCTCAAAATCTGTGCCAACAGTGATCAGTTAGTTCTTCATCAAAAGGTATGATTGGCTTTCTCTATTCTTCTACATCTGTGAGTTTGCATTTGGTGGTAAGTGTGATTAGGCTGGGTTTGTGCAATTAAGTGTTGATACCTCGGTTAATGATCTTTTGAGGGGACAAATATGTTAAACTCTTTAAATTCTCGTGGGTAATTGTTCATAAAACCCAAATGGGTTGGAGGGCATTCCACACTTCAAAATTCAAAATTTGAAGTTTTGGTTTGCCCACCAATGGCTTGACTCCTACGGGAATTATGAAAAATTGGAAGAAAAATAGGTGAAGTGTGAGTAACTGAATCCCCAAAACAACGTGAAACAAAGATGTGAAATGAAATTTTGAAATCAAATGGGTATCTGTCTGTGGTGAAAAATACGACTGCACTTTACGGACCGTATTTCAATTTACGGTCCGTATTTAAGCTTGTACGAGTGGACAGATTGTTATCCAAAAGAATGACCAGTTTACGATCATACTTTACGGACCATATTTCAGTTTACGGTCCATATTTAAGATTACATGAGGGACAGAATGTTCTCAAGAAAACTGCCCAGTTTACGATCGTACTTTACAGACCGTAAACCAGTTTACGGTCCGTCTTTTGTGTTTACGACCACAGACAGAACAAATATTTTGTGCCCAGTCAAAACTGTCTTACCTTTGATCAGATGTTCGATGGCTACTAATATGCTGTGTCTTTTGCAGGAATGGGTCAGAAAAGGAAAGCAACGAAAGTGGGGGCCCAAAGCACGGGTAGAAGAAAGAAGGCGCGCTCGGATTCAAGATTGATAGATGAACCTTCCAATTCGGAAGGGGAACAATCAGGGTCCGAGTACGCCGAGGTGATACCACCACCAAAAGTCAGGGGGGCCCCCACCCAAGACACAGGGGCAACCACATCACAGCCCTCACCTATGACCCCGTCCCAGTCTACGTCGGAAGCCTCCCAGTCTGAAGAGGGGGATTCCGACGCGGAAGCATCAAGCAGGGGGGCTGCCACCCAAACTCCACCAGAGAGTGACTCAGCAGGGCTTAGTGAGGGCAGTGATCCGGTTGATGATACGCCGCCTAAGGGTCGTAAGCTGGTTGTACGGACAAAACGGCTGGAGCAAGAGAAGCTGCAGTTCTCGGTAAAGGGGTCCAAGAAGTTGTATGACCAATGGATGGCTGGGACTGAGACTAGGCGACAACCTCCGCGGAAAATATTTGAAGAACGGCGGTTGATTTTCGATGGTATTTCAGCTCATCCACAGCTGGATGATACCATCAAAGGGTACAAGTTAGATGCGTTCACTCATGAGCCGGGAGAATATGCTCCGCATATTGTGCGGGAGTTGTATGCATCCTATGGGGCCATCTTGATGTCGATGAAAAAGTCGAGTCGTGCTTGGCATCAGATTCCCATGCTGGAGAATGTGACAGTCCGGAACTCGCTGGTTGATATTTCCTCCAAGGCCATCAACAGGGTCCTATTCGGTGATGATTTTGTGGCTCCTACTAATCTGAGCCTGTTCCTGGACAAACGAGACAGGAAGGACAAGAAATCCGTCTGGGAATGGACTGCGACAATTATCACATCGGAGCCACATGAGCAAAAATGGACCACTGATGGGAAAGTCAAGATCACTAAAAGTTGTTTGTCCACAGAGGCTAAATTTTGGTGGACCTTGCTGCGGTACAGGATCACTCCAACCCAGGCAGATAATAACCTGTCCACAAGTCAGGCAGTCACTATTGCCTCTTTCATGTCAAGGTACCCGATGGATATTGGGGAGCTGATAGCTGAGGAGCTGCATGTGCGGGCACACAAGCCCAACCAGAACATGGTATTTCTATGTCTTATCACGGCATTGTGTCGACGGGCAAGGATAATTCCGCTTCCAGATTGGGACGGTACCATCACAGATGCGCATGTAGGGGATTGGAGGAAAAACAAGGTGATAAGCAAAAAGGACCGGGAGGCAGATTAGTCCGGTGATGACGACGACACACAGCTAGAGTTGAGTCCGAGCCGTGCTTATAGGACTGATCCAATGGGGTTCAAGTTTGATGCTGCTACTATTGGGCCTAAGGCCCCCACGACAGGTGTTCCGGATACTGTCAATACACAGGATATTGCAGCCACACGAGGTGTTTCTGAGGCAAGACCTCCACCACCACTTCCGGCCACACAGGGTCCCTCTTCGGGGTCCGCCACTGCTGCTGCGACAGCCGAGCCTGCTGATCCAGAGCTGGGGTTGCTGCACTTCAGCCCTGCTAACTACAGCCAGATTGCAATCAAAGCGGTGCAGACCGAAAGGCAAGTAGACAAAATCTTGCAACAATTCAGGCCGAAGGTGGTGAAAATAGTGCAGCAGCTGGTTACTGAGGCGACCACAGAGATCCGTGCTAAGTTTGAGAAAAGGCACGAGGTGTATCAGGCTAGGCTAGACAGCTTTGAGGCGAGATTGTTGACTCGAGAGCAGACCAGACCCGATAGGGAGTCTAGTTCTTTGAGGAGTGAGCTAGAGAAGCTGAAAAAGGAGCTTGAAACACTCAAGGGGCACGGGATGATAGCCGCACCAGCACCTGCACCACGTCCCATTTTGCCTACTACGTTTAAGGTGCTGGATTTGCTTGATTCTAAGGAGGAGACGGAGGATGCCAAACCCGTTGTTCGAGAGACTGGAAAGAGGGTCCTTGAGCCATCTGAGGACCCGGAGGAGTTGGCCATGAGATTAAAGAAGACTGAAAAGAAAGAACTGCAGCAGGAGATCTTTCAGTCATTAGTTAAGCCGCAGCGCCAACCAGGAGAGTCCTCAAGTTAACCACCGGATGTGGCGGGCCAGCTATGAGATGTTTACAGCCTCAAGGTACCATTTTCTTGCTCCCTCGTTCTTATAATTGAAGCACTGAGACAATGCTTAATTCTTTAGTTGGGGGTGAGACTATTTGATAGTAGGGTAGTGTAAATATGTGTTTAGGAACCCCCTCGACTTTTCTTTGCCAGAGTTCTTTTCCTGAGGGGGGTTTATTTTGTTGAAACTGGCATGTTTAGGATGTTTCTTAGGGTGAGTAGAGTAATTTTGGCTTATTTGGTGTTACTTGGTAACTGATGGCATGTGTCGTGGTTTGTTGAAAATTTTGGACCCCTCAGAATTTTGAAAATGCACACTTAGAACAGTTATTGTCTGACATGATTGATTCTTTATATGACATTGTGATTATTGGGGTGTTGTGTGTGATGAATGACTACTTAGGAGGTCACAAGTGTAAAAATGATTGTACTTATGTCGATGTGTGTGTGAGTTGTTAGTTTAATTCTGTTTACGCATGTACAATCTAGAACTTGCCTGGTTGGTCTTGTTGGAAATGTGAAAGTTAGTTTGGTTGTGAAATGATCTTAGGCTTTCTTTGTGTAAATAAGTCACTGTGCCTAAATAAGCCTCTCCAAAGGCTGAAAATATCACTAGTGTCCCTTTTTGAGACTTTTTGACCTTTTTCTTGGCTAGCCGAATGAAACCTCACCCGTTGTGAAATTTACCCATCTTCGCACCCGTTCCCTCCTTGATGCTACTAGATAGACGTGGCAAAACGCCTAAGTTAGGGGTGAATTAAATGTGAAGTAGATGTTGAGAACAAAGGTCGGGGTGGTGAAATTCGCTAATAGAGAGTCGATGTGGTAGTTGATACTAATAAAAAAAATCATCAGGAAATTGAAACACAAAAAGAATTGCTAGTTGGATAGGAATAGAACCACATCGAGGTCGAAAACGTGAAAGAAAATAAAGGGGTTGGAAAGAAAAGAGGCGAATCAAGGTAAAGAGATGGTGTAGTGTCAAGGAGGGTGAGTCAGTAATACCCAAAAAGTATCCTACCCATCCCTAAGCCTACATTACAAGCTGAAACAAGTCCTAATATGATCACAACCGAACGAGCCTAGGATGAGAACATAGAAAATAAGGGCAAGCCTATGGTATTTGCATGTGTAGATATGAATTCTTTGTGAGTGTTGAGTGTTTTTCTCTTCTCTTTCATCTTCGTCCCATTCTTGTTGTATATATGTGTGTTGGGACATTCTTTGGTCTACGTGAGGGCATAAGGATGAGAATTGAACAAAATAAAGTGACTGCCGAAAGTAGCGTTTGTGTGCATAATAACATGTTCAATAATGTAATGTCATGTATTGAAGCTTCATGGTTAGTCATAACGTTCTTAAGTTGTGTATACTGCTTTACAAAAGACAGTTGGGGTGGTCAGTTGAAGGAAAACATGCATGCCAGAAGTTCCAAGTCAAAACCGATGTAGACATTATTATTCTATGATATCTAAGTATTAGATTGAGTCGTTGTGTGGTATAGCTTGCTTGAGGACAAGCAAATACTTTAAGTTGGGGGTGTTGATGTGGCGTGATTTTACGCCACAATCGATGCTTTTTGGCTATAAGTTTTACTTGTTCTTAAGCAAGCCTATGTGATTTTACGTGGTTTTTAGTGTTTTTCAGGTAAAGGAACAGATTTGGCATAATAACAGTTGAAGTGCAGAACCAGGTCGTAAATGCAGTTTACGGTCCGTATTCCACAATACGGGCCGTATTCCATGGTCGTATTAAAGGATCGCAGAAACAGAAAGTTAAGCTGAGAAGATGGTGATTTACGAGCTAAGTTTACGGACCGTATTTCAGTTTACGGTCCGTATTCCATCACGTATTTAATCATTCAAGCATCTGGCAGAAGTCTGAGTTTTGGAAAAGTGAAAGACGATCATGCAGTTTACGGACCGTAAACTACTTTACGGACCGTAAACTACTTTACGGTCCGTATTTCAAAAGAAGGAAATAGTTCACAACTGAAGGACGACTGGGTCATAAATTGACTTTACAGTCCGTAAACCAATTTATGGATCGTATTTCGTGATGACGGGACCAAAGTGCAAATCTGTAACTTGTGTATTTCCAAAACTTATAAATAGTCATTGTAGGGTTTTAATAGTTATCAGTTATTATAATTTTTTTTCTCTTGACTTAGAACAAAAACTTCTCTCTAGTTTTTGAAGATTCAAACATCAATTCAAGTATTATCAATTCCTCTTTCATTCAAAAGTACGCAATTATGAATTCTTCAATTTCTTATTTCTTGTTCTTTGTCATGAGTAACTAAATTCCCTTACTAGGGTTGTGAACCCAATTATGGGTGTTTTGTCATTGGGTTTGTGATTGATATACAAATAATGGATTATTAGGGTTTAGTTATTCTTCATTCTTCATTCATAATTAATGGTTGCAAACATTGATTAAAGCCATAAACCCTAATTTATTTGGGAAAATAATTAGGTTTGGTAAGAATAACTAACAAGAACTCAAAGCTTTAAACTTTGTTTAATAAATTCACTTAGGAATAAGAAGAATTTACTTGGCATGATTAACCGTTCTTCATAGTCACTTTCTTACATTTGGGAAAATCATAGAAAGAGATAATCTTTATTTATTGGGAAATAGTAGAGATTCACATAGAGATTAAGTGCATTCATATAATGATCCATTGCAAGTATATCAAGATCACTACCCATGATCATACACTCTATCTAATGGGGACATAATTTTAGTTTCTTTTACCATAAATTTCCACCAAAGCAATAATTTAGCAATTAGTTATAGAAAAGCTAAATTTTACCAAAATCATCGGATTAAGACATTAGACCTAGAACTTAGCATCTACAACTTTAGTAACCTTTTCACACCATATTCCCTGTGGGATTCGACCCCAACCTTGTTGGGTTACTATATTTGACAACGTCCGCGTTATACCATTAATAGGTGTAATTTGAGCGTATCACGCATCGATCTGACATCATAATCAAACGTCATGAGAATTTTAAGATGGACTACAAGAGCAGGAATTAACCTAGCGCGAATGCGCCAGGAAGTGGCGCGAACACGCAGAGAGTAGGAAGCAACTCAGCGCGAATGCACCCCAAGGTGGCGCGAATGCACTAAGGAAAATTTAGGTCGGTGCAAACCGACTCTAAAACACTATAAAAGGGGATTTACCCCTTTATTTTAATCCAACAACCCTTGAAAATTATCCCCAACCCTCTGGAACTTTCTCTAAACTTCTGTCCATAAAAGTTTAGCCCAATTCAAGTGAAATCTCAGAATTCAGGTTCGGACAACATATTGTTGTGATTATAGTATCATATTACGGTGAATCATAGCTTGGATTAAAGGTGAATATTGAAGATATTTTTGTTCTAGTGGGAACAAGGTATGAATATCTCCTTATTAATATTGATTTAGGTTTATTTTCGAAGGTAGAGTTATTAAATATTTGTATAACGAATTAGTTGATTGAGAAATTGGGTAAACATCGTGTGGGATGTTTTATGGAGTATATTGGTACTGAGGATGATGTTGTTGATGTTAGTGTTATGGTCGTTGTTGTTGGTTGTTGGTATTATGATTTCAGGCTAGGGATATACACAGGGGAGATGTTGCCCGAATTTCACCAGATTCTAAAAGGGATTTAATTTGAAGGCTTAAGATAAGCATATGATGATAAGCCTAACAATAATATTATGAATTCTCTTGAAGTCCATGATTCTCAAAGTTCTTATGAGGCTAAAGATGGATGTTTTCTATGATGATAATGATGATGATGAGGATCCCATTTCTAGAGATTCTAAAGCTTATGGTTTTGATGCTATTATGAGATTATTGAGTTTATTTCATGATTTTCTTGATTCCATTTATTGTTGTTGATCTCGCCTTAAGATAATTGTTCCTTCAAGGTGAGATGTAGCGATGATGATTGCTTCATAATATCCATCGGAGGTTACCGACCTTACCTCACTTCGATGAAGTAGTAGCTTTTATTTGGGCTCTCATACATGCAACTTATATTATATATGTAATATATATATATATATATATACATATATATATGGGATATGGGAAAAGGGAGAGGCGTTAAATACGCATAACCACCTGATCAGTTGGTATATTATGATATCGTCCCATACCCGAGATGCCCGAACGCGAGATATATGGGTGTATGGATCGGGCCGTTCGTTCTGTGGAAATATATATAATGACTATATGATATATGGATCGGGCTACACGTTCCGCAGCAACATAATATATTTATGGATCGGGCTGCACGTTCTGCAGCAATATATAATATTTATGGATCGGGCTGCACGTTCCGCAGCACTATTATGTTATATATGTATAAAAAATGTTTTTTTTTTATAAAAAAGGTTAAGCATGCATGGTATCCACCTTAAGAGGCAATCCGATGTGCAAGTTATTTCTTTATAACATGTTATGTTCCATATCTCTTGTTATGTTATTATTCATGCCTTACATACTCGATACATTATTCGTACTGATGTTCCTTCTTGTGGACACTGCGTTCATGTCCACAGGAAAGCAGGGAGGCGGGTCAGATCCTTAGGACCCTCATCATCGGAATTTCAGGAGCGCTCCATTTACTTCGGAGCTACAGTATATTGGTATTTTTTGTATATGTTTGGACACGGCGGAGTTCTGCCCCGTCTTTATAGATTCTTGTTTTCTATATAGAGGCCCGTAGACATAGGTGTTCAGCCAGAAGTCCCATAACGTTATTAGTTCATATTGTTGTGTAATGCCTTGATAGCCTTGTCGACTTGTGATAATGGGCATAGTTGTTAATGATTATATAGAAATGTGCCGTTGTCTGGTGATGTATGTTTTAAATATTATGATGTCTATGTGGTCCACCTAGAAAAGATTATGAGATATATGTTCTAAGGTGCTCGGTAGGTTAGCTCCGGTTGCCCGTCATGGCCCTCTGGTTGGGTCGTGATAAATGTGGTATCAGAGTAGTTCATCATAGGGTGTGTCTATGAGCCGTGTCTGGTAGAGTCCTGTTTATGGGTGTGAAACACGCCACACTTATAAACAAGAGGTTGCAGGGCATTTAGGAATAATTGATCTTCTTTCTTATCTTAGATCATGCGATAGAGCTGTGTTATCAGGATTCCCTTTTCCCTAATTGTGTGTTATGATTTCAGCGATGCCTATGAAGAAAAAAGCAATAGCGGCCCAAAAGGGCAAGACCGTGGCCTGAAGGAGGACTGAACGGGAGTCACAACAGATATAGAAGAAGGTAAGTCTCATAATGAGGTTCCATCTCGGACCTTCCACACTCTACCCATTTTAGAGGAGCATGAAGGGGCCTCAGCTCCAGCTCCAACACCCCTAACTGCTCCAATAGATGCATCAGGTCAGGAGATGAGAGAGGCCATTCAATTGCGGACCCAGTTAGTTGCTGCTCAGGTTCAGCGGCAGGGTGCGGGTCATGGTGACAGAGTGGTTAGTGCAAAATCCCATGATTTTATTAGCTTGAACCCTTAAGAATTCTATAGGTCAAAGCCGGATGAAGACCCACAGAGTTTTATAGATGAGATGCTGAGGACGTTACGGATAATACATTCTTCTGATATTGAGTCAGTAGAATTGGCCTCCTATAGATTGCGAGATGTGGCCATCCATTGGTACAACACTTGGATGACTTCGAGAGGGGAAAATACACCTCCCCCGGTATGGCAAAAGTTCATGGATGCCTTCCTCCGGCATTATTTGCCACCGGAGGTTCGACGGGCCCGAGCTGACAAGTTCTTGAATCTCAGGCAAGGGAATATGAGTGCTCGAGAATACAGTCTTCACTTTAATTCCTTAGCAAGGTATGCTCCAGCCATGGTAGCCGATATGAGGGACCACGTACACCGGTTCGTGAGTGGTTTGGGGCCATATTTGATTAAGAAGTGCTTGACGACCTCACTCCAAGAAGGAATGGATATTGCTCATATTCAGGCCCATGCTCAAAATTTGGAGGAACAGCAGCAGCCGCAAAGGGGTGAGCGTGATTTTGTTAGAAGGCCTAGTAAGAAGGCCTAGTAAGAAGGCCTGATATTCCGGTGTTGCTAGTGAGTTTAGAGGGGGTCAAAGGTAGCAGTATTTCAGGCATTCAGACCAATCAGTGGCTAGTGCACCTTCTCGATTTGCAGGCAAGAGACTTGATCACCCTATTTATTCTGGACCGGGTCAGAGCTCCAGGATTTCGGGTTCCCAGTATAGAGGTAAATCCGGTTAGATGAGGCCGCCCTTACTACGGTGCAATCAATGTGGTAAGTCGCATTCTGGACAGTGTCGCCAAGGTTCAAACGCTTGTTATGCCTGCGGTCGGAATGGTCATATGATGCGGGATTGTCCTTTGAGAGGAGGTAGAGGTGTGGCTCAACCGACGGGGTCTGTAGTTGGCTCTTCATCATATGTGCGCCCTCCTGGGAAGAATTCCCAGACTCCAGTAGGTCGTGGAAGAAGCAAGGGAGGAGCATCCAGTTCAAGTGGCCCTCAGAACCGTATATATGCACTAGCTGGACGACAGGATCTTGAGTTCTCCCCTGATGTTGTCACAGGTATATTGTCAGTATCCTCTTATAATGTATATGCATTGATTGATCTGGGCTCTACTTTGTCATATGTTAATCCTTATATTGCCGATTGTATTGGGGTGAAACCTAAGCCAATAAAACCTTTTGAGGTGTCTATACCTATAGGTGGCCCAGTGGTAGTTAGACGGGTATATAGGAACTGTGAGATCGTAGTTTGCGACCGTTATACTACGGTTGATTTACATGAGTTGAAAATGTTAGATTTTGACGTTATTATGGATATGGATTGGCTGGCCTCCTGTTACGCCAATGTTGATTGTAGCACAAAGATGGTTCGATTTCAGTTCCCGGGAGAACCAGTTTTGAAATAGAAAGGTAATACAGCATCCCCGAGAGGTAGGTTTATTTCCTATCTCAACGCGAGGAAGATGATTGCTAAGGGCTATATCTATCATTTAGTTCGGGTTTAAGACATAGAGGCAAAACTGCCAACTATTCAATCTGTCCCAGTAGTGAATGAGTTCCCAGATGTATTTCCTGATGAGCTTCCAGATCTTCCACCAGAACGGGAGATTGAGTTTACTGTTGATGTGTTACCAGATACCAAGCCCATATGTATTCCTCCTTATTGAATGGCCCTTGCAGAATATGGTAAAGAATAAATATGCACTTCTAAGGATTAATGATTTGTTCGACTAGTAGCAAGGTGCCAAGTGGTTTCCAAAAATATATTTAAGATCAGGATACCACCATGTGAGAGTTAGGGAAGAGGACATCCCGAAAACAGCCTTCAGAACTAGATATGGCCACTACGAGTTCAGGGTAATGTCGTTTGGATTGACTAACTGTCACGACCCAGCTAGGGGCCGTGACGGGTACTCGGGGCTAGCCACTGAGCACCACTCGTTCTACTACTCATCTTTCTCATTTAATGCTCTTTTATCAACTTTTATACTCAAATGGTAAGAAAATCATATTTCATATAATTACTTTTATATACATGTGCCTCACGGTCATCAAAATAATATATACATATAATAGCATCTTGTGAGACCATCTAACCCACACTGCGCATCTACGAGCCTCTACTGGAGTGCTACTTATAAGGACGGGACAAGACCCCGTCATGCCCAAAGTACATATATATAACCATACATAAAAGAATCATCATAAGCACATCCGAACAAAGAAGTGCTTTCAATCAGATGACAGCTACTACGAATCTGGGTCGAGTCTCCTCCCTGTCTACCTGTGGGCATGAACACAACGTCCAAAGAAAACGGACGTCAATACGAATATTGTACTGAGTATGAGAGACATAAACAATGAAATAAGACAATAACATAAAGGAAACATCGATATGGAACATCTGTATCTGACAGTCAAGTATAAAAGAAATAGTGCATGCTGGCTTACTCATAATCATCATCATATCATGTATGCATAAATATATAAGCTGCCCCTCCATATAGGATCGGTGTGATAATCATAACATTAGCCTGCGTCCAGGCCTCCCGCGTCCGGGGTACCATCTCATGCCGCCCACTAGTGGTGTCTGCCCATGCCATTTGGCCATGGTGTATCGTACAGCTGCCCGCCTTGGCGGTGACTGCCCGGCCAAATAGGCGTGGTGTTATATCATGATCATAAATGTTCATCATAATATGCTTATCGTAACATACTTATCATAATACATGCATAAGGCTTAAAAACAACTTTACTTTATCGGGGTGACGTAAGGTCGTGATCTCCCGATTTCTTTATGGAGCAATTATTGACATTCTGCCTCACCTTGAAGGAAGTAGCATATAAGGTGAGTGTAAGCAATAGATATCATCATTATCATTATAGGACTCATGACGTATCTCTTATCTTATATAGTTACTCACATACATAGGCTTTTAGCTTTCTGAAATATAGGAGCTCACGAAGTGAAAGGAAAATCATGCTAGAAGATTCATGCCATTAGAAAGAAAGGACTAGCCTCACATACTTTTGACGTTTAACTAAGCTATCGCTTGCTTGTTCTCCTTCGATATCACGTTTCTACCTTCAAGAAAGAATTCGCACTAACGTTAGTTAATTCGACTATAAGAACGCGCTACTATTTATAGGGAAAATTGGGCGGCACTTCCTTGGTTTATACTACTTTTCCCATATGCTATATCAACTCCCACACACTCACAACAACATTCACAATATCGCAATCAACAATAATCATTTATATACATTGACCACAATCCACCATTTCTCTTCAATTTCTCCACATTTATGGTTAGAGCTTACTATCGCGTTTCCTCATATATAATACTTATTTCATGGTATAAATGTCATTTATAATGTATTCATAATCACAACACTCCAACATTCATAATTCAACCCAACTACTATCCAACCATGACACTATTCACTCATGAATGACCCATTTCCTATGTCTTTTTACAATTCAAGTATCTTAACCTTCCGATATCTTAAACAACATGGTTTAGTCATGAAACTTTCCTTAGATGATGGTTGAACAGGCCTTGAATGGAATTACTCCTCTAGCATCATAACCTTACTTCACTTCTTTTGGGTTTCCTTGAGTGAGATGAACTTTAGCTAGGTTTCATACACTTTGTCTCATGGATTTGGTGTTATTGATCATGGATTTCCTTTGATTTTCTTGTAAATGAAGAGTGGAGAGTATTCTAGAGGTTTCTAGAGAAAAGTACCGTGGAAATGAAATGAATTTAATGAGCTTGGGTCTCTTTTTAATGACTTAAAATCTGATCCGGAACGAACAGTAGTTAAAGTGCACAGTGGTCGTAAACCTAGTTTACGGTCCGTATTTCAGTTTACGGGCCGTATTTCGTGGTCGTATTTAAGCATAACAAAACCAGAAAGGTATGCTAGGGATCATGGTGATTTATGATCGCAGTTTACGGGCCGTATTTCAATTTACGGTCCGTATTCCAAGTCATATTTAACCATTTGAACATTTAGGAGAAAGTTAAAGTTTTGTAAATTGAAATACGACATGGTAGTTTACGGGCCGTATACCACTTTACGGTCCGTATTTCATTTTACGATCGACTGGGCCAAAGTGCAAATCTGTGACTTTTCACATTTTTAGGACCTGTAAGTAGTTGTTGTGGTGCATAACCTATCTCTTATTGAAATTACCTTTGAAATCTTACTCCGTGTCGTCAAATGTCATTCCCTTCTTATTAAAACACAATATACTCGTATTCTTCGTTAGTCTATTCGTTTTGCGTTCACGGGGAAATTTCCGAGGTGTAACACTCTTCCCCCCTTTTGGAACATTCGTCCTCGAATGTTAAACACTCGGGATTGTACGAAATTTCGCCAGAGTTTCCCCTGTAATACGGCACTACCATCCTGTCACAACAACCCACAATATCATTGCCTCACAGGGCCACAACATGATAAAACTCTAATAAAGACTTACGAAAGCTTCCGAAAGTAGGGGATATAATATCTGAGTAATGATGGAAATAGGGGTGCTCAGATACTCTAATTATTACACTTCATTTATTGCATACTTACCTCATATTGTTGGCGTTTTATCTTGAATCTCCTCTGGGGGTTGGAATAAATGTGGGTACTTGGACTTCATACTCTTTTCTGCCTCCCAAGTCATTTCTTCCCGGTTATTGTTTCGCCACAAGACTTTGACTGAAGCTACCTCTTTATTTCGAAGCCTTCACACTTGCCTGTCTAGGATAGTAATAGGGACTTCTTCATAGGTTAGCTTTTCTGTTACTTGCACATCATCTATCGGGACAATCTTCGTGGGATCTCCAACACACTTGTGGAGCATCGAAACGTGGAAGACTGGATGGACTGATTCAAGCTCCGAAGGCAAGTCCAATTCATAGGCTACACGACCCACCTTGCGGATAATTTTGTAGGGTCCAATGTATCGAGGGCTTAGTTTCCATTTCTTGCTAAATCTCATCACCCCTTTCATTGGCGACACTTTCAAAAATACCCAATCATCAGCCTGGAATTCCAACTCTCTTCGGCGATTGTCTGTATAAGACTTTTGGCGACTTTGGGCTATCAACAATCGATCTCGGATCACCTTAACTTTTTCCACCGCTTGCTGAATCAATTCGGGGCCTATTAGCTGTATTTCTCCTATTTCAAACCATCCGATTGGGGATCTACATTTTCTTCCATACAAAGCTTCATATGGAGCCATTTGAATACTGGTATGGTAACTATTGTCATACGCAAATTCGATTAGCGGCAAATGATCGTCCCAACTTCCACCGAAATCCAGTACACACGCTCGTAGCATATCTTCCAAGGTCTGAATAGTACGTTCGGCATGCCCATCCGTCTAGGGATGAAATGCCGTGTTAAGCTTCACTTGAGTGCCTAGACCTTCTTGAAAGGACTTCCAAAACTTGGCTGTAAACCGTGCTCCTCTATCTGTGATAATAGATAATGGAATACCATAAAGTCGCACAATTTCTTTGAGATATAACCTCGCATAGTCTTCTGCTGAGTACGTGGTCCTAACTGGAAGAAAATGGGATGCTTTTGTCAACCTATCCATGACCACCCATATAGAATCATATTTGCCACGGGAACGAGGTAACCCCACAATAAAATCCATGTTAATCACTTCCCATTTCCAAGTAGGGATCTCTATTGCTTGCAATAAGCCTCCTGGCTTTTGATGTTCAACTTTTACTTGTTGGCAATTTGGACACTGTGCTACAAATTCTGCTATGTCTCTCTTCATGCCATCCCACCAATATATTATCTTGAGATCATGATACATTTTGGTTGCACCTGGGTAAATAGAATACCGAGAACAATGTGCTTCTTCTAGAATTCGTTGGCGCAATTCCACTACATTCGGCACACATAGCCTGCCTCGATATCTAAGAATTCCATCCGTAGAAACTTCAAATGAAGACTTCTCCTTTCCATAAGACGTGTCTCTGTAACGACATAATTGAGGATCTTCATATTGCCGTTCTTTCACTTCCATGTCCAAGTACGAAATTGTGGGATCATTGATACTAATCCCCACATTACCCGAATCGATTACACGTACGCCAACATTAGCTAGTTGGTGGAGCTCATGAACCATCTCTTTTTTTTTTGGAGGGACCTCACATAAACTGCCCATTGATCGGCGGCTAAGCGCATTGGCTACTACATTCACTTTTCCAGGGTGGTACAAAATGTTCACATCATAATCTTTTAACAATTCTAACCACAGCCTTTGTCGCAGGTTCAACTCCTTTTGCTTGGAAATGTATTGAAAACTTTTGTGATCTGTATAGATAACAACATGTATACCATACAAATAATGCCTCCATATTTTTAAGGCATGAATAACTGCAGCCAATTCGAGATCATGAGTTGGATAATTCCTTTCATGTTTCTGTAATTGTCTCAAAGCATATGCAATAACTTTACCATGCTGCATCAATATGCATCCTAATCCGACATCGGAAGCGTCACAATACACAATATAGCCATCCGGCCCTTCTGGAAGTGTTAAGATCTGAGCTGAAGTCAATCTGTCTTTCAGCTCTTGGAAACTGCGCTCACAAGCATCATTCTACTGATATTTGGCTGACTTCTGGGTTAGCTTCATCAATGGAGCTGAAATGTATGAGAAGCCCTCTATGAATCTTCTATAATAACTTGCCAAACCCAGAAAACTACGGACTTCTGTAGGCGTCGTAGGCCTTGGCCAGGTCTTCACAGCTTCAATTTTCTGAGTGTCGACTCGAATGCCATCATCTGAAATAACATGGCCCAGAAATGTTACAGAATTTATCCAGAACTCACACTTTGAAAATTTTGCATACAATTCTCGGGCTCGAAGAATGCCAAGAACAATTCGCAAATGATCTGCATGTTCTGCTTCTGTGCGAGAGTACACCAGAATATCATCGATAAACACTATCACAAATAAGTCCAAGAAAGGCCTGAATACATTGTTCATCAAATTCATAAACACGGCTAGAGCGTTAGTCAATCCAAATGACATCATCCGGAATTCATAATGGCCATATCTCGTTCTGAAGGCCGTTTTGGGAATATCCGCTTCTCTGACTCTCACTTGATGGTAACCCGACCTCAAAGCTACTTTAGAAAACCACTTGGCACTTTGCAATTGATCGAATAAGTCATCAATCCTTGGGAGAGGATATTTGTTCTTTATCGTCACTTTGTTCAATTGCCTATAATCGATACACATTCGTAGAGAAGTGTCTTTCTTTCTCACGAACAAGACCGGTGCTCCCCACGGTGATGAACTGGGCCTAATAAATCCCTTTTTGAGCAAATCTTTCAACTGTGCCTTTAACTCTTTCAACTCTGCCGGAGCCATTCGATAAGGAGGAATAGAAATAGGCTTGGTGTCCGGCAACACATCAATAGCGAAGTCAATTTCTCTTTCTGGAGGAAGGCCTGGAAGTTCGTCTGGAAACACATCTGGGAATTTATTCACTACCGAAACTAATTGGAAAGTTGGCGGCTTTGACTCGGTGTCATGAACCCGAACTAAATGATAAACATAACCCTTGGCTATCATCTTCCTTTCTTTAAGGTAGGAAATAAACCTACCCTATGGAGATGCTCCATTACCCTTCCATTCAAGCACGGGCTCTCCCGGAAATCGGAATCGAACCACTTTCAATCGGCAATCAACATTAGCATAGCATGATGCCAATCAATCCATGCCCATAATTACATCGAAATCTAACATTTCCAACTCAATCAAATCAGCCGCGGTCTGGCAATCACATATCACAACTACACAATTTTTATTCACGTGTCTTGCTATCACGGGATCACCAACCGGAGTAGACACTTCAAAAGGTTTGATTGGCTCAGGTTTCACCCCAATACAACTAGCAACATATGGAGTAATATAAGAAAGAGTAGAACCCGGATCTATCAGTGCATATACATCACAGGAGAATATAGGAAATGTACCTGTAACCACATCCGGGGAGGACTCAAGATCCTGCCATCCGGCTAAAGCATACACACGGGGCTGAGTGGCACCTGAAGTAGATGCTGCCCCTATGCCTTACCTCGGTCTGCTTACATCTGGGGAATCTGTCCTGCCGGGCGTGCTGAGGAAGAACCAGTTGTTGAACCTGTAGGCTGAACTCCAACTCTGCCACTCGTCGACGGGTAATGTCTCATTATGTGCCCCACCTGGCCGCAAGTATAACAAGTATCCGAACCCTGGCGACATTGTCCGGAATGTAATCTACCGCACTGGTTGCATCGCGGTACTGGGGATCTCCTTTGGCTATAATCTTCCCTGAACTGGGAATATGAAGTCCTCAAACTCTGGCCCTGTCCTGAATGGAAGGAGCGATAAAATCTCCTACCTGCGAATCGAGGGGGCGCACTAGTCACTGACTGGCCTGAGTACCTAGAGTATGTCTGTCTTGATCCCCCTCTGTAATCACTGCCTGTTCCCATAGATCTGGCCCTCTTACCTTGCCTTCTATCACTATCACGATCACTTCTTTGTGGTTGTTGTCGCCCCTCTAAATACTGAGCATGAGCCTGTATCCGAGAAGTATCCATTCCATCTTGTAGCGAAGCTGTCAAACAATATTTGAATAAATGTGGCCCTAAGCCACTCACGAATCTATGTACCCGGTCTCCCATATCGGCCACCATAGTCGGGGCATACCTAGCCAATGAATTAAATTGCATGCTATACTCCCGGGCACTCATATTTTCTTGCCTCAAATTTAGAAATCTATCCGCTTTAGCTCGGCGGACCTCGGGTGGCAAATAGTGACGAATGAAAGCATCCACGAATTCTTGCCAAACCAGAGGAGACGCATTCTCTCCTCTTGATAATACCCAGTTATTATACCATAAAACAGCCACATTCCGGAGTCTATAAGATGCCAACTCTACGGATTCAGTTTCGGAGGCATGGACAATCTTCAATGTCCTCAACACCTCATCTATGAAACCTTGCGGGTCTTCATTCGTTTTTGACCCGAAGAACTTTGGAGGATTTAGACTCATAAAATCACGGGCTTTGGTACTTGCTGCCCGATCACTTGAACTCACATTTTGTCGTTGTGCCTGCGCGGCGACCAATTGTGTCAATAGATATATGGCCTCGGTCATTTGTTGACCCGAAGCAACTGGTGGAGGAATTGGAGCTGCAACTCCTCCTTGTCCTTCCACATTAGGCGGGGTAGAAGAAGTGATAGACAAGGCCTCATTATGTGATTCGCCTTCTTCTATATTCATCGGAGGCTCTCTTTCTACCCGCCTCTTTGCCGTAGTCTTGCCCTTCTGGGCGGCTGTAGCTTTTCCCTTTGGCGGCATTCTGAAATCACAACACACTATTAGGGAGGATAAAATCTTATACAAGGCTCTACTAGACAAGGCTCGTAGACACTTCCTAGGACTGAACCGCTCTGATACCACTTTTGTCATGACCCAGCTAGGGGTCGTGACGGGTACCCGGGGCTAGCCACTGAGCACCACTCGTTCTACTACTCATCTTTCTCATTTAATGCTCTTTTATCAACTTTTATACTCAAATGGTAAGAAAATCATATTTCATGTGGAAACATAATTACTTTTATATACATGTGCCTCTCGGCCATCAAAATAATATATACATATAATAGCATCTCATGAGACCATCTAACCCACACTGCGCATCTACGAGCCTCTACTGGAGTGCTACTTATAAGGACGGGACAAGACCCCGTCATGCCCAAAATACATATATATAACTATACACAAATGAATTATCATAAGCACCTCCGAACAAAGGAGTGCTTACAATCAGCTGGCAGCTACTACGGATCTGGATCGAGCTCTCCTCCCTGTCTACCTGTGGGCATGAACACATCGTCCAAAGAAAACGGACGTCAGTATGAACATTGTACTGAGTATGAGAGGCATAAACAATGAAATAAGACAATGACATAAAGGAAACATCGATATGGAACATCTGTATTTGACTGTCATGTATAAAAGAAATAGTGCATGTTGGCTTACTCATAATCATCATCATGTCATGTATGCATAAATATATAAGCTGCCCGTCCATATAGGATCGGTGTGATAATCATAACATTAGCCTGCGTCCAGGCCTCCCGCGTCCGGGGTACCATCTCATGCCGCCCACTAGTGGTGTCTGCCCATGCCATTTGGCCATGGTGTATCGTATAGCTACCCGCCTTGGCGGTGACTGCCCGGTCAAATAGGCGCGGTGTTATATCATCATCATACATGCTCATCATAATATGCTTATCGTAACATACTTATCATAATACATGCATAAGGCTTAAAAACAACTTTACTTTATCGGGGTGACGTATGGTCGTGATCCCCCGATTTCATTATGGAGCAATTATTGACATTCTGCCTCACCTTGAAGGAAGTAGCATATAAGGTGAGTGTAAGCAATAGATATCATCATTATCATTATAGGACTTATGACATATCTCTTATCTTATATAGTTATTCATATACATAGGCTTTTAGCTTTCCGGAATATAGGAGCTCACGAAGAGGAAGGAAAATCATGCTAGAAGATTCATGCCATTAGAAAGAAAGGACTAGACTTACATACCTTTGACATTTAACTAAGTTATGGCTTGCTTGTTCTCCTTCGATATCACGTTTCTACCTTCAAGAAAGAATTCACACTAACGTTAGTTAATTCGACTATAAGAACGCGCTACTATTTCTAGGGAAAATTGGGCGGCACTTCCTTGGTTTATACTTCTTTTCCCATATGCTATATCAACTCCCACACGCTCACAACAACATTCACAATATCGCAATCAACAATCATCATTTATATACAATGACCACAATCCACCATTTCTCTTCAATTTCTCCACATTTATGGTTAGAGCTTACTATCGCCTTTCCTCATATATAATACTTATTTCATGGTCTAAATATCATTTATAACGTATTCATAATCACAACACTCCAACATTCAAAATTCAACCCAACTACTATCCAACTATCACACTATTCACTCATGAATGTCCCATTTCTTATGTTTTTTTACAATTCAAGTATCTTAACCTTCCAATACCTTAAAAACATGGTTTAGTCATGAAACTTACCTTAGATGATGGTTGAACAAGCCTTGAATGGAATTACACTTCTAGCATCAAAACCCTACTTCACTTCTTTTGGGTTTCCTTGAGAGAGATGAACTTTAGCTAGGTTTCATACACTTTGTCTCATGATTTGGTGTTATTGATCATGGATTTCCTTTGATTTTCTTGTAAATGAAGAGTGGAGAGTATTCTAGAGGTTTCTAGAGAGAAGTACCGTGGAAATGAAATGAATTTAATGAGCTTAGGTCTCTTTTTAATGACTTAAAATCTATCTCTTATTGCAATTACCTTTGAAATATTACTCAGGGTCGTCAAACATCATTCCCTTCTTATTAAAACACCATATACTCGTATTCTTCGTTAGTGTATTCGTTGTGCGTTCACGGGGAAATTTCCGAGGTGTAACACTAACGCCCCGGCAGTATTCATGAATTTGATGAATAATGTGTTTAGGCCATTCCTAGATCTATTCGTGATTGTATTCATCGATGATATTTTGGTATGTTCTCGATCGGAGGCTGAGCATGCAGACCATCTACGTATTGTTTTTGGAATTCTTCGGACTTGGGAACTATATGCCAAATTTTCAAAATGTGAGTTTTGGCTGAATTCTATGACTTTTTTGGGGCATATTATTTCAGGTAATGGTATTCAAGTAGATACCCAGAAGATTGAAGCTGTCAAGAATTGTCCAAGGCCTATAACGCCTACGGAGGTTCATAGTTTTCTGCGGTTGGCCAGTTACTACTGGAGATTTGTAGAAGTATTTTCTTCTATTTCGGCACCGCTGTCGAAGCTGACGTAGAAATCAGCTAAATTTCGGTGGACGGACGTGTGTGAGTGTAGTTTTTCAGAGCTAAAGGATAGATTAACTTCGGCCCCAATCCTGACACTTCCAGAAGGATCGGAGGGCTATGTTATCTATTGTGATGCTTCAGGTGTTGGGCTAGGTTGTGTGTTGATGCAGCATGGTAAAGTTATTGCTCATGCTTCAAGGCAATTACGGAAACACGAGAAAAACTACCCAACTCATAACCTAGAGTTAGCTGCGGTTATTCATGCACTAAAGATGTGGAGACATTATTTATATGGCATTCGTATGGATATTTATACAGATCGCAAAAGTCTCCAATATATTTTCACACAGAAGGAATTGAATTTGCGGCAAAGGCTGTGGTTGGAGCTATTGAAAGACTATGATGTGAGCATCTTATATCATCCTAGAAAGGAGAATGTAGTAGCTGGTGCTCTTAGCTGCAAATCTATGGGCAGTTTATGTGATGTTCAGCCGGAGAAGTGGGAGTTATCTCGTGAGCTTCAATTACTAGCTAGCCTAGGAGTTCGCTTAATGAACTCGGGCAGTGCGGGAGTTACTGTCCAGAACCCAACTGTTTCATCTCTAGTAGAGGAGGTAAAGAAGCGCCAATATAAGGACCCCATGTTAGTTCATTAGAGGGATGCACTTCTTCAGAAGAAGAAGTCTCCATTTGAGGTTCTTGTAGGTGGAGTTCTTAGGTATCAAGGCTTATTATGCGTTCCTGATGTTATTGGGTTACACCAACAGATTCTGAAGGAAGCTCATCATTCCCGTTATTCTGTCCATCCAGGAATGACGAAGATGTACCATGATCTCAAATCTATATATTGGTGGCATGGAATGAAGAAAGATGTAGCGTAGTTTGTAGCTCAATGTCCTAATTGTCAACAGGTGAAATTGAGCATCAGAAGCCTGGAGGATTGTTGCAAGCTATGGAAATTCCAACTTGAAAATAGGAAGTGATTAATATAGACTTCATTATAGGATTGCTTCGTTCCCAGCGTAAGTACGATTCTATATGGGTAGTTGTGGATAGACTTACAAATTCAGCTCATTTTCTACCAGTCAGAACTACGTACTCAGCAGAAGAATTTGCAAAGCTGTATATTAAAGAGATAGTGCGACTTCATGGTGCTCCAGTATCCATCATCACTAATAGAGAAGCACAATTTACAGCTAAATTTTGGAAGTTCTTCCAAGAAGGTTTTGGAACTCAGGTAAGGCTTAGCACATCACTTCATCTACAGACTGATGGGCAAGCTGAGCGCACTATCTAAACCCTTAAAGATATGTTAAAAGCATGTGTGTTAGACTTTGGAGGTAGTTGGGATGATCATTTTCCGCTCATTGAATTTGCATACAATGATAGTTATCATTTTAGTATTTAAATGGCCCCATATGAAGCCCTATATGGGAGGAAGTGCAAATTGCCAATTGGCTGGTTCGAAGTAAGGGAGACAAAGTTAATGGGGCCAGACATAATCCAACAAACGGTGGAGAAGATCAAACTTATTAAAGATAGGTTATTAACAGCTCAAAGTCATCAGAAATCCTATGCAGACAATCGTCGACGAGACTTATCGTCGACGAGACTTGGAATTCAAAGTGGACGATTGGGTATTCTTAAAAGTGTTGCCGATGAAAGGTGTAATGAGATTTGTCAAGAAGGGAAAGCTTAGTCCCCAGTATAGTGTGGCTTAGAAGATTGTGCGCAAGGTAGGCCAAGTGGCTTACGTGCTAGATTTGCTTTCGGACTTGGAATCGGTCCACCCAGTTTTTCATGTTTCAATGCTTCGTAAGTGCGTTGGAGATTCTTCCAGAATTGTGCATATAAATGATGTCCGAGTTACTGAGAAATTGTCCTATGAAGAAGTACCCATCTCCATTCTAGATAGGCAAGTTCGAAGACTCAGAACCAAAGACGTAGCCTCAGTTAAAGTTTTATGGAGAAACAATAATAGAGAAGAAATGACTTGGAAAGCAGAGGAAGATATGAAGTCCAGGTACCCGTATCTACTTCAACCCCCAGAGGAGCTTCTGACAGAGACACCAATATCCTCATGTATGTAATTACTCCTTTGAAGAATTCCTTGGTCATGTATGACAAATATGGATATTGATGTTGTAGCCCTATGAGGCACTGTATATTTTGGGTTGTGGTGACAGGATGGTAGTAGTACAATTACAAGGGAAGCTCTGGCAAAATTTTCATTGAATTCCTAAGATTTTAACATTCGAGAACGAATGTTTCTAAGGGTGGAGGAATGTTATACCTTGTAGTTTTGTACGTTGACATTCATTAGATACTAGCGGCTCAATTGTAAACACTGGAGTTATTGTCTATAATATGTGAGATTATATGTGCCTATCTTATGGTTATGAGGGTTTCATTCCATGTAATAGGTCATGGAAGGATTGGAGAATAAGTGAATCTAGGAAATTAAGTTTGTTAGAATTCTAGGAGAAAGGATGGGCAAGATTTCGTACAATAATTTTGGTCTAAATTGGGAAAGGAATAGCTGCTAGTATATCAGGAGTTTTGAAGTGAATCAAAAGTCTAAATTGAAGTTTAGGAAGTCTAGTTTCCAACGCAACAAAAAGCGTATCGATCTGACATCGAAATCAAACGTTATGAGCATTTTAAGATGGACTGACAGAGTACGAATTAACCCTGCGCGAATGCGCCTGGAGGTGGCGCTAACGCGCTGAGAAAAATTTAGGTCGGTGCAAACCAACTTTAAAACACTATAAAAGGGGATTTACCCCTTTATTTTTATCCAACAACCCCTGAAAATTATCCCCAACCCTTTGGAACTTTGTCCAAACTTTCGTCCATAAAATTTAGCCCAAATCAAATGAAGTCTCCGAATTCGGGTTCGGATAGCGTATAGTTGTGATTATAGTATAGTATTGTGGTGAATCTTGGCTTTGATTCAAGGTGAATATTGAAGATATTCCGGTTCTAGTGGGACAAGGTATGAATCTGTCCTTATTAATATGGCAAAATACATCAAATACCCCTAAACTATACCCAAAATGTTGATATCACACTTAAACTATACAGACGACCCATTACACACCTGAACATTTCAAAAGTGAATTTATTTACCCCCTGCAAACTGATGACCGCTTGCACAATGGGAAGTGTAACCCACTCTCTTGTCACATCAGCGCCACACCAGCATCACGCCAACGCCACCTTGGCAATTTCCTAAATTTTAATTTTATATTTATTTCCTTTTCTTTATTCATTTAATTTTTTTATTAATTATATTTACACTAATTAATCCCTAATTAACCATTAAAATCCTCCAATAATTATATTTTCTTCATCACCACCACCTCATTTCACTGGAACCACCAATGCGCTACCACCATCGCCATCAATTTCACCACCACCAATCCGCCACCAATTTCACCACAACCAATCCTCCAATAATTATGGACAAATGAATTTGAACAGAGGGAGTATTAGTAATTTTACTACTACTGCTGCTATTACATCATCAGTAGTAGTACGATCCCGCTTTCACCCCATTTCTTCTTCATTCCCATTTCACCCCATTTCTTCTTCATTCCCATCCTCCAAATTCATATTTTTTTAATCTCATCCCCACCCCCACTGCTACCTTTCCCCCGCCATTTCTCCCCCTGCTAATTTCATTATTAAAAAAAAAAATCCACAATCCAATAGAGTTTGCAGAGATTTAGTAGTAACCTAGGTTTCATGGCTATAAAATTCCAACTTTTAATGGCTCCAAAATCTGAACGTTTTTCTTGTAGTATTTTGATATTTTTTCAAGAAAGGAAAAGAAATGGGTGAAATTGATGGTGGTGGTGGTGGTGGCTATGGTGTTTTCTGGTGAGATGTGGTGGCGAGATAATTTGTGGTGGATGGAGCTCCATTCCCATTTCTTCTTCATTCCCATTTCACCCCATTTCTTCTTCATTCCCATCCTCCAAATTCATATTTTTTTAATCTCATCTCCACCCCCACTGCTACCTTTCCCCCGCCATTTCTCCCCCTGCTAATTTCATTATTACAAAAAAAAAAATCCACAATCCAATAGAGTTTGCAGAGATTTAGTAGTAACCTAGGTTTCATGTCTACAAAATTCCAACTTTTAATGGCTCCAAAATCTGAACGTTTTTCTTGTAGTATTTTGATATTTTTTTCAAGAAAGGAAAAGAAATGGGTGAAATTGATGGCGGTGGTGGTGGTGGCTATGGTGTTTTCCGGTGAGATGTGGTGGCGAGATAATTTGTGGCGGATGGAGCTCCATCGATGGCGGAAAAATGAAGAAGAAATGGGGGTGGAAGTGAGATTACAAAAATGAAAGACGAATGGGGGTGGGATTACAAAAATATCAATTTTGCAATTAAAAAAGCAAAATAAAAAATGAATTAATTTTAATCGAAACGCGCCTATTTTTTTTTAATTATTTTTACATTTTATGCCACATCAGCTCAGGGGGTGTTATTAGTTCCACTTTTTCATATATTAGGTGTGTAATGGGTCATCTGTATAGTTTAAGTGTGATATCGACATTTTGGGTATAGTTTAGAGGTGTTTTGATGTATTTTGCCTATTAATATTGATTTAGGTTTATTTACAAAGGTAGAGTTAGTAAATATTCGTATAACGAATTAGTTGATTGAGAAATTGGGTAAACATCGTGTGAGATGTTTTATGGAGTACATTGGTACTGAGGTTGATGTTGTTGATGTTAGTGTTGTGGTCGTCATTGTTGGTTGTTGGTATTTTGGTTTCGGGCTAGGGATATAAACAGGGGACATGCTGCCCGAATTCGGCAGATTCTAAAAGTGTAACATCCCGTAAATCCCAGTTAAGTGTGAATGTATAAAAACTAGTATTTAAGTTTATATTTTAGCCATATGAATCTATTTGGGATGAATTCGGGTGATAAACGGTCGTTTTGAAGTCAAACTAAAATGTGGAGTTCTTAAGGGCTTCTAAATTCGTCTAAATCTGAGACAGTCTGCACTTATGGCCAGTTTTAGGATATTTCCGTTGGGAATTTGAGAAAACTTATAAAAGTAAAGTTGTAGGTCTCTGAAATACCTTTTTAACCAGATAAAGTGGGGCTCAAACTGAGCTACATACAGGTATTTATGATCGTTTTACTGAGCAAATGTCGATTGTCAGAAAAAATGTTCTAGGCGCGCGTCGCGGACCCAGCACAGAAAAATTCAGCTGCAGACCCAAGAAAAAACATGATCAGGTGATGAACCCGCAACGCGGACTCAGCACGGAGCAGGGAATATTTTCTGTTTCCGAATTTTCTTTGAGTCCTACTTCATTGTGTTATTTCCCTCTCCCTTTCAAATCAATAGTTCTGAGGAAAAGAACCCTAGAAAAGTCTCTCTAACCCTAAGGTGAGTCTATACTCAATCTCCATCAATCAAACACCAAAGTTCATCTCTTATTCATCATAAATCATCTCTCCAAACCCTAGGTTCTTGAAAAAATTCAAGAAGAGGAAGAAGAGAGGCGTGTGGGATTCCATCAAAAGGTAAGACTCTTGATTTTATGAGATTATTATTGTTGTTTGAACTAGTATAGAATAAACAAAGAAGTTAGAATCCACCAATGATTTCCATAAAATTCAAGAACAAGATTTAAGGCTTGCGAAAAATCCTAGTTTTTGAAATTCCAAGAAAACTTCAAGAAACTATTCAAGTTCTAATCTTTATCATCTAAAACCATTGTAGTGTGATTATTGAATCTTGGAAAGTGCATTTGAGCGGGATTTGAGGTATTTTGATATTTCAAAAATCGTCTTTTCAAGTATGTCTAGATTTCCAAAATCTTTCTAGAAGTATGTCTAGATTTCCAAAAATCTTTCTTGAAGTATGTCTACTTTTAAATATCCTTCTTTGAAGTATGTTGTCTTGCTTGAAACGTGTGGATGATGGTTTGTGACTTGAAATCTTACTTTAAAATATGAACATGATTATAACTCTTATGTGGTGTAAGTTCTTTTGGAATTAAAGATGATTTCTTTTAAACAAGGTCATGCGTGTGTAGGGTCAAGCCCGCATCAAACCTTACACGAACTATACTACTTTGTGAAACTCGTTTGTTTTTTCCATTATTGGATGATTGAACTCTTTTTCTAAAGGTTGGACCTTAAACTTGTTTTGTTGTTGAATGGATTTCTTGAACTTGAAAATTGAATAAGAGATTTGAATAAGATTCTAAATCGGCTATGACTTGAAATGCCTCTATTTTGAGATGATGATTTGAGAAATGAGATTCGGCTCTAAGTCATGATTGATGATTCAGTAATATGCCATGATTTGTATTTTTTTGGTGTTTGGGCCTTATAGGCAAGTTGTGCTAGTCCAGAGAACGATTAACCGTTATGGATCCTAATGTATCGATACGAGTATTGTTTTGTCAGTCCAGAGGACGATTGAACTCCGTTGCTTCCTAGCCCGGAGTATCTATTGATGTGTCAGTCTAGAGGATGATTGACCTCCGAGGTATGTCGCTCGATGCATCTGTTGCTGTGCTAGTCCAGAGGACGATTAGCCTTCGTATCATCTTAGCTGGAGTATTGAGTGATTGCTATTTTGTTGCCTGTGAGTGGCTTGTGGTGATATTGAATTCGTAAGTGAAATACGTGGCATGGTAAATGGTAAGGAGTTAAGTTAATCTTTAATGTTGCTGACTTACTTTATTCCTTGGTTTGAACTGTTATTTTCATTGATATCATTTTATTGATTTTATTCAACATATCTTGTTTTGTTAACTATTGCCCGTTAGACACTCACTGAGTATGAAGTACTCAGGCATACCATTGTTGTTTTTTATGGTATGTTAGGTAACAGAGAAGTGCAGGTTCTTGATACTCAAAATGCTTAGGAAGGACTTGCTATTGATGCTGACTTGGTGAGCCCACATGCTCATTCGTGGGACACCCCTTATCATATCTATTTACTATTCTTGTTTTTTTGGGCTGCGTCCTGATGTGTCTGACAATTACTCTTTTATCTTAGGAGCTCCATAGTACATATTCTGGTGGGTAGTTATTGAGTTTTGTTTAACTCTTGGGCGTTCGTCACGTTTTGATTAAGTTTTACAGTATTAAAGACTTCCGGTGATTTAATTCTTATATCATGATTTGATTATATTTATGTTATAAACTGTTGAAGGTGAATATTGAACCTGGCGGGTTCAAGTGTTGTTATTGCATCTTTTAGGTTCTTCCAATGTTGTTTATGACGTCAGATGCCGGTCACGTCTAGGGTGAGTTTTGGGGCGTGACAAAAAGAGATTTAATTTGAAGGCTTAAGATAAGCATATGACGATAAGCCTAACAATAGTATGAATTCTCTTGAATTTATATTTACGAGTTTGGGAGGATAAGCGTTAAGTAGTTAAGGAGACCAAAAAGGTATGTTAAGGCTAATCCTTTTCTTTCTAAAGGCATGAT
Source organism: Lycium barbarum (assembly GCF_019175385.1). NCBI lineage: Eukaryota > Viridiplantae > Streptophyta > Magnoliopsida > Solanales > Solanaceae > Lycium > Lycium barbarum. The sequence goes on along the minus strand of NC_083340.1, from coordinate 122,114,401 downwards.
TCTTTGCTTATGAATCCATACATGTTTTCCATAACGTCCTTATTCCCCAAAAGCTAGAAATCCATGATTCTCAAAGTTCTTGTGAGGCTAAAAATGGATGTTTTCTATGATGATAATGATGATGATGATGATCCCATTTTTAGAGATTCCAAAGCTTATGGTTTTGATGCTATTATTTGATTATTGAGCTTATTTCATGATTTTCTTGATTCCATTCATCGTTGTTGATCTCACCTTAAGATAATTGTTCTTTCAAGGTGAGATGTAGCGATGATGATTGCTCCATAATATCCATCGGAGGTTACCGACCTTACCTCACTCCGATGAAGTAGTTGCTTTTATTTGGGCTCTCATGTATGTTACTTATATATATATATATATATATATATATATATATATATATATATGGGATATGGGAAAAGGGCGAGACATTATATACGCATAACCACCTGATCAGTTGGTATATTGTGATATCATCCCGGATGTGGGATGTCGGACGCGGGATATATGGGTATATCGATCAGGCCGTTTGTTCCATGGCAACATATATAATGATGATATGATATATGGATTGGGCTGCACGTTCCGCAACAATATAATATATTTATGGATCAAGCTGCATGTTCTACAACAATATAATATATTTATGGATTGAGCTGCACTTTCCGCAACACTATTATGTTATATATGTATGAAAAATATTTTTTTTTTAAAAAAAGGTTAAGAATGCATGGTATCCGCCTTAAGAGGCAATCCGATGTGCAGGTTATCTCTTTATATCGTGCTACGTTCCATATCTCTTGTTATGTTGTTATTCATTCCTTACATACTCGGTACATTATTCGTACTGACGTCTCTTCTTGTGGATGCTGCGTTCATGCCCGTAGGAAAGCAGAGAGGCGGGTCAGATCCTTTGGACCTTCATCAGCGGAATTTCAGGAGTGCTCCATTTACTTCGGAGCTACAATATATTGGTATTACTCTTTTGTATATGTTTGGACATGGCAGAGTCCTGCTCTGTCTTTTTGGATTCTTGTATTCTATATAGAGGCTCGTAGATATGGGTGTGTAGCCAGAAGTCCCATAACGTTATTAGTTCATATTGTTGTGTAATACCTTTATAGCCATGTCGACTTTTGATAATGAGCATAGTTGTTAATGATTATATTGAAATGTGTCGTTGTCTAGTGATGTATGCTTTAAAGATTATGATACCCATGCGGTCCACCTTGAAAAGATTATGAGATGTATGTCCTAAGGTGCTCGGTAGGTTAGCTCCGGGTGCCCGTCATGACCCTCTGGTTGGGTCGTGACATATATCTTTTCTGAACACACACAATGGCACAGAGGGATTTCCATGTTCCTTGAACTGAGTTTCGGCATGATGGCAGTAGCAAGCAACAAGGATATACAACCTTTATATAAATATTTAGTTTGATTGAAATGACCGTGTGAAGAGGAACAAACATGCTGATTGACACATTCATGCTTAAGCTATTCAATGAACCTAGCACAGGGACAATGCCATATTTTATCAAAACAAGCATTTCTCCAATACCATCTAAGACCATGAAACCTTAAGAATGGACAAGCAAGTGCAGCATTTGGCGTTGAATAAGACTCAGTCAATATTTAACTTCAAGAATACCACAGAGATGATCTTTTTAAATGTTTATCAAGTTTAAATAGATAGGAATGAATGCACAGATGATGATCCTAGAACTTGGACATATTAGGATATGCACCAAGAAGTACAAATAGAGACAGAGTAACTATGCATGGCTAACATGAGATACTTTAAAGGATTCCTCTAATTTTTACTTAGCTACTAGACCTTGCAGTCTAAACTCTATTTTTATCCCAAAAGAATAGTCATACCTATGTACTATTCATCCATTAAAACTTTAACAAGACACAATACACATGAGACCGTTCTGAACTTTAAACCCCATGTTTCCTTTGATTCATTGATAAGACATAGAGATCAGGGGTACTACATAATGAAATACATACCCCATAGATCTTTGAGGCATGCCATGGCACCTTTTATTTGAAGGAAAGGTACTATGAACCACGTTTTAGTCTTGGTTCTTCCCAATCTTTAATCCAAGGCACCTTTAAAAGGCTTCCTCAAGATCCAGGTGGCTTAACTTCATTTCACATACCTCCTTGATCCCTTTCCTTGTCAATTAACGAATTCAAATACCACTACATGATCCTACTGTCTTCTATAATTGGTTTTAGTCTCAAGATCATAGTCAACTTAAGGGTCTCCAGCTTTACTACTCACTGGTTGTACATGATTAGTCTAAAGTCTCTTTAAAAGTCAACTGTCTTCCATCTTTGGTGAAAGGAAAATAAAGAATAAAAAAACAAAAAAACTCCGAATGGAACCAGGGGTGCCTCTATAGATGGATTGTAAGCTACTTATGTTTTAACTTAATCAAACAATACTTATTATCTTCTTTTTAATCAAACTTGTTATCAGAACAATGCATCATTACAAATCAGGATCTTATCACATCACTCAATAGACATATAGGGTACTGAAGCAATGATCATACTTCTTTTTGTACAATAAACTTAATTCTATCAGTTATCAAGAACAAGCAACACATTTCAAAAAGCAGGTTCCCATATGCAGATATTATATACTTTCATATAAGGATTTAATCTTAAGTAACAACAGTATTATAGCCCAAAGAAAGAAACAATACAAGTAACATGGATAGGGGCTACAAGCATACTCAGAATAGAGGTCACACAACAAATACTCAGGGATCTATATGAATTTTTAGATAACTCAAGCTATCACGACCTAACCCGCCACAGCTGGCACCCACACTAACTCCTAGTGGGCGAACCAATACACTAGTCATCTATTCATTCAAGTCCGTTTTTATATTAACCAATTCAATCTGTTATTACTCATTCATGCACAAGATATTCAAAATAAGCCATGCCATGAAAATAATGAAGTAAGTGCGGAAGTCCAAACTATTATAAAATCCCCAAAATCCGAAAGTCATCGTACAAGGACTCTAATCTAAATCATGTCTAAGGAATGAAAACTGTCTAACAAATAACTACAATGTCCGGAATAGGAAATAAACATCATAAAAGGAATATCTTCTAGCGGCTTGGCATGGATAGAAGCTCACCCTAAATATGTCAGCAGCGGCCTCAATGTTAGATATGAGGACGAGTAGAAGTCTCTATATCACAATCTGCACTCAAAAGAATGTAGCAAGGTAGTATCATTACAAACACTATGTATCGGTAGATATCATAGGCCGACTAAGATTAGTATCATGCATATATCATAAAATCAATAGAATAAACAAGCAGCCAACAAATATGAAATCAATAAACCACAACAAGTCAACCAAGAATAATCACAAATCAAATCAACGGGAACAAGTCTATCACAATAAGCATATACTCACTGTACACACATGCTAACTGATGTCATTGCTCAGTAGTCATGACCTGCAGGGGAATCATGGTGTCCATGTGCCACTCGTTCCAGATACTCATCGGACCCGAGCATAAACCTCCTCTCTAAAAAGAACCTCGAACGCTGCTCACATCAATGTATCTCCCATTTTCGGAATGAACCTCGGACCACGAGCCCATAATCTAGGTCACATTTGTGCCTTTTCATATATCTATACATAACAGTATATCTTTCCCTCTTATTATCAATTCTCAAATCATCATTTTGTATCACAATGTCACCGAGAAGATCATATTAACTTCTCATCCCAACAACATCAACGGTAGGTTCAATCACAATGAATAGTGGCACGGAGTCCACACAATCACTCAATCAATTGTATATAAGAGTTCAACCACACAATATCATGCATGAAGACTAGACATATTTTCTCCTATAGAATTCACAACACATACAATCAACTAATCAAAGTCTAACTCTAGTAGACAGTAACCTACCTCAAACGTAGAGCTGGAACAACGCGAATCACTCCGCTACAGCTTTTCCCTTGCGTAAAGCCTCGAAACGCTCAAAGTCTAGAAATTAGAATGCTCAATGAGTCACAAATACTCTAGTCACAAAATCAATGCAAGACACCCTTCCCTTTAGCCCCATTCAAATGGGTGAATAATTTCTAGGTGTAAAATAAACTAACAAGGGCTTTAGTAATCACTAATCATCAACCTATAACAATATTTCATCAATACTCTAATTACAAGCAGTTTCCATGGACAAGCAACCATTTTTATGAAACCTTAAGTCTCAATTCACTTAGTTCATGGCTCTAAGGGTTCAATTCATGATTAAGAGGAGTTAACTCAAGCCCTTAGATGATAAAGAAGTGATAACAATCATTACCCATCAAGTATAGAAGGTTTATTAGGTTCTAGGGTTACTATTACTAATTTCACCATTAAAGACCCATAAAAGGGATGATAATCATGAAGATGATATGGAATGATTGAAAGGGATGGATGAGACTTACCTCTCAAGAATATTCTTGTCCTAGCTTGGAATTTCGCCCTAAGTGCTTGTGGGGAATTGTGTTGGATTTTTGTGAATAAATAATTCGAAACTAAGTCTTTAAAACACGGTTATTATTTTCCCTCGACCGCTGCGGCAGTCAAATCACCGCCGCAGCGGTCTCGTTATAGCGGCCAAGTTCCCGCTATAGCGGACCAAAGGAACCCCGACCTCCGCTATGGCGAGCCATATCCTGCTATGGCGACGTCCCCATAGTGGGCCATTGCCCGCCACAGTGGACACCTGAACTAAAATTGACTGCTGGCGGCGAGGGACTCACTGCTATAGCGGTACTGCCTTAGCGGTGCCATTTAGGCAGTAAGCTAGACTTTTTGCCCAGTTTTCCACTCTATCACCCAATATTTTATCCGAGCCCTCACAAACACAAACAAAACATGCACATAGACATAAAAACATCACAAAAATCCACCCATGGCCTCGAAATTTCCAACGGAGTTCTAATTTCCTACGTCACCCCCTCCCCCGATGACTTAACATAATTAAGCAAATTTCACTAACAAGTCAAGTTTTCAGTTCTTAGACTTATACAACCGAGTTTCTATTAGCTCTTCCTACCTTTGGGAATGTTCTATTTAGTGGGGTGATCCTACATTTTCCATAACGACCGAAAGGGTCATTATACCAGATAGCAATTAAAACATCGTTCGTCCCCAAACGGACAAGGACGAGGAATCTAGGAAAACTTATCTGACTCGGCGAAAAGCTGAGGATACTTGCTACGTATATTAGACTTTGTTTCCCAAGTAGCTTCCTCCACCGGACGATTCTTCCACTGAACTTTCACGAAGGCTATTTCCTTGGACCTCAACTTTCGAACATCCCTATCTAAGATAGCAATAGGCTCTTCCTCATATGTCAATTTCTCATCTAACAAAACCGATTCCCAACCAATTATATACGAACCATCGTTGTGGTACCTCTTCAACATCGAAACGTGGAATATTGGATGAACGCTTGATAGACCCGGAGGTAAAGTCAACTTGTAAGCCACCTTCATCACACGTTTGAGGATCTCAAACGACCTGATGTACCTCGGGCTAAGCTTGCCCTTCTGCCCAAACCTCATCACACCCTTCATGAGTGAGACTTTTAACAACACTTGCTCTCTCTCGCCAAATTTAAGATCTCGGACCTTACGGTTCGCATATTCCTTTTGCCTAGTCTGTGCTGCCAGAAGATTAGCTTGAATGACCTTTACCTTCTCTAGGGACTCCCTCAGAAGATCAGTACACCAAGGTCTCACCTCAAACATATCAAACCACCCAATAAGAGACCTACACCTCCTCCCATACAACGCCCCAAACAGAGCCATATCAATACTCAAGCGGTAGCTATTATTGTATGCAAATTCGGCCAAAGGCAAGAACTGATCCCAATGCCCACCAAAGTCTGTCACACATGAACGAAGCATATCTTCAAGAACCTGAATAGTCCGCTCAGACTGCCCGTCAGTCTGTGGGTGGAATGCTATACTAAGGTCTAAACTTATACCCAACTCCTCATGCAAACACTCCCAAAATCTTGATGTGAACGTTGCAGTCAAACACAATGGAGATAGGAACCCCATGAAGCCTAACCACCTCACGAATGTAGATTTTAGCCAATTTCTCCGCATCATAAGTTATCTTCACTGGAATAAAGGGGGAGGAATTAGTCAACCTGTCAACAATCACCCAGATAGAATCAAACTTTCCAACGTCTTCGGAAGACCAACCACGAAATCCATGGCTATCCTTTCTTACTTCCACTTAGGAATGGGCATTCTTTGAAGTGTACCATGGGGTTTCTGATGTTCATACTTCACCTATTGGTAGTTCAGACACTAAGCAACAAACTCCACTATATCATGCTTTATCCCAGTCCACCAGTAGTGTTGCCTCAAATCGTGATACATCTTAGTTGCGCCAGGATGAATAGAATACCTTAAACTATGAGCCTCTGTCAGGATAGTTTTGATCAAATCTCCCACACGTGGCACGTAAACTCACCCCTTAATCCGCAACACCCCTTCTTCGTCAAGCACGACCTTTTTGGCCTCACCGCACAACACCATGTCACGAATTTTCCACAACTTAGCATCTTCAAACTGCTTAGCCTTAATCTGCTCCAGAAATGATGACCGAGCCTCAACACATGCCAACACCCTGCCCATGTTAGAAATATCCAGCCTCATAAAACTGTTAGCCATAGTCTGAACCTCTCTAGGTAACGAATGCTCCGAAGAAATCAAATGAGCCAGAATTTCCATGCTAGCCGACTTCCTGCTCAATGCATCAGCCACTATATTTTCTTTACCTAGATGATACAAAATGGTGATGTCATAATTTTTCAGCAATTCCATCCATCTTCGCTGCCTCGAGTTTAGATCCGTCTGAGTGAACACATGTTGCAAACTACGATGGTCAGTGTACACCTCATAATGGACACCATACAAGTAGTGCCTCCAAATTTTCTACACAAACACCACCGCTGCCAACTCTAAGTCATGAGTACGATAGTTCTTCTGATGCACTTTCAACTGCCGAGAAGCATAGGTAATCACCTTCTTTTCCTGTATCAAAATAGCACCCAAACCAGAACGTGAAGCATCAAAATACACAACAAAATCCTTGCCCTCCATGGGCAATGCTAGAATAGGTGTTGTAGTTAGCAAAGTCTTGAGCTTTTGAAAGCTCTTCTCACACTCGTCGAACCACTGAAATGGTACCTCTTTTTGAGTCAAGCGAGTCAAATGAGAAGAAATAGAGGCAAACTCTTTCACAAACCGACGATAGTAGCTAGCCAGACCCACGAAACTACGGATCTCGATCACTGATATGGCCTAGCCCATTCCCTAACTGCCTGCATTTTCTGAGGATCCGCTATAATACCCTTCTTCTAAATTACATGGCCCCACAAGGACACAGAAGACAACTAGAATTCACACTTGGAGAATTTAGCATACATCTCCTTCTCCCGCAATACCCTAAGAGCAATCCTCAAATATCTCTCATGCTCCTCTTTACTTCTAGAGTACACCAGGATATCATCAATGAACACTATTACGAAAGAGTTTAAAAAAGGGCTTAAACACACTGTTCATCAAATCCATGAACGCAGCTGGGGCATTTTTAAGCCCAAAAGACATAACCAAGAACTCAATATGCCCATACCTAGTCTTGAAAGCTATTTTAGGAACATCCTCTGCTCGAATCTTCAATTGGTGATACCCTGAACTTAAGTAAATTTTAGAGAACAAAAAGCTCCCTATAACTGATCAAACAAGTCATCAATACGGGGAATAGGATACTTATTTCAAATAGTTACCTTTTTCAGTTGAAGGTAATCAATACACATACGCATAGTCTCATCCTTCTTCTTAACAAACAACACAAGAGCACCCTAAGGAGAGGCACTCGGGCGAATATACCGCTTACTCAAAAGATCTTGCAATTGCTCTTTCAATTCCCTGAGTTCTACCGGCGCTATCCTATAAGAAGGAATAGAGATAGGATGAGTCCTTGGGTCTAAATCGATCCTAAAATCAATGTCACGATCAGGTGACATACCAGGAATGTCCGTGGGGAACACATCCGCAAACTCGCGTACCACTAGAACCGAATCAATAGATGGAGTACCTGCGTTGGTGTCACGGATATGTGCCAAGTAAGCTAGACAACCTTTCTCCACTAGCTTCCTAGCACGAATAAAGGATATGACTTTCTTAAGGAGGGGACTAAGGTTACCCTTCCATTAAAGTCTAGGTGGCCAGGAATAACTAAGGTAACAAGCTTAGAGTGACAATCAAGGATAGCATAATGCAGGGACAACCAACTCATGCCCAAAATGACATCAAAATTTACCATATCTAGGATCATCAAATCTGCCCAAGTACTATATCCCATAAAAGTAATCGTGCAAGAAGGGTAGACTCTATCTACCACCACCGAATCCCCAACCAGAGTAGATATATAAATAGGGACATCAAGTGTATCACATATCATATCAGAACCCACAGCAAAATATGTAAACATATATGAAAAAGTAGAACCCGAATCAAATAAAACAGAAGCCATCCGGTCATAAATTGAGGTAGCACCCGTGATGACAACATCGGAGGACTCAGCCTCGGGTCTACCTGGGAAAGCATACAAATGATCATGTCCTCCTGTAGTCTGTGAACTATCGCGATTACCCTGTCCAGTCTGAGCCCCACCCCTGTCGGGCTGTTGTCCGCCTCTGCTTGCCTGAGGACCGCCTCAGTTAGGCTGGGCGTCACCCCTACCCGCTGTGTGGCCGCCCCACCCTGCCGATGTGCGATTTGCACCTCCTCTATCTGGTGCAAATGGAGTTGAGGAGCCTGATACTAAGTCCCATGTCCACTCTGTCTGAGTCTGGGGCAATACCTCTTAATATGCCCTATCTCACCATACTCGTAACATGCACGATCCAGTGTAGGTCACTGAACAAAAGCTGATGAAGCAGTGTAACCCCCTTGCTGATCGGAAGCCTTATAATTTGCCCCTGATGGGCCCTCAGCGGACACCTGTATCTCGGATTGAACCGAAGGCCCTGTATACCTGTGAACTCTGGCCCCTCGAGAAGGAGTTACTGAAATTCCCACCCCTTCGGGCCTTCTTCTCTACCTGCTTTGCATGACTCTCCTGTTTAATCCCCTCAACAACACGGACATGCTCCACTACCTCCTCGAATAAAGCCTCAGTGGCTACAAGCTGAAGAGCTGATAGCCGAGGTCCAGTGTTCAACCCCTTCACGAATTATCGAAATATTGGGACAAGGTATAGAAACGGGACTCGTAAACAGTAACGAAAGAGTTTCCCTAATCAATATTAGCAAACTCATCCTTCCTTCGGTCCCTCAGAGTACGTGGGACGTACTTATCCAATAACACTGAATAAAACTGAACCCAAGTCAACAGAGGAGACCCAGCTAGCCTGCCCTCCACATATTCCCTCCACCATAGCTTTGCATCACCCAAGAACTGGAAGGTCACAAACTCCACATTGTACTTGTCCACAGCCCCCATCTTATGGAGCCTCTCGTGACGGTCTATGATGAACTTGTATGCATCCTCTGACTCAGTACCATAAAAACCCTGAGGCTTCATTTTCGTGAACCTCCTGAGCAAATCATGCTCTTCGCCAGTCATCACCAGCACTGCAACTGGCCTCGGAAAGGCCTTAAAACCCGAAACTTCATCCAAGCGAGGTGCCACTGCTGCGGCATGCTGAACCCCCGGAGCCTGTGCTCTCTCCGGACCTGGGGCTGCTATCCCTACGCCCCTACCTGCTAGAATGGCTGGTATAGCCCCAGCGTGTGCTAACCCATACAACCAATTCTGCACATACGCCACAACATCTAGTATACTCGTAGCAGCTGCAGCTCTCCTGAAGGAACTGGTACTGCCACTGGCTGGGTTGGTGCGGCTGTGTCTCCCGTGGCCTCATTAGGAACCACTGGAGGCACGGGATCAACTACTGGGAGTCCACCCCCAGCTGGGCCACCCCTCTACCAGCTCCTCTGCCACCTCCTCTGCTTCTGGCTGCTGCCGCTCGTGTTCTCGCCATTTATGAGAGAATGAAGGACAGTTTGATACCAATTTGAATAATGCAGATACCAATTGGAATCAAGTAGCACGAAAGAAAGAAAGAAATGGGAATTTTCCTAGTGTCTGGTAGCCTCTCGAAGATAAGAATAGACGTCTCCGTACTGATCTGCAACACTCTACTAGACATGTCCTTGTACGAAGAGATCGATGAACCTAAAGCTTTGATACCAACTCGGTCACGACCCAACCATCCATGACTGGCACCCACACTAACTCCTAGTGGGTGAACCAACACACAAGTCATCAATTCATTCAAGTCCGTTTTTATATTAACCAATTCAATCTGTTATTACTCATTCATGCACAAGATATTAAAAATAAGTCATGCCATAAAAATAATGAAGTAAGTGCGCGGAAGTCCTAACTATTACAAAATCCCCAAAATGCGAAAGTCATTGTACAAGAACTCTAATCTAAAACATGTCTAAGGAATGATAATTGTCTAACAAATAACCACAGTGTCCGGAATTGGAAATAGACATCATAAAAGGAAGATCTTCGGGCGGCCTGGCATGAATAAAAGCTCACCCTAAATTTGTCAGCAACGGCCTCAACGCTAGATATGAGGACGAGTAGCAGTCTCTATATCACAATCTGTACTCAAAATAATGTAGCAAGGTAGTATCTGTACAAACACTATGTACCGGTAGATATCATAGGCCGACTAAGATTAGTATCATGCATATATCATAAAATCAATAGAATAAACAAGCCAGCCAACAGACATGAAATTAATAAACCACAACAAGTCAACAAAGATTAATCACGAATCAAATCAATGGAAACAAGTCTACCATAAAAGTCGTATACTCACTGTACACACATGCTAACTGATGTCATTGCTCAATAGTAATGACCTGCAGGGGACCCATGGAGTCCATGAACCACTCATTCCGGATACTCATCGGACTCGAGCATAAACCTTCGCTCCAAAAAGAACCTCAAACGTGGCCCACATCAATGTATCTCTCATTTCCAGAACGAACCTCGAATGACGAGCCAATAATCTAGATCACATTTGTGCCTTTTCATACATCTATACATAATAGTATTTCTTGCCCTCTTATTATTAATGCCCAAATCATTATTTTGTATCATAATGTCTTCGAGAAGATCATATTAACTTCATATCCCAACAGCATCAACTGTAGGTTCAATCACAATGAATAATGGCATGAAGCCCACACAATCACTCAATCAATTGCATATAAGAGTTCAACCACATAATATCATGCCTGAACACTAGACATACTTTCTCCTATAGAATTCACAATACATACAATCAAATAATCAAAGTATAACTCAAGTAGATCGTAACCTACCTCAAACGTAGAGCTGGAACAACGCGAATCACTCCGCTACAAATTTTCCCTTTCGTAAAGCCTCGGAACGCTCAAAGTTTAGAAATTAGAATGCCTAATGAGTCACAAATACTCTAGTCACAAAATCAATGCAAGACACCTTTCCCTTTAGCCCTATTCCAATGGTTGAATAATTTCTATGTGTAAAACAACCTAACAAGGGCCTTAGCAGTTACTAATCATCAAAGTATAACAATTTTTCATCAGTACTCCAATTACAAATAGTTTCCATGGCCAAGCTACCATTTTTATGAAACCTTAAGTCTCAATTCACTAAGTTCATGATTAAGAGGAGTTAACCTAAGCCCTTAGATGATAAATAAGTGATAGCAATCATAACCCATCAAGTATAGAAGGTTTATTAGGTTTCTAGGGTTACTATTACTAATTTCACCATTGAAGACCCATAAAAGGGATGGTAATCATGAAGATGATACGAAATAATTGAAAGGGATGGATGAGGCTTACCTCTCAAGATTATTCTTGGCCTAGTTTGGAATTTTGCCATAGGTGCTTGTGGGGAACTTTGTTGGAGTTTTGTGAATAAAGTATTCGGAACTAAGTGTTTAAAACACGGTTACTGTTTTCCGTCGACCGTTGCGGCAGTTAATTCACCGCTGCAGTGGTCTCGCTATAGCGGACAAGTTCTCATTATAGCGGACCAAAGGAACCTCAACCTCCGCTATGGCGAGCCATATCCAGCTATGGCAACATCACCATATCGGGCCACTGTTCGACACAGCGGACACCCGAACTAAGATTGAACACTGGCGACGAGGGACTCACCGCTATAGCGGTGCCGCCGTAGCGGTGCCATTTGGGCAGTAAGCTTGACTTTTTGCCCAGTTTTCCATTCTATCACCCAACATTTTATCCAAGGGCTCACAAACGTAAACAAAACATGCACATAGATATAAAAACATCATACGAATCCACCCATGGCCTCAGAATTTCCAACGAAGTTCTTATTTCCTAAGTCACCCATCCGATGGCTCAACACAATTAAACAAATTTCACAAACAAGTCAAGATTTCAGTTCTTAGATTTATACAATCGAGTTTCTATTAGCTCTTCCTACCCTTGGGAAGGTTCTATTTGGTGGGGTGATCCTACATTTTCTAACGGCCGGAAGGGTCGTTACACATGCATATTAAGAAAGTAATTAGCTAAACAGTACTCTCATTGTGTATCACATATATATTTGGAATACGATGACCTCATTAACAAACCATGCCATCCCTAGTTTAACACTTAAACAGTCATGAAAGGGTCTCTTTGCTCTCTGGGTTATCAAATGAATCATTATATTCAAGTGTAATGCCTAATGAAACTGATTATCCTCATCAAAGACCTTGAGCTAGTCAACCTATGTCACTTGCAACTTTCTAGCAGTCTTATAGTAATTCGAAAACTTAATAACAATCCAAAAGATCATTTGAGTTACTAATATTAGCCACACAACTTCATTTAATCATGATTAAAAGATGACAGAGTCAAACAAGGGTCCAATCTCCTGATAAACACAGACTCAGTTTAACTCTTTATCAATGAAGTAATACTAATTACATAGTTCAAGCAGATACATATTCAAACTCCTCATTGATCAAGCAAGCATAATTTAGCACCACTGAGGTCACACAAATAATGAAGGCAGAATCCTAACTAAACTCTCCCTGAGCCTCAAGCACAATTAAAGTAGCAAACTCAACATTAATCATACTTAAGCTAACTAATAGGAATAACAGGAAGATAATACATAAAAAAAACTATAATAATAACTAAATAGGTAACAACAACATAAGGAATTACCTTTTTGAAGTGCAGTCGGACACAAGAATGGATTTTAGAGCCTTTTGTGCTTCCAAATCTGTTACTCAGGCACACAGACACAAAAACAACAAAGAAGAGAAAGTAAATTTTGAACTGGGGAACTTCAACTCCTTTAGGTTAAAGTTTAAAATTTTTATACTGAGAAGATTTGTATTCGAAATTCTAGCCTCAAGAGGTTGTTCCCCCCCCCCCCCCCCCCCCCCCCCCCCTTTGAAATTGTTAGGGTTGGGTTCTATTTATAGAACCCCAAAAATCTTTCAACAAAGTAAAGCACCGATATGGTACAAAGTCATTTTCCAGATGCAAATGTTCATACCATGAAATTAACGGGTAGGATCTACAGAAATCGAATCGTATACAGTAGGATCTGACCCGTCTTGGATAGATCCATGTCATACATTGAAGAACCAATAGAAAATCATTCCTAAAAGCACAAAATAACAACAAAGATACAGAAAATCAAATTATTTTGACTATAAAATTGAAAAGAAAGTAAAAGAGAGGATGATAGCACCGTATTTGGAGTGAATAGCGTGGAAACATTAATTGTTTCACAATAATAGATATGTAAAAGTTGTTGCCATTCTGATTACACCGTAAACTTGTCATTTTAGGCATGGAGAGAGAAGAAGTAACGGGAAGCAGCGCTAGTGTCTCTTGCGAGAAAGAGAAAAGAAGAGATAGACATGTTTGGTCCTTAGAAAATGTAAAGTGTGGGAGTATAAGGGTATACTACCCTCTTAATGATACACTGGGCCGGGTCTAGTCCATTAATAGACTGGGCCTGGTCCTTGATTTAAAAAAGAAAGAGAGTTGCCCCTACTTATGCATACCATACGCGTATATTCGCGTATATCATATATATATATATATACGTGCCTGGGGGAAAAATGGGTAGACTAAACAAGTAAGAAAAATGTTAAACATCGATTATTGATCACATTGTAAAGATAAGGACATGATTAACATTTTATATTAATTTTAAAACACAACTAATCATGTAGGTTTGCAAATACAACCTCAATTGCTTTCAAATTCGAATGAATTACAATTACAACCTCCTTGTTAACTGATTGCAATTATGCCCTTAGTGAATCTAACTAATTATTTCAATTATGGCCGCGTTTATCCCTATTAACCAATTAAGACTGAATTTGCACTAATGACCTTAACTGATTTGCCAATGAATTTGGTCATTTCAATTAAGGCCCTTTAAAGGTCGATTTCGCAAAATTGACCTCAATTGTCTTAAACCATGAATTGGTCAATTCAGTTACGGCCATAATGTAAAAAATTAAATAATTAAACTAATTTGCAATAACGACCCTTTAATTGACTAATTAACCTAATTTAAGCACTTAAACAATTCATTAATTTCATACAATCATGCAAACACAAAACATTAAAGATTGAAGGGTAAAATGGTCAATTCTTTCGATTACTCAAGGTCCTTGGACTTAAGAGAACAAATTATCATTTGACTTGATTTTTTACGATTTTAACAATTAAGTAAACAATTGTTCGAAATTGTTTTGCTCCTGAATAATTTCAACAATATTTCATAAATGACATAAAATGCACCAATTAATTTCTAAATATTGCATGATTTCATAAAAATATCTTTATGAAATTTAAAGGGGTAGAATATTGACTTATATAATTTTATAAAATTATTAATCCGTTTAAAGGCATGGCTCACTTTATTTATCATCCAAGGACTCGGAGTAATTCAAATAAATTACCGGAGGTCAAAAATTAGGTGTCAAAAACTGCCCCTTTGGTGTTCGGGATGGCGGGACCATCTCTGAGCAACAAAATTTGACTAACCCTAAGTTTTGACTGACTCGACTTGTCTTATCCTTCAATTTCATGCAATTTTCACATACATGGCCGAATCCTGGCTTCTGGGTTTCCTACATATCTCAGGATATATGAGAATTTAGGTCACCTGCAGTTCGACTCAACCAAGGACTTTTAAGTGATTCGGCAGAAAAGTCCTGAGATTTCTTGATGTAGTGACCGGGGTTTCTCTGGACAATTGTTAGACTGTGACCGACTCTCTGGTCTTGAGCCCGCCTACATATCCCTAGTCTCTGGGAATCAGGTCACATGTTATTCGACTCGCTGGAGAAGAGTACGTCCCTTATGTGGGAATACCTTCAGATTTTTCTGTGTGTATCCGACCGGTTACGATTTTTATTAAAGAAAAAAATAAAACAAGATAAAGCATCACTGAGTTTGAGATTGGATGGTTTCCAAATCCTGGCCGGAGAGCTTAACTCTCATGGGCACCCTATCTTGACTGGCTGCGTAAGAAAAAGTTTCACGTTTGCTCCGCAATTTGTCTGGATCTGGTTCAACAAGTGCTCATCTACTGGATTTGACAATATCATAGATATTTTTTGTGGTATTTAAATGAATGGCCCTCTCGGCTTGTTTGTATGAATGACCCTCTCGGCTTGTTTGTATGAATGACCCTCTCGGCTTGTTTGTATGAATGGTCCTCTCGACTTTTTGTATGAATGGCCCTCTCGGCTGATTGTATGAATGGCCCTCTCGATAGTTTGATATGAATGGCCCTCTTAGCTATTTGTATGAATGGCCTTCTTAGCAGTTTGATATGAATGGCCCTCTCAGCTATTTGTATGAATGGCCCTCTCAACTGTTTGATATGAATGGCCCTCTCGGCTATTTGTATGAATGGCCTTCTCAGCTGTTTGATATGAATGGCCCTCTCAGCTTGTCCGTATGAATGACCCTTTTGGCTGTTTGTATGTATCGCCCTCTCTACAATTTTAAATAAATGAAATGGCCCTCTTGGCATGCAGGTGACAGATATGGCCCTTGTGACTGGATATTCTTTCTTTCATCCATTGTATTTGGCTATTGACCCTTATGACCGGATATGCCCTTTCGTCCTTGTCATGACCTTTAGGGCGCATGTAAATTTATGCTAATTCATTGTGGCCTCTTTTGGCCTAATATGTCCTTGTCATTCACTCGCTGTGTGACCCTTTTGGTCGGATATATCTTCTTGTCTTTGTCATGGACCATTTGGCTTGATTTGTCTCTATCCTTTCGTTTTTGTGACTCGCGTTGTCAAGTGTGTCTTTATCACTCATTCCTTGTTATGATCTCCTGATATTTTGCCTCTTGGCTGAATTTGCTCTTCGCCTTTGCTATGAGTAAGCCGGTTGATGATGTACCTGTATCCTGTTAAAAACATGCATTCATAGAAAAGTTGTGAGTTTTCTAAGAGGCCGATTAGCGTCGTCGTCTTCCCATCTGGTGTCTCCTTCTTGATGCTCCTTCGAGACCTCTTTGGACTCGGTATTTCGAGAGATACCTTTGGGACACACTTATGCCAATTTTGAAAATCTAAAGTAAATTTTTATATAACGCACGTTGTTTTTCCTTGAAAGAAATGTTTATTTCATTTTTATGTATCATGACGTGTGTTTTCTTCGAATGAGGTCTTCTAGCTCTCCCGGGAGGTATGATTGCTGACTTCTAAATTGGTAGAATTTTTGAGATCTTTCTCAAAAATCCTGCCCCAGTTTCAGGAATTGCTCTGAGCGACCCTTGCTTTGTCTTGTTATGCAGGAATTTTTTAGGCTCCCTAAAAAATTCTGCCCCAGTGTATGGCTTTACTTTGTCACTTTTCTCGTTGGTTGTTTCTGATAGGAATTTTTTAGGTTCCCTAAAAAATTATGCCCCAATGTAGGATTGATGTTTAGCCATCTCATAT
Organism: Lycium barbarum; assembly: GCF_019175385.1. NCBI lineage: Eukaryota > Viridiplantae > Streptophyta > Magnoliopsida > Solanales > Solanaceae > Lycium > Lycium barbarum. Next base: position 122,097,314 of record NC_083340.1, on the reverse strand, counting down.
ACCGATCCTTGTATTTTGATCTCGTTCACTTTGTCTCTGAGGTTTCCTAAGGGTTTCTCAATTTTTTCTTTTATGACAACCCAGTTTGAAAGTGCCTACATATCCTGCCGCAACAGGAATTCAGGTTGAACATAGTTCAATAAATAAAATAACTGAGTTTTGGTTTTTACTAATAATGTGACTGGGTCCGATATGGACTGCCTATGTATCCCACTATGGGTAAGTCAGGTCATCACGTAGTTCATTACATAGACCATCTGCTTTTTCCTGTTTCTATTACAAGATACGATTACAAGAAAAAGTACGATTATAATGAAATGATAATGCGATTACAAGAAAATGGAATCCTAAACATAATATCTCTTGTGTGCGTCTGCATTGATAGCTTTGGGCCACTCTTGTCCGTCCATCTTGGCCAGGACTACGACTCCTACTGATAGAACCTTTCTAACCATATATGGTCCTTGCTAGTTTGGCACAAACTTTCCTTTGTATTCTTCCTGATGAGGGATGATCCGCTTGAGTACGAGTTGACCAATTTGAAAGAGTCAGGCTCTGACCCATTTGTTGAAGGCTAGAGACATTCTTTGTCTTTACAGCTGTCCGTGGCATACCGCCACCATTATTTTCTCATCTATCTTGGCCAATTGCTCATAGCGATTTTTGACCAATTCAGCATCACTCAACTCTACCTCTTGGATGATCCTAAGTTAAGGGATCTCCACTTTTGTGGGTATGACCGCCTCTGTACTGTAGACAAGGAGGTACGGGGTTTCCCGGTGGAAGTTCGGGTTGTGCCTCTGTACCATAATAAGGTATAAGGCAACTGCTCGTGCCAATTCTTATAGCTGTCTATCATTTTCCTCAAGATCCTTTTGATAGTCTTGTTGCAAGCCTCTACGGCTCCGTTCATCTATGGCCGGTAGGCGGTAGCGTTTCTGTCAGTTATCTTGAACTGCTTACAAATGTCTTTCATCAAATGGCTGTTCAGGTTAGCATCGTTATCTATGATGATGGATTCAGGTACGCGAAAGCGACATATCAGATTGTTCTTGACAAAATCGGCCACGACTTTCTTAGTTATCGATTTGTGAGAAGTTGCTTCCACCCATTTGGTAAAGTAGTTGATGGAGATTGAGATGAAACGATGTCCATTGGAAGCCGGTGGCTCAACAGGTCCTATGATGTCCATTCCCCATGCCACAAACGACCAAGGTGAGCTCATTGCATGCAACTCTATAGGAGGTACCTTGATCGGGTCTCCGTGTAACTGGCACTGATGACACTTTTGTACGAATTTGCATAAGTCATGTTCCATGGTAATTTAGTGATATCCTGTCCTCAGGATTTTCTTAGGAAGGATGAATCCATTCATATAGGGTCCGCATGCCGCTGCATGCATTTCTTTTAATAATTTCGTGGCCTCTTCGGCGTCCACACATCTGAGTAACCCTAGGTTGGGTGTTCTCTTGTACAACACTTCCTTGTTCAGGAAGAATCCATTGGCCAACCTTCTGATGGTCTTCTTTTGATTTGCTGAACTTTTTGGTGGGTATTCTCCCTTCTCCAGGTATGCCTTAATATCGACATACCATGGTTGACCGTCTAGTTCGACCTTGATATAGGCGCAGTGAGCTTGTTGTTCTTTCATTGTCATCTGCAGTGGATCGATGTGCGTACTCTCGGGGTGCTGAATCATAGAGGCTATCGTAGCCAATGCGTCCGCAAACTCATTTTGGGCCCTTGGAGTATGCTTGAAGTCGATATTCCTGAATCTCCCGCAAAACCTTTGTACTAGATTTACATATGAGAGTATGTTGTCATTGTTGGTTGCCTAATTTCCTTTCACCTAATTTATGAGCAAATCGGAGTCCCCGATTATCAATATCCCCGATTATCAATAAATCTTGTATGTTCATGTCCAATGCCATCCTGAGGCCGAGAATACACGCTTCGTATTCTGCCATGTTATTGGTACATCTGAAGTTAAGCTTTCAGGCCATCTGTTAGTGTTGTCCTATTTCTGATATTAACACTGCCCCGATGTCTGATCCTTTGTAGTTGACTGCTCTATTGAAGAATAGTCTTTAACCTGAGTATGGCTATGCCACCTCTTCTTCCGTAGCCATTACCTCTTCATCCAGGAAGAAGGTTCATAACGGTTCAAGTTCATCATCGACTGGGCTTTCTGCCAGTAGGTCGGCTAGGGCTTGTCCTTTGATCACCTTTTATACTACGTATACGATGTCGAATTCGCTCAGAAGCATTTTCCATTTAGCCAATTTACCTACATGCATTGGTTGTCGGAAAATGTATCTCAAAGGATCCATTCTGGATATGAGGTGCATGCTGAACACTTACAAGTAGTGTCTTAGCTTTTGGCCCATCCAAGTTAGGGCACAACAGGTATTTTCCACGACTGTGTACCGAGCCTCACAGGGTGTGAACTTTTTTCTCAGGTAGTAAATGGCATGTTCCTTTTTTCCTTCCTCATCATGCTGGGCGAGCATGCACTCGAAAGCATTTTCTGATACTGACGGGTACAGTTACAAAGGACTCCCTTGCCTCGGTGGCACTAGGACAGGAGGATTGGAGAGATATTTCTTGATTTTGTCGCATACCTCTTGGCATTCTTCCATCCAATTTATGGGAGTGTCTTTCTTGTGCAATTTAAGGATCAGCTTGATGATCACAGTTGACTGGGCTATGAACTGTCCAATGTAGTTCAGCCTTCCCAAGAAACTCACGACCTCCTTCTTAGTCTTGGGAGGTGATAGCTCCTTGTCACGCCCTAAAACCTACCCTAGACGTGACCGGCATCCGACATCATGAACAACATCGGAATAACCTAAACAACACAATAATAATACTTGAACCCGCCAGGTTCAGCATTCGCCTCCAACAATTTATAAATTAAATGTAACACATCATGAATTAAATCAGCGGAAGTCTTTAATATCATAAAAGTTAATCAAAACGTGACAAACGCCCAAGAGTTAACAAAACTCAACAACTACCCACAAGAATGTATACTATAGAGCTTCTAGGATAAAGAGATGATAGTTTGACTCATCGGGACACAGCCCAAAACTAATAATAAAGGAACAAAATAATAGGGTGTCCCACGAATGAACGTGTGGGCTCACCAAATCAGCAGCAATAGTAAGTCCTTCCTAAGCGCCTGAAGTATCGCGAACCTGCTCTCCTTCGTTACCTAACATACCATAAAAAACAACAATGGTATGCCTGAGTACTTCGTACTCAGTGAGTGCCTCGGGGACAATGAGTAATATAAAATAAAACATACTAATACATAAAGACATCAGTTCTGAAAAGATAGTATAAAAACAACTGTCATTCCACTTTATAATTCTTAATATCGTTTGTTGAACAGTTTATAAAGCCATTCCAAAAATTTCGGTTTCAATTATGCTTTAAATCAATCAGGCATAAATATCAGTTCCATAATAAAGGTGGATATCACAATCGCCCTTATGGGCCCAACTCAATATCAACAACATTGCGTAATACACTGGAATATGGATTCACGGTGGCTACTCTTCCTCCCGAATAACAAGGCACACTGCGCAATTCACCGGAATATGGATTCACGGTGGCTACTCTTCCTCCCGAATAGCAAGGCAATTAATGCACCCCAGGTAGCGAACCCGGAAGTGGCCACTCTTCCTCCCGAATGGCAAGGCAAATTAATACACTAGGATCCATAGTGGCTACTCTTCCTCCCGAATAGCAAGGCAAACACAACAACAAAGTCCATGGCATAAAAGTCGATTCAGAATTCGTCTCAAAGTAGTCATACCATCAATAACCTTAAAGTTCATTGTGCATGTCGAGAGGATAAGTCATTCCAAGCAATATTTTGAAAACGTACAACTTCTTTACAAAGATTGTCATGTCCCAATTCACCAATGAGAGGGTCATTACCAACAATTAACTAGCATTACTAAATATCTCTCATAGAGGAAAACATTATTAATATCTTACACATATATAGGGTTTGTTACAAACTAGGTTTAATGTGGGTTTGTCCCCTCACACACATTAACCACCATTTAGACATGAATTAGAGTTCAAGGAACATGGAAAGATTGCTTTTCATTTCATTCATTAAAGGATCTTAAATAAAATTTATATTTCCAAATTCAAGAAAAACAACTTATCAACAAAATCCACAACAATATCACAATTATTTCATATCAATATCCAACTAATACTATCCATTTAATCATACCAAAACAGCCCCCAAGTCATTTGGTATCCAAAAATTATAACCGAACTTTCAATGCCATTTTCTCTATTCTAACTCGTCAAATCTATCAATGGTAAGGATAAAAACATCATTAAAACTTAGACATACCTTATAGGAACAGCCACCACGAAAAAAACCTCTCCCAGGTTCAATTTTTAGCTTAAAACGACGACAACAACTTGTTCTAAACTTTATCCTTCACGAGCCTCGGGATTCGGGGCCTCGAACTTGATTGATTCACCACTTTCTATCTCTAACTCTAGGGCTGAACATTTCCCTTAAATAACAAGGGAAATGGGCCTGACCCGGTTTTGAATTGGGTTGGGCCAACAGTTTGACCTTTCTGTCTTAAAACGTCCATATCTCCTAATCTCGATGTCACATAAAGGTCCACGACATATGGTTGGAAAGGTATTTCAATTATCTACAACTTTTATTGAGGACGTTTTTCCAAATTCCCAAAGAATAATGGGGTTATGGCCTCCCGAAGTTAGATCACCTAAAAACGTACTGTTTTCACCTGTGTTACGCCCGAAGGTACGGTCCGTAACTTGGAGTGTAACACAGGACAAATCTCCAGTGAGGTTCTGGAAATTTTGGGGACGTTACGGCTCCAAGTTACGGCCCGTAACTCGTGTTACGGCCCGTAACGTGGAGCGTAACGCAGGCAAATTTTCCAGTGCAGACAGGCTTCAGTATAACGGGCGTAACTCTTTGCATAGATGTCCGTTTGACCCCCATAATATACCGTTGGAAAGCTATTTCAAAGGGCTACAACTTTCATCAAGGAATTTATTCCAAATTCTCCACAAATTTTCACGAAAATCGCCCAGAAGACATACCTACCAAAACTTAGGCGAATTTAAGAGCCCTTAAGAACTTCGATTGTTGGTTTGACTTTAAAACGACCATCTTCCACCCGAATTCATCAAGAATGGATTCACATAGATAAAAAATCTTCTTAATACTAGATTTTTACATATTCACACCTAGTTCAAGTTTACGGGGTGTTACACTTCTGGATTGCCTTGATCTTGGTAGGGTCCAATTCAATGCCTCTAAGACTGACTATGAATCCTAGTAACTTACATGTTGGCACTCCAAATGCACATTTTACCGAGTTTAGCTTTAGATTTAATTTGCGAAGTTTGTCAAAAAACTTGCGCAAGTGTGTGGTATGCTCTGAACTTTCTTTCAACTTTATGATGACATCGTCCATATAGACTTCGATCTCTCAATGCATCATATCGTGGAACATGATAGTCATAGTTCTCATATATGTAGTGCCGGCATTCTTAAGGCCGAACGACATTACCCTACAATGTTAGACTCCCCAAGGGGTGATGAAAGCTATTTTTTCTGCATCTTCTTCGCTCATGAGTATTTGATGGTACCCGGAGAAACAATCCATGAATGATTGCAGCTCGTGCTTGGTGCAGTTATCTATTAGAATGTGGATGTTTGGGAGAAGAAAGTAATCTTTTGGACTGGCCCACTTGAGATCTCGGTAGTCTATACTGATTCAAATCTTTCCATCCTTCTTGGGTACCGGCACTATGTTGGCCACCTAGGTGGGGTAGGATGTTACCTCTACTTTTACAGACTTGATCTGTTTCTCTACTTCATCTTTTATCCTGATACTCATGTCTGGCTTGAATGTTCGCGTCTTTTGTTTGACCGGGGCAAAACCCTCCTTGATGGGTAATATGTGGGCCACTATTTTTGTCACGACTCGACTATTTGGCCATGACGGGTACCCGGAGCAGACTACCAAGCACCACTCATTACACTAATAATCATACCCATCCTAGACGCACATAATCTCCAAGGCAATACATAAATATACATAAGCCCTCATGGATGCAAAAATGATATACAAAAATATATGCTAATGTAATCACAGGACATCTAATACCCACACACATGTATCTACGAGCCTCTACTAAAATACTGAGACATAAGGACGGGACACGACCCTGTCATGCCCATATATGTACACAAAAGAATACATCAACAACTAGCACCTCTGGAATAATGGAGTGCTCCTGTGTAGCTGCTGATAGACTCCTATGAATCAGAACCGCCTCCCTGCCTACCTGTGGGCATGAACAAAACGTCCATAGAGAGAAAAGGACGTCAGTACAAACAATGTACTCAGTATGCAAGACATCAACAATAATAACATATCGAAGAGATAAGGAAACATCATGTAAGGAAACAACCTGCAACTGAATGTCACTTAAGACAGAATAATGCATGTTAACTTACATCATAAACAATATCATATCAAGTATGCATATGTAAGCTGACCGACCATATAGGTACGGTGTGATCATCATAATCCCGCGTCTAGGCCTCTCGCATCTGGGGTAAACATCTCATGCTGCCCACTAGTGGTGTCTGCCAATGCCATCTAGTCATGGTGTATATGTCGCCCGCTTTAGCAGTGTCTGCCTGGCCATGTAGGCTAACTCAAGTAAAAGCTACAACTCTATCGGGGTGACGTAAGGTCGAGAACCCCCGATTCCATTATGGAGTAGTCGTGGTCATCATATCTCACCTTAATGGAACTAGCATTATAAAGTTAGCTTAACAACAATGAATAACATCAAGGAATCATATAAGGATCGTTAGCTTCATAAGATTACCATATCATAAGCTTTAGAATCTCTAGACATAAATTCATCATCATCTTTATCATATTCATAACACATCTTCTATCTTTATCTCATGAGAAATCCTTAATAACCATAGAATTTAGTTTCGAAATATAAGAGAGTCATGTTGTAGGAATCATGTCTCAGAAAAGAAGGGACTAGCCTTACATACATTTTCACCTCTCTAACTTGCCGGCTAAACACTTCCTTCCAAGTTCACTATTCAACATTCAAGAGAATTCGTACTAAGATTAGATAATCGGAAACATACTTGAAGCTAAGCTAAGACGACTAAGGGCTAACGAAAATTGGTCAGCACTTCCTTTGTTTCTACAACTTTCTCCATATAATATAATAACTGCCAAACATCAACAACACACCCACAATATCATAATCAATAAACTTCGTTAAGTTAGTCATTATTCAATTCTCAAAATTCCCTCTCAAAGTCATTCATAACCATAACCATAATACAACACCACATTCATCCTCATATAATGCTTCTCCAATATTCTTAATACCATTTATAACAAGATTATACTCATAACATGTCAAGAACTATGATTCAAGTCAAGTTACTATTCAAGAATACCATTATTTTCACATTTGAGCTCCATATGCTACTTTCTTCCATAATCCAAGTCTTTCAACCATTCAATATTCTTAATAACATGAAATGATCATAAACTCACCTTTGATTGGGTAGGAATAGGCTTTGGATGAAAATAATTCACTTGGAGAAAAACCCTAACTTCAACTCTAAGGAAATTTCTAGCTTCCATGAACCCTTGTTAGCATCCTTGCACTTGATTCCACTAATTATAGGTGTTTGATCTTGGATTCACCTTGAATTTATGTTGGTGAAATGTATGGAACCTTCTAGAGGTCTTGAGAGAAGTGGAGAAGTTGGGAAAATGAGAAATTAGAAGTGGGAACTTATATTTATACTTGGAAAAAAAGCTGTCCCGATCATGTTATACGAACATTTATACGGTCTGTATAACATTATACGGTCCGTATAAGTGACCGTACTTCACCATCAGGGATTTTCCCTTCCTGTTGAGGTTATACGGACCCTTATACGGACCGTATAAGTGGTTGTATAACTCCATTTTTCCGAAGTTAATCTCGTCGTTTCGTTTGATCTCCAATCCTTATGGAACCTTCTTAGCACTTGTTTACCACTTCATTATCAATCCAAGGAGAATTATAACTTTTCCTCATGACATTATTAAATCAACATTAGCTCAGTACTTTGCAAACCCTTTTCAAAACACGACTTATACTTTACATTCTTCAACGAACTTTCTTCTCTTGTCTCAAATGTCTTGGGAATCTTAATTAGAACCATTAAGTACCCCTTCTTACTTGTAGGGACATCATATACTTCTTACCCTGCGTTAGTCTATCTACCACATGACGACATGAAATTTTTTGAGGTGTAACACTCTTCCCCCCTTTAAAAACATTCGTCCTCGAATGTTAAGTTCTCGCGAATTCTACAAAAAATTTGCCAGAGTTTACCCTGTAATATGGCACTACCACCCTGTCATAGCAACCCACAAAAACATTGCCTCACAGGGCTACAACGCAATAGCAAGAAAAATGTGCCCACACACAACCAAAAGCATTAAAAGAAAGCATCACATTACTTATGATAACGACGTCTCATCTTGAATCTCTTCCGGGGGGTGGAAACAATTGCGAGGACTTGGACTTCATGTCTTCTTTCGCTTCCCAAGTCATTTCTTCTCGGTTATTGTTTCTCCATAAGACCTTGACTGAAGCTACCTCTTTGTTCCTGAGCTTTTGCACCTGCCTATCTAGTATAGCAATGGTTACCTCTTCATAAGCCAACTTCTTCGTAACTTGAACATCATCTATAGGTACGATCGTAGTAGGATCTCCGACACACTTACGGAGCATTGATACATGGAAAATTGGATGGACTGATTCAAGTTCTGGAGGTAAGTCCAGCTCATAAGCTACTTCGCCTAACTTGCGGACAATCTTATAAGGTCCAATGTATCTAGGACTTAATTTTCCCTTTTTGCCAAATATCATCACGCCTTTCATTGGCGACACCTTCAGGAATACCCAATCATCAACTTGGAATTCTTAGTCACGCCAACGGTTGTCCGCATATGATTTGTGGAGACTTTGGGCTGTCAATAATCGATCTCGGATAACCTTGATCTTTTCCACCGCTTGCTGAATTAATTCTGGACCTATCAGTTGTGTCTCCTCGACTTCAAACCATCCAATTGGCAGCCTGCACTTTCTTCCATACAGAGCTTCATACGGGGCCATCTGGATACTGGAATGATAACTATATTATAAGCAAATTCGATAAGTGGCAAATGTTCATCCCAATTTCCTCCAAAGTCTAATGTACATGTCTGTAACATGTCCTCCAAGGTCTAAATAGTGTGTTCATCTTGTCTATCAGTTTGTGGGTGAAATACGGGGCTAAGTCTCACTTGAGTACCCAAACCTTCTTGGAAAGACTTTCAGAACTTGGTTGTAAATTATGCTCCTCTATCAGTGATAATAGATATCGGGACCCCATGAAGTCGCACGATCTCTTTAATGGACCATAGGATTGTCACAAAATGAAGTTGTGGAGTGGGTGATTTCACAGTCACTTATATGGACCGTATAATGTGTCGTGAAATCGACACAGAATGGGATGATCACTAGAGCAGTTTTATGGTCACTTATACGGACCGTATAAGTGTCCGTATAATGGTATCGGGACAGCTTTTGCATTTATTAAATAATATCCCAAGTTCATTTAATTCATTTTATTTTCTCTCTCCACGACCCAATAGCTCTCTAGAACTTTCCAAACTCCTCATATACAAGAATCCAAGTGAAATTGATGATCAACTTCACCAAATCAACAAAACTAAGTGTGAGAAACACATCAAAGTTCATCCAAGTCAAGAAATTTCATGGAAAGTGAAACTAGGGTTTTGCTCAAGTAAAGCATTTTCACCCAAAGCTTATTCCTACACCATATAAGGTAAGTTTTATGGTATTTACGTGTTATTTAAGGTACTTGAAAAGTTGAAACACATGGATTGTAGAAGATATAGGAAATGGGTCATGAATGAGTGAATAGTGTCATTGTTGAGTAGTAATTTGGGGTGAATTGTGAATATTGGTATGTTGTGATTGTAAGTATGTTATGAACGACATTTAGAACATAGAATAAGTATTATATGTGAGAAAATGCAATAATGAACTATGACCATGATTATGGAGAAATTGGAGTGAAATGGTGAAATGTGGGTCATGTAGATGAATGATGATTGTTGTTTGCGATATTATGAATGTTGTCATAGATGTTGGGAGATTGATATATGATATGGGGAAAAGTTGTATAAACAAAGGAAATGCTGCCCAATTTTCTTTAGCTTTAGTAAGTACGTGTAAGTAAAAGATTAGCTAATGTTCATGCGACTTCTCTTGAAGGTAGAAACGTGGGCATTGAAAGAGAACAAGCAAGCGATAGATTAGTTAAACGAAAAAGGTATGTAAGGCTCATCCTTTCCTTCTAAGGCATTAATCTTCCTAATTTTCCATGATCATCGTATACGATGGAGACTATGAGTCCATGAGTATACAAAGCTACATACGCATATGATTAAGAAAGGAAATATAATACGAGCATGATGATGGTGATGACGAATATAAGTATGAGTAATCCTAGTGTAATACAAGATGTCCATGAAGCTAATAATTCTAAGTATGTTTTCATCGATGCTTCTCTTTGTGTACACTCACCTTAAATTGTTAGTTCCTTCAGGGTGAGATATGATGTTGATAATTACTCCATAAGATAATCGGGGGTTCACGACCTTATGTCGCCCCTACATAGCCATAGTTGCCTTCAAATTTTAGTGTACATTCTTAATAATAAATGTATAATGATGCTAAGCCATGATGTGTCTATGAGATGATCAACAATGTAAGTTTATGATATACCTATGCTATGTACGAAAATGTTGAGTTACGTTGAGTACATGATGATATGATTACACCGTGCCTAGATGGCCGGACATGTCACCGCTAATGCGGGATGCCTATGATTACACCGTGCCTAGATGGCCAGACATGTCATCGCTAATGCGGGCAGCTATGTTTACACCGAGCCTAGAGGGGCGGGCATGATCACCACTAGTGGGCGACATATGATGGTTACCCGGACGCGGGTTAACGATGAGGATTATGATGTGATGATATATGCGCTGTGATGACATATGTACTATGTTTATATAAATATACGATATATGTATGAGATATATTCGCCTATGAAACTTATGCAGGTTATACCTTCCTCTTATGGCTTATGATTCTTCTATTATGTTTACTTCGTTCTTGCCTTACATACTCAGTATAATGTTCGTACTGACGTCTGTTTTCTTTGGACGCTGTGTTCATGCCTACAGGTAGACAGGGAGGTGAGGTTGATCCAGACTCGTAGGAGCAGTCAGCTGACTTGAGAGCACTCCGTTGTTCCGGAGGTGCTACTTGGTTCATTCCTTTGCGTATATATATATGTATATGTGTTACACCTCGAAAGATCTTCCGTTGGTACGCAAGTGAATGAACTAGTGATGAGTACGAGTGTACGATGTTTCCACGAGTAAGAAATAACTTTTGAATACCCTAAGTGAGATTCCGAAGGCAATCGCAATAAGAGAGAGGTTATGCTACATAATGAATAATTATAGGTTTTGGAAATGTGAAAAATTGCAAGTTTGCATTCTGGCCAGTTGGTCATAAAATGAAATACGGACCGTAAAGTGGTATACGGTCCGTAAACTGCCATGTCGTATTTTGGCTTCCAAAACTTCAACTTTCTGCCAAATGAGCAAATGGTTAAAAACGACCCAAAATACGGACCGTAAAGTGGTTTACGGCCCGTAAATTGCGTCCGTAAATCACCACATCTCAGTTTGAGTTTGAGTTTGAGTTTCTGGTTCTGATATGATTAAATACGACCACGAAAGACGGTCCGTAAACTGGAATACGGACCGTAAACCAAGTTTACGACCACTGTGCACTTCATATCAGATTTTTAAGTCATTAAATAAGGGGACCAAGGCTTATTTCATTTCACTTCTACATCACACCCCTTCTCTCTAGAACATCTCTCTAAATATATATTCCACAAGAATTCAAGGATATTTGGTGATCAACAACATAAATCAAGGGAATCAAGTGTAAGAAAACCATCAAGATCATCTAACGTCAAGAAATCCAAATGGAGATAAACTAGGGTTTTGCTCAAAATGGAGTATTATCAACTAAAGCTTGTTCCTACGACATTTAAGGTAAGGTTCATGATATTTCTATGTTGTTTAAGGTAGTTAAGAGTTGAAATACTTGGATTGTAGAAGAGTATAGAAAAATGAGTCATGAATATGGAATAGTGTCATTTTGAGAAATACTATGAATTGAGCTATGGGTCTTGATGTATTGTGATGTAAATACGATATAAATGATGTTGAGAACATGAGATGAACAATTTATGTAAATGGACGTCGTGTGTGTTATGGCCATGGTTATGGATGAATTGAATATAAGTCTAGAAATATGGATAATGTGAATGAGTAATGGCTATTGCTATGGCATCGTGAATTTATTATTGACGTTTGGGAGTTGAGATACGTTATGGAAGGGATGCTGTCGGATTTTCTCTAGTTTTAGTCATAGATACTAGCTATCGATTCTAATGATAGTATGACTTTACCGAAGGTAGAAACGCGATCGTTGAAGGGGAACGTACAAGCGATAAATAGTCGAACGGAAAGGTATGTAAGGCTAACCCTTCTTTCATAAGGCATGGTTCTTTGGCCAAACGTCTAAATCTTCTATAAGACTACGATTTCTTCGAATGACTTGATCTTCCGAGCTAGTAAGCTCACGATCCTCGATACACTACAATTGTACTAGATCCCTCGTATGACGAGTACGCCTAGAAAGATAGACGTGATGAATGACGATAATAGTAATGATGATGAGAATAATATGATGATAAAGGTGCCTACGAGCTATTGTATGTACGTGTGCCTATGAAGGGATATAATAAGACCCCGAGCTTATGATGCCGGGTAGAATGTATGTATATGAATATGTATAGAGTATGTATATGATTATGAAACGGGTGCGCACTTCTGCAGAAGGTACGGATAACCCTGAAGCCTTGGTAGGGCCAGGTAGGTATAACCTTGATCCTTGATTGGCCAAGTATGTATGAAACACCGATCCTTCATGGTCGGGTACGCTATATAAAGGCTATATGTATATGTATATATACGACATCAATATGAGTACGAATATGTTGAGTATATGTAAATGTTGCGCAAAGGCTATGTATATGCAATGTATATGAGATGTAGACGATATGAATATGAGTATGAATACGAATGAATAAGACTATGTATACGGATACGTGATAAGAAAGAAACTTCCCTATGGAAAGCAAGTAAGCGCCATGACGACGATGTTATTATCTTCCCTCCTATGCTGTTTCATATGTTATCTATTACGCTTTTATATTGATGACGATCATGCTTCACATACTCAGTACATTATTCGTACTGACGTCCTTTTGTTTGTGGACGCTGCGTCATGCCCGCAGGTTTCCAGGGAGACAAAGTTGATTCGTAGCTACATTCTCAGTGATTACATAGCGGAGCTCCATTTCATTCGGAGCCATAGCTTTGGGTACTTATTCTTTTGTGTACATATTATGGGCATAGCGGGGTCCTATCCCGCTTATGTGCTATGTTATACTTTCCTTAGAGGCTCGTAGTCGCGTGTATATGGGTTGATATGTCTGGCCTTGTCGGCCTATATTTTGTATATCATTTTGTTGGCCTCATCGGCCCATGGACATTGATGTGGCATAAATGCCTATGATGATATAAAGAATCTTGTTGTCCAAGGGGACTAGTATGATGGATGAATAGAAATGTATGTTTTAAATATATGGCTCACCTAGATATTATGCAAAAGTCTGTCAAGGGGTGCCCGGGTGGGATAGCACCGGGTGCTCGTCGCGGCCCCTTAGTTGGGTCGTGACAAAAGTGGTATCAGAGCAGTTCAGTCCTAGGGTGTGTCTACGAGCCGTGTCTAGTAGTGTCTTGGTTATGGGTGTGTTGCGCGCCACACTTATAGACAAGAAGTTGCGGACATTTTAGGAATGAATGACCTTCTTTCTTCATAAAAAATCGTGCGGTAGAGCTATGATATAAGAATTTCTTATTCCCTAATCGCGTGTTGTGTATTTCAGAGATGCCTAGAAAGAGAAAAACTACAGCAGCCCAAAAGGGCAAGACGGTGGCAGAAAAGCGGGCAGAAAAAGCACCGCCACCGGTAGTAGAGGAAAATGAGTCCCAGAGTGCGGCTCAATCTCAGTCCTCCCAGACAGTGCCTATTACTGAGGAGCGTGAGGGAGCCTCCGCCCCAGCTCCTCCACCGGATGCTTCTAGCCAAGATGTGAAAGAGGCCATTAATTTGCTGACTCAATTGGTTGCGCCCAGATTCAGAGGCAAAGTTCCGGGCAAGGTGATAAGGCTGTTAGTGCAGGGGCCCGTGACTTCATTACTTTAAACCCTCCAGAATTCTTTGGGTCAAAGCCGAAAGAGGACCCTCAGGATTTCATTGATGGTATGTTGAGGACGCTTCGATTGATACATGCTTCGGACACCGAATCGGTGGAGTTAGCGTCATAGAGATTGAGAGATTTCTTGATCTAATGGTATACAGTATGGATGGCTTCACGGGGAGCCAATGCACCTCCCCCGGTATGAAAAGAGTTTGTTGATGCTTTTCTCCAACATTACATGCCTCCAGAAGTTCGGCGAGCTAGAGCCGATAAGTTCTTAAATTTGAGGCAAGGTAGCATGAATGCTCTAGAGTATAGTCTCCTCTTTAATTCCTTGGCTAGGTATGCTTCAGCCATGGTAGCAGATATGGGTGACCGGGTACACCGATTTTTGAAAGGCCTAGGGCCACATTTGATGGATAGATGCTTGACTGCATCCCTTCAGGACGGTATGGATATTGCACGCATTCAGGCCCATGCTCAAAACTTAGAAGAAAGCCTGCAACAGCAAATAAGGGAATGTGAGCAAGATAGGGGCCATAGCAAGAGGGCCAGATCTTCGAGTCCGATGAGTGAGATTAGAGGTGGGCACAGGCAGCAGTATCCCGGGCATTCAGGCTACTCTATGACTAGTGTACCTCCACGGTTTTCGGGCTAGAGATTTGATAGATCTGCTCGTGCGGGGCCGAGTCCGAGTTCTTCAGGGTCCCAGTTTAGAGGTGATTTGGGTCAGGCAAGGCCGCCCGTGCCACGATGTTCCCAGTGTGGGAAGTTGCACTGGGGTCAATGCCGATCGGGTTCAGATGGTTATTATTCATGTGGTCGGCCAGGCCATATCATGCGTGATTGCCCCTCGGTTCATGGTAGGGGTAGGACCCAGCCCTCTGGGTCAGTAGCCGGATCTTCATCTTCTATGTGCCCTATGGGGACAGGTTCACATGCGCCAGTTGGCCATGGTAGAGGCAAAGGGAGAGCTCCCACTTCTAGCGGTCCTCAGCACCGTATTTATGCTTTGGCTGGATGCCAAGATCTTGAGTCTTCTCCTAACGTGGTCACAGGTATATTATCGGTATTCTCTCATGATGTATATGCTTTGATTGTTCTAGGCTCCACATTATGCTATGTTACTCCATATATTGCGGGTCGATTTAAAGTCGAGTCGGAGTCGATCAAACCTTTTGAGGTGTCTACACCCGTGAGTGAATCGGTAATAGCTAGCTGAGTATATAGAGATTGTGTAGTTGTGATATGTGACCGCCATACTATAGTTGACTTGCATGAACTAAAGATGGTAGATTTTGATGTCAATATGGGCATGGATTGGTTGGCTTTTTGTTATGCCAATGTTGATTGTAGAATGAAGATGGTTCGTTTCCAGTTTCCGGGAGAACTAGTTTTAGAATGGAAAGGGAATACGGCATCACCAAAAGGTAGGTTTATTTCCTATCTAAAGTCAAGGAAGATGATCACAAAGGGATGTATTTATCACCTAGTGCGAGTTCAAGATATGAAAGCTGAATCGCCAACCCTTCAGTCAGTTCCCGTAGTAAATAAATTTCCGGATGTGTTCCCGGAGGAGCTTCTAGGCCTTCCTCCCGAGCAGGAGATTGACTTTGCTATTGATGTGTTGCCAGACACTAAGCCTATATCTATTTCTCCTTATAGAATGACACCTGCAGAATAGAAGGAGTTGAAGGAGCAATTGAAAGATTTGCTTGATAAATGATTTATTAGGCCTAGTTCGTCCCCGTGGGGAGCACCCGTATTGTTTGTCCGAAAGAAAGATGGATCGTTGAGAATGTGCATTGATTATCGGGAATTGAATAATGTGACGATTAAGAATAAATATCCTCTTCCGAGAATTGATGATTTATTTAACCAATTGCAAGGCGCCAAGTGGTTTTCAAAGATTGATTTGAGATCCGGGTATCATCAAGTGAGAGTTAGGGAGAAAGATATCCCTAAGACAGCCTTCAGAACAAGATATGGTCATTTCGAGTTCCGGGTGATGTCATTTGGGCTAACTAATGCACCGGCAGTATTTATGGATTTGATGAACAATGTGTTTAGGCCCTTCCTGGATTTATTTGTGATCGTATTTATTGATGATATCTTGGTGTATTCTAGATCCGAGGCAGAACATGCAGATCATTTGCGCACTGTCCTTGGAGTTCTTCGGACTCGAGAGTTGTTTGCAAAGTTTTCTAAATGCGAGTTTTGTTGAACTCAGTTGCATTTCTAGGGTTTATTGTTGCAGCCGATGCTATTCGAGTGGATAGTCAAAAGATTGAGGCCGTGAAGACTTGGCCAAGGCCCACAACTCCTACGGAGGTTCGTAGCTTTCTGGGCTTAGCAGGTTATTACAGGAGGTTTGTTGAAGGCTTTTCTTCTATTTCTGCACCGCTCACAAAGTTGACCCAGAAATCAGCTAAGTTTCAATGGACAGATGCTTGTGAACATAGTTTCCAAGAGTTGAAGGATAGATTGACTTCTGCCCCAGTCTTGACACTCCCAGAGGGATTGGAAGGATATGTTGTTTATTGTGATGCTGCAGGTGTTGGGCTAGGCTGTGTATTGATGCAACATGGTAAAGTGGTTGCGTTTGCTTCAAGGCAATTGCGGAAACATGAGAAGAGTTATTCGACCCATGATCTAGAATTGGCCGCAGTGGTTCATGCGTTAAAGATACAGAGACATTATTTATATGGTGTCCATGTGGATATCTACACAGATCATAAGAGTCTCCAGTACATCTTCAAGCTGAAAGAGTTGAATTTGCGGCAACGACGATTGTTGGAACTACTGAAGGATTAAGATGTTGATATTTTGTATCACCCTGGAAAGGAAAATGTTGTAGCTGATGATATTAGTCGCAGATTGATGGGAAGTTTATGTGATGTACGACCAGAGAAGAGGGGAATGGCCCGTGAGCTCCAGCAGTAAGCTAGCCTAGGAGTTCGAGTGGTGGACTCAGGTAGCAGGGGAGCTACTATTCGGAATTCAGCAGTCTCGTCGTTAGTAGCAGAAGTGAAAGAGCGACAATACGAAGATTCCATGCTAATGCAGTACAGAGATACACTCCCCCAGAAAGAGGAGTCATCATTTGATATTTCAGGAGACAGATTTCTCCGCTGTCGAGGCAGGTTATGTGTTCTCGATGTGGCAGACTTATGCCACCAAATAATGAGGGAAGCCCATTGTTCCCGCTACTCTATCCACCCCGGAGCGACGAAAATGTGTCATGACCTTAAGTCTATATATTGGAGGAATGGAATGAAGAAAGATATAGCGAAATTCGTAGCTTAGTGTCCAAATTGCCAGCAAGTGAAAATCGAGCACCAAAAGCCGGGTGGATTGTTGCAAGCTATAGAAATCCCAACTTGGAAATGGGAAGTGATTAACATGGACTTCATTTCAGGCTTACCCCGTTCTCGACGTAAGTATGATTCCATATGGGTGATTGTGGAAAGACTCACAAATTCAACTCATTTCTTACCCGTCAGAACGACGTATGTGGTAGAAGATTATGCAAAGCTATATGTTAAAGAGATAGTGAGACTCCATGGTGTTCCAGTATCTATTATCTCCGATAGAGGGACTTCGTTTACAGCTAATTTCTGGATGTCGTTCCAAGAGGGTTTAGGGACCCAAGTGAGCCTTAGCACGGCATTTCATCCACAGACCGATGGACAAGCTAAACGTACAATTCAGACTCTTGAAGATATGTTACGAGCATGTATGATAGATTTTGGAGGAAACTGGGATGATCATTTGCCACTCATTGAATTTGCTGATAATAACAGTTATCATTCTAGCATTCAAATAGCACCGCATGAAGCTTTATATGGGCGAAAGTGTAGATCCCCAATCGGGTGGTTTGAAACAGGAGAGGCTAAATTGATAGGGCCAGATTTGGTCCAGCAAGCTGTAGAGAAAGTTAAGCTCATACAAGATCGGTTGTTAGCAGCCCAAAGTCGCCAAAAGTCCTATGCGGATAATCGTCAAAGAGACTTGGAGTTCAAAGTGAAAGACTGGGTATTCTTGAAAGTGTCGCCTATGAAGGGTGTAATGAGGTTTGGCAAAAAGGGGAAGCTTAGTCCCCGATACATTGGGCCTTATGAGATTGTACGAAAAGTGGGCAAGGTAGCCTATGAATTAGATCTACCTCCGAATTTGGAGTCAGTCCATCCGGTTTTCCATGTCTCGATGCTTCGGAAGTGTGTAGGAGATCCTACTAAGATCGCGCCAATAAGTGATGTACATGTGACAGAAAAGTTATCTTATGAAGAGATACCCATTGCCATAATAGACAGGAAAGTACGAAGGCTTAGAAACAAAGAAGTGGCCTCAGTTAAGGTTTTATGGAGAAGCAGTAAACGAGAAGAAATGACATGGGAAGCGGAAGAAAGTATGCGATCTAGATACCCTCATTTATTTCAGCCCTTGGAAGAAGTCCAAGATGAGACGTCAAGATTTTAAGGTATGCATGTTTTCCTTTTATGCTTTTTGGGTCGTGCGTGGCCAAATTTGTATGCTATTGTGTTGTGGCCCTGTGAGGCATCGACATTATGGGTTGTTGTGACAGGATGGTAGAGCCATATTATAGGGGAAACTCTGGCGAAATTTTTATAGAATCCCCGAAAACTTTAACATTCGAGGACGAATGTTCTTAAGGGGGGAAGAGTGTTACACCTCAGAAAATCTTCCGTTGGTATGCAAGTGAATGAACTAGTGATGAGTACGAGTGTACGATGTTTCCACGAGTAAGAAATAACATATGACGACCCTAAGTGAGATTCCGAAGGCAATCGCAATAAGAGAGAGGTTATGCTCCATAATGAATAATTATAGGTTTTGGAAATGTGAAAAGTTGCAAGTTTGCATTCTGGCCAGTTGGTCGTAAAATGAAATACGGACTGTAAAGTGGTATACGGTCCGTAAACTGCCATGTCGTATTTTGGCTTCCAAAACATCAACTTTCTGCCAAATGAGCAAATGGTTAAAAATGACCCAAAATACGGACCATAAAGTGGTTTACGGCCCGTAAATTGTGTCCGTAAATCACCACATCTCAGTTTGAGTTTCTGGTTCTAATATGATTAAATACGACCACGAATGACGGTTCGTAAAATGGAATATGGACCGTAAACCAAGTTTACGACCACTGTGCACTTCAAATCAGATTTTTAAGTCATTAAATAAGGGGGCCAAGGCTTATTTCATTTCACTTCTACATCACACCCCTTCTCTCTAGAACATCTCTCTAAATATATATTCCACAAGAATTCAAGGATATTTGGTGATCAACAACATAAATCAAGGGAATCAAGTGTAAGAAAACCATCAAGATCATCCAAGGTCAAGAAATCCAAATGGAGATAAACTAGGGTTTTGCTCAAAGTGGAGTATTATCAACTAAAGCTTGTTCCTACGACATTTAAGGTAAGATTCATGATATTTCTATGTTGTTTAAGGTAGTTAAGAGTTGAAATACTTGGATTGTAGAAGAGTATAGAAAAATGAGTCATGAATATGAAATAGTGTCATTTTGAGAAATAGTATGAATTGAGCTATGGGTCTTGATGTATTGTGATGTAAATATGATATAAATGATGTTGAGAACATGAGATGAACAATGTATGTAAATGGACGTCGTGTGTGTTATGGCCATGGTTATGGATGAATTGAATGTAAGTCTAGAAATATGGATAATGTGAATGAGTAATGGCTATTGCTATGGCATCGTGAATTTATTATTGACGTTTGGGAGTTGAGATACGTTATGGAGGGGATGCTGTCCGATTTTCTCTAGTTTTAGTCATAGATGCTAGCTATCGATTCTAATGATAGTATGACTTTATTGAAGGTAGAAACGCGATCGTTGAAGGGGAACGTACAAGCGATAAATAGTCGAACGGAAAGGTATGTAAGGCTAACCCTTCTTTCATAAGGCATGGTTCTTTGGCCAAACGTCTAAATCTTCTATAAGACTACGATTTCATCAAATGACTTGATCTTCCGAGCTAGTAAGCTCACGATCCTCGATACACTACGATTGTACTAGATCCCTTGTCTGACGAGTACGCCTAGAAAGATAGATGTGACGAATGACGATAATAGTAATGATGATGAGTTTTATCTATTACGCTTTTATATTGATGACGATCATGCTTTACATACTCAGTACATTCTTCGTACTGACGTCCTTTTGTTTGTGGATACTGCGTTATGCCCGCAGGTGGCCAGGGATATAGAGTTGATTCGTAGCTACATTCTCAGTGATTACATAGCGGAGCTCCATTTCATTCGGAGCCATAGCTTTGGGTACTTATTCTTTTGTGTACATATTATGGGCATCGCGGGGTCCTGTACCGCTTATGTGTTATGTTATAGTTTCCATTGAGGCTCGTAGTCGCGTGTATATGGGTAGATATGTCTGGCCTTGTCGGCCTATATTTTGTATATCATTTTGTTGGCCTCGTCGGCCCATGTACATTGATGTTGCATAAATGCCTATGATGATATAGAAGGATCTTGTTGTCCAAGGGGACTAGTATGATGGATGAATAGAAATGTATGCTTTAAATATATGGCTCACCTAGATATTATCCAAAAGTCTGTCAAGGGGTGCCCGGGTGGGATAGCACTGGGTGCTCGTCGCGGCCCCTTAGTTGGGTCGTGACAATATGTATTTTGGGCACGACGGGGTCTTGTCCCGTCCATATGTCTAGTACTCTAGTAGAGGCTCGTAGATATGCATGTGTGGGTAGTATGGTCTCACGATGCTATGATTGTGTATATATTATTATTATTTTGATAGTCGAAGGGCTTATGTATATAAAATTAATTATGTTTTCAAATGAAAAATGGTTGTCTTATGATTATGAGTATATGAATGGTAAAGAAGTGTATAATGACTATGACGAGTAAGGAAATGAGTGGTGCTCAGTGGTTAGCCTCGGGTACCCATCACGGCCCCTAGTCGGGTCGTGACAAAAGTGGTATCAGAGCAGTTCTGTCCTAGGAAGTGTCTACGAGCCGTCTCTAGTAGAGTCTTGTTTATTGTGTGTTGCGTGCCACGCTAATAAACAAGAGGCTACAGGGCATTTAGGAAAAATGACCATCTTTCATCTTAAGAGATCGTGCAATAGAGGTGTGTTATAAGATTTTCCCCTCTTAATAGTGTGTTATGATTTCAGAAATGCTACCAAAGGGAAAAGCTACAGCTGCCTAGAAGGGCAAGATCATGATGAAAAGGCGGGTAGAAAGAGAGCCGCCAATGAATGTAGAAGAGGGTGAGTCACAAAATGAGGCTCCATCTAATACTTCCTCTACCCCGCCCAATGTAGAAGTACAAGGAGGAGCTTCAGCTCCAGTTCCTCCACCGGTTGCTTCGGGTCAACAAGTGACCGAGACCATTCATCTATTGACACAGTTGGTTGCCACCCAGGCACAGCGGCAGAATGTGAGTCCAAGTGATCGGGCAGCTAGTACCAGAGCCCGTGACTTTATGAGTTTGAATCCTCCGGAGTTTTTCGGGTCAAAGCCGGATGAAGACCCGCAAGGTTTTATTGATGAAATGCTGAGAACATTCAGGATTATTCATGCATCTAAAACTGAATCTGTGGAGGTTGCGTCTTATAGACTCCGAGATATGGCAGTATTATGGTATAGTAATTGGCTAGCATCAAGAAAATAAAATGCGCCTCCTCCCGTTTGGCAAGAATTTGTGGATGCCTTCATCCGCCATTATTTGCCACCCGAGGTCCGCCGATCTAGAGCAGATAGATTTTTAAATTTGAAATAAGGAAACATGAGTGCTCGGTAATATAGCCTTCAATTTAATTCCTTGGCTAGATATGCTCCGACTATGGTGGCCGACATGGGAGATAGAGTGCATCGCTTTGTGAGTGGCTTGGCGCCACATTTGTTCAGGGATTGTTTGATGGCTTCGTTACAAGAAGGGATGGATATTTCCCGAATACAAGCCCATGCCCAGAATTTAGAAGGACAATGACATCCGCAAAGGGGTGATCGCGACATTGATAGAAGGCAAAGCAAGAGGGCCAAATCTATGGGGACAGGTAGCAATTATAGAGGGGGATCGAGGTAGACTTATTCCCGACATTCAGGCCAGTCAGTGACTAATGTGCCTCCACGATTTGCAGATAGGAGATTTGATCGCTCCTTTCCTTTAGGACAGGGTCAGAGTTCGAGAGCTTTGGGTTCTCAGTTTGAGGGTGATTATAGTCAGAGGAGACCACCAGTTCCACGATGTAGCAGTGCAGAAAATTACACTCGGGGCAATGTCGCTAGGGCACAGATGCTTGCTATATTTGTGGACAGACTGGGCATTTGATGCGAGATTGTCCCTCGAGGTATGGTAGAGGTGGGGTTTAACCCACTGGATCAGTAGTTAGTTCCTCTTCAGTGCGCCCGGTAGGGAAGACTCCCCAGATGTCAGCAGGTCGAGTTAGGGGCAGAGGGGGAGCATCTACTTCAGGTGCCACTCAATCCCGTGTGTATGCTTTAGCCGGACGACAGGATCTTGAGTCCTCCCCGGATGTGGTTATAGGTACATTATCTATATTTTCCTATGATGTGTATGCATTGATAGATCCGGGTTCTACACTCACTTATATTTCTCCGTATGTTGCTGGTCGTATTGGGGTGAAACTCGAGCCAATTAAACCTTTTGAGGTATCAACTCCGGTTGGTGATCCCGTGATAGCTAGACAAGTGTATAAAAATTGTGTACTTGTGATATGCAATCGCCAGACCAAAGCTGATTTAATTGAGCTGGAAATGTTAGATTTCGATGTGATTATGGGTATGGATTGGTTGGCTTCATGTTATGTCAGTGTTGATTGTCGAATGAAAGTAGTTTGATTTCAATTCCCGGGAGAGCCCGTACTTGAATGGAAGGGTAATATAACATCTCCAAAATGAAGGTTTATTTCCTACCTTAAGGCAAGAAAGATGATAGGTAAGGGCTATATTTATCACTTAGTCCGAGTTCATCACACCGAAGCAAAGTCGCCAACTTTCCAATCCGTTCCGGTAGTGAATGAATTTCCGGATGTATTTCCAGATGAGCTTCCAGGTCTTCCTCCAGAAAGAGAGATTGATTTCGCTATTGATGTGTTGCCGGACACCAAGCCTATTTCCATTCCTCCTTATCGAATGGTTCCGGCCGAATTGAAAGAGCTAAAGGCACAGTTGAAAGATTTGCTTGAGAAGGGGTTTATTAGATCCAGTTCATCACCGTGGGGAGCACCATTCTTGTTCGTGAGAAAGAAAGACGGTTCCCTACGAATGTGCATCGATTATAGGGAATTGAACAAGGTGACAATAAAGAACAAATATCCTCTCCAAAGGATTGATAATTTGTTTGATCAACTACAGGGTGCTAAGTGGTTCTCTAAAATAGACTTGAGGTCGGGTTATCATCAAGTGAGAGTTAGAGAAGAAGATATTCGTAAAACAGCTTTCAGAATGAGATATGGCCACTATGAATTCCAGGTGATATCATTTGGATTGACCAATGCTCCGGCAGTGTTCATGAATTTAATGAATAATATATTCAGGCCACTCTTGGATTTATTTGTGATAGTATTCATTGATGATATTCTGGTGTACTCTCGCACAGAATCAGAACATGCAGATCATTTGCGAATTGTTCTTGGCATTATTCGAACTCGAGAATTATATGCAAAATTTTCAAAGTGCGAGTTTTGGCTAAATTCCGTAACATTTCTGGGCCATGTTATTTCAGATAATGGTATTCGAGTTGATACTCAGAAAATTGAAGTTGTGAAGACTTGGCCAAGGCCTATGACGCCTACAGAAGTTCGCAGTTTTCTGGGATTGGCAGGTTACTATCGAAGATTTGTAGAGGGATTTTCCTCAATTTCAGCCCCATTGACAAAGCTAACCCAGAAGTCAGCTAAATTTCAGTGGGATGATGCTTGTGAATGCAGCTTTCAAGAGTTGAAAGACAGATTAACCTCAGCTCCAGTCTTAGCTCTTCCAGAAGGGCCAGATGGCTATGTTGTGTACTGTGATGCTTCTGGCGTTGGGTTAGGATGAGTGTTAATGCAACAGGGTAGATGTTATATCCCGTGTTTTCACACGTTTGGAGAAACTTGAATTATATGGGATTCTTGAGATATAAGATCAATTTTATATCTTGTTGAACATAGGAGTTATGCATGAAAGAATAGAGTCATGAAAGTGTGGGACAAGGCTAAGGGTAATTTTGGAATTTTGGAAATTTGTTTCGGGAATTACAAAATACGATTCACAAGTTGTTGGGCTTGTAAAATAAGAAACAATTGAGCCCCAAAATATTAGGGGGTGGCCGGCCATGATGGCCTTGGCCCAAGCCCAAAATTTGTATTTAATTTCCATAAGATTAATTAACATAATGGCCTTGATCCAAGCCCATTTTTACTTGGTCATGTGCTTGGTCATGTGACCAAGTCTTGATATTATATGTATAAGAAGATTCAAGACATTAGAAGGCAAGACCAAACAAAGCCAAAATAAGAAAGAAAAGGGAGAGGGTTTCGGGTTTGAGGGGCAAAATTGACCCTCCAAAATCTTGCTTCAAAAATTCATTTCTTGTTAAATTCCTACTAATTCAAGGTTCCTTTGCATCTTGGTATAGTTGGATTGGAGTGGGGAGCACTAGAATCTCCAAGGTGATCATATATTCAAGTGAAGGAGACTTGAGGAAAAGGTAAGAATTTCTACCTTTTTATTGTGTTGTTGAGTTTTGTTTGTGTTGTAGTATGTAGAAATGTGTTGATTGGATGGAAAAATGGAAGTTTGCAATGTGGGTTTGGAATTGGAGGTGTAGCCGTGTATATATATATGTTGTATAGCCAAAAATGTGTTGAAACTATGTTGTATTCTAGTTGTGAATGTGATGGAATTCATGTTGAGAATGAAAGTGGAATAAATTTGATTGAATTGCTAAAATAGCACTTGGCCGTGTGGTGTATTTGGCTTGAGAATAAAATGGATTAAGTTTGTTTAGTGTATTGGAGTGTTATTGTAATGCTTGATATGTGAATGAAGTTAGAATGATATAAGTTTGTATTGAATTGGAATATAGAAACTTATGTCGTTTTAGTATGATTTTCCGACATTAAGGAATTGAAGTTGTTTGGTTGCTAATAGTGATGATCATTGATGAATTTGGAAGTTGGAAACTTGTTATGAAGTTATATGCCAAAGATTTGATGTTTTGCATAAATTAAGACTTTGGCGGAAAATTGTATATTATGTATATCAAGTGTATATCTTAAGGAAAATGATATGAAATGCCTCTAAATCTATGTTGTGACGATCTTGAGTAATTATGGATGTGAAAGTAATGATGTTAGTTTGAAAGTTTGGATTAGAAGGGAAGTTATGGCAAGTTGTGGAAACAATGACTAGTTGAAGGATAATTGTGTTGTTAATGCTTTTTGTTGATGTTAATGTTGTTGTTTGGGTTGTTGTTGATGAATTATAGCCGAGTTGAATTCTCGGGGTGCTATATGTATAGGGGAAGTGCTGCCGAAATTTCGGTAGCCAAATATGCATCAAATTGGAACTTTGGTATTATTAGCTTACAATTGGTAAACTTGACCAATTGCAGTTTTTCGACGAAACGGGAAGTGAGATTGGAAAGGCTTAAGGAGCGTGAAAGGTATGTAAAGCAAACTCAATTCTTCCCTTGGCATGCCCCTAGTATGTTAGGGTCGGATCCGGGCCTCGAAGGACCTCTTGGCCCTCGGAATCCGCAAGACAAAATTTCAGTTTTTCCTTCAATAGAATTGAACTACTTTGATACGCTTTTTCTGAAATTATGCGATTTTGCTCCAAATTACTCAGAAAGTCATAGAATATCTGTAGAACCTTTTTAGGTGACTCTATATGCTTAGAGGGCACAATTTGAGCTCGCCGCCTTATTTGTCCCGAGGCGGGCCCGCTATTTACGGTTTTGCCCCTAATATGCTAAAGGTTCCTTTTTAAGCGATTTTTGAAAGAAATGTTTTAATTACCCTACTAATCGATTAACGAATATTATTCTAAATATTCTATTAAATCTTATAAATTATTTTGACACTCGGAATGACTTCAGTAAAGTTATATTTTTGTAAATTATTATGATATCCGAATTGTATTAATTCTGATTCCTTCCGACTCCATTTGATTTGTTTGTCTTCGCTACGCCTCATCGAGTCTTTGAAAATACTTATGATATTTTTAAATTGCATTAGTCTCTCACTACTCCATTCGTGGATGTCCCAATGTTTCCCACACTGAGCCCGGGCCAGGATATGTTGTCAAGCGTAATTCTCTGCATTGTTCGCCGCGTCCCGATGTGAGGGGGCAGGTATACGCGTACATGGGTCTGTGGAGTATGATGTGCCATGTCCGCCTATTCTGTTCTGATCTGTTATGGCTATTTTGATATGACATTATATGATACGGGGCCACGCCCCTTTTTTTCTGATTCCTCTGTATAGTGGCACCAGCGTCGGGAGGGTGGCCACATTCTGTCTGCCGAGTCCCGTGTCAGGGACCGGATATGATATGATATGACATATGTTTCTGTACGCATTCTGTCTGTTTTGGAAATATGCATTTGACACTCTGGATTCTGTACTCATTTTCTGTAACCATTATGATTTGACTTCTGTGATTCCGCTTTACATATTCAGTACATATTTCGTACTGACCCCCTTTCTTCGGGGGCTGCGTTTTCATGCCGCGCAGGTACTGACGACAGGTTCGCTGATCCACACGTTTAGGATCCTATTTCTGCTATTTGGGGCGCTCTCTTCTACAGAGCCCATCTTCTGGTACAGTTTGTCACTGCTATCTGGATATATACTTTGTTCAGGGTATGACGGGGCCCTGTCCCGTCTTATGATTATGATATGTTCTGTAGAGGTCTGTGGATACATCTGTGTGGGTTCTGTACATATGTTTGGGATATTCTGTTCTGTGATGGCCTTATCGGCCTATGTGTGCCAAGTCTGCTTTTCTGCTAAATTCTGTAGCGACCACTAATATTATTATTATTATATTATTATTCTATTAATATGCTAATTTGGGGTATCGGGTACGTATAGGTGCCCAGCTCGGGCACTGGTCGCGGCCCACGGGGTTGGGTCGTGACAAAAGTGGTATCAGAGCAGTTCGTCCTCGGAATGTCCACAGACCGTGTCTAGTAGAGTCTTGTTTATCGGTGTGTTGTGCACCACGCCTATAAACAGGAGGCTACAGGGCATTTAGGATACTACCCTTCTTTCTGTCTTAGATCGTGCGATAGAGCTGTGTTATCAGGATGACCCCTCCCTAACGAGTGGCTATATTTGCAGATATGCCTCCAAAAAAGGCAACCGCGGCCCAAAAGGCCAAGTCAGCAGCCTTGGGAGAGACTAGCCTGGTCCAGAGGATTACCAGGGCCCAGGCACATATTGCTCCGGGGACTTTGCCCCAGACAGAGGGTTCGTCTACACCGCCACTCATGGAGGAGATTGGGGCGGCCGCAGCCGCAGATCGGGGGGCGGCTCCACCGCCAGCTCCCGCAGTTCCAGTACCTGAGCCTCCAGCTCCACGGCCAGGCACTGAGGATCAGTCTATGAGGGAGGCAGTCCAGTTGCTGACGAGACTTGTGGCAGGGCAGGTTCAGGGGCATGGACTGGGAGGTGACCGGGCAGTCAGGCGTGATAGTTCGAGAGCCCGTGAGTTTTTGACTTGTAACCCTCCAGAGTTCTTCGGGACAAAGCCCGAGGAGGACCCTGAGGAGTTTATCAGGAAGATGCGACGCACTCTAGATTTGATTAATGCTTCCGAGACAGAGTCAGTCGCGTTAGCTTCGTACCGGTTATATGATGTGGCGGCAAACTGGTACGAGTCATGGGGGCTATCCAGGGGGGACGGCGCTCCTCCAGCAGTTTGGGGCGATTTTTCTCAGGCATTTCTTGGACATTTTCTGCCCCCAGAGTTGCGACGAGCCAGATCTGATAGATTCTTATTATTGAGGCAGAAGGGCCGCAGTATCCGGGACTATAGTTTGGAGTTTGATTCCTTGGCCCGATATGCACCTACTGTGGTGGCTACTATGGCGGACCGGATGCACAGATATATTATGGGGCTGGATCGGTATTTTGTTGATAGCTGCTTAGTATTGGCTGCTCAGCCCGGTATGGACATTGCCCGTATCCAGGCCCATGCCCAGGGCATGGAGGATCGGGGCAGAGGAGGACACCAGCCTGACAGGGGCCAGGATCGGAGACAGCCCAAGAGGGTCAGGTCATCTGGAGATTTTCGGGGCAGACAGCCCCAAACAGCCACAGCAGCCTAGCAGATTTTCATCTCAGCCGGCGCAGAGCGCGCCTCCCCAGCCTACAGGTCACAGATTCGATAGCCCAGGGTATTCAGGAGCAGGCCAGAGCTCCAGGGCATCAGGTTCGCGGACAGATAGGGGTTCTGGTCAGATGAGGCCACCCAGGGTTCAGTGTTCTTTTTGCGGCAGATACCATACGGGAGAGTGCTACAGAGCCACCGGTGCATGCTTTTCTTGTGGCCGTCAGGGCCATTCTGTGAGAGATTGCCCGTATAAGGGTAGTTCGGGTGGTGCAGCGCAGCCTACCGGATCAGCTGCTGGGTCTTCATCTTCGTCAGTGGCTATGCGCCCTACGGGGCAGGGTATTTCGGCACCAGCGGGTCGTGGCAGAGGCAGTGGTGGAGCTTCTGGTATTAGCGGTCCTTCGAACCGCATTTATGCTTTGGCCAGTCGCCAGGATCAGGAGGCATCTCCTAATGTCGTTACAGGTACTTTATTGGTCTTCTCTCGGTCTGTGTATGCATTAATTGATCCAGGTTCGACTTTATCATATATTTCACCCCTTGTTGCCGGTAAAATTGGTATTATGTCTGAACCTATAGAGCCATTTGAGGTAGCCACGCCGATAGGGGATTTTGTTGTAACGAAACAGGTTTATAAAGACTGTTCTGTGATCGTTTGTGACCGTGACACTAAGGCAGATCTGGTAGAGTTAGATATGACTGAATTTGATGTTATTATGGGTATGGATTGGCTAGCTTCCTGTTACGCTAATGTTGACTGCCAGAATAAGGTAGTTCGCTTCCAGTTTCCCGGGGAGCCAGTTATAAATTGGGCTGGTAATACAGCATCGCCGAAAGGTAAGTTTATTTCATACCTTAAGGCAAAGAAAATGATCAGAAAGGGTTATATCTATCATCTGGTTCGGGTGCAAGACTTGGACGCCGAGACGCCGACACTTCAGTCAGTCCCCGTGGTTAGTGAGTTTCCAGATGTTTTCCCCGACGAGCTTCCAGGTCTTCCTCCAGAGCGGGAGAGAGACTTCTCTATTGACTTACTCCCAGACACTCAGCCTATCTCTATTCCTCCGTATAGAATGGCGCCTGCAGAGTTAAAGGAGTTGAAGGAGCACCTGAAAGATTTGTTGGATAAGGGCTTCATCAAACCCAGTACTTCGCCTTGGGGAGCCCCGGTATTATTTGTGCGTAAGAAAGACGGGTCGCTGCGTATGTGTATTGATTATCGGCAGCTGAATAAGGTAACTATAAAGAATAAATACCCCCTCCCCAGGATTGATGATTTGTTTGATCAGCTACAGGGCGCTAAGTGTTTTTCGAAGATAGATCTTCGATCCGGTTACCACCAGGTGCGAGTACGAGAGGCCGATATCCCTAAGACAGCTTTCCGGACCCGATATGGGCATTACGAGTTCAGGGTTATGTCTTTTGGGCTAACAAATGCTCCCGCAGTATTCATGGATTTGATGAACCGGGTATTCAGGCCATTCTTGGATATGTTTGTAATTGTATTCATTGATGATATCCTGGTTTATTCTCGGTCTGAGGCGGAGCACGCAGATCATCTGAGATCGGTATTAGGGGTACTCCGGCATCAGAAATTATATGTGAAATTTTCTAAGTGTGAATTCTGGCTGTCTTCAGTGGCTTTCTTGGGGCATGTTATTGCAGTTGATGGTGTCCGGGTGGACACACAGAAGATTGAGGCCGTGAAGAATTGGCCCAGACCTACGACGCCCACAGAGGTACGCAGTTTCCTGGGGTTAGCAGGTTATTACAGGAGGTTTGTGGAGAAGTTTGCTTCGATTTCAGCGCCTTTGACAAGGCTGACTCAGAAGGGAGCTAAGTTCCAGTGGTCTGACGCTTGTGAACGAAGCTTCCAGTTGCTGAAGGAGAAGCTGACTACAGCCCCAGTTCTGACTCTTCCAGAGGGACCGGACGGGTATGTTATTTATTGTGACGCTTCTGGCATGGGGTTAGGCTGTGTATTGATGCAGCACGGCAGAGTTATAGCGTATGCTTCCCGGCAGCTCAAAAAGCATGAGAAAAATTATCCTACCCACGATCTGGAGCTCGCAGCGGTGATTCATGCTCTGAAGATATGGAGACACTATTTATATGGCGTTCATGTGGATATCTATACTGATCATAAGAGTCTCCAGTATATTTTCAGACAGAGAGAGCTTAATTTGCGGCAGCGGAGGTGGCTGGAGCTTCTGAAAGATTATGATGTAGATATTCTGTATCATCCGGGCAAGGCTAATGTTGTTGCAGACGCGCTCAGTCGGAAGTCTATGGGCAGTTTAGCCGATTTACAGCCAGACAGGAGAGAGATAGCCTGTGATGTTCAGCAGTTGGCTAGTCTCGGGGTTCGTCTGGCCGATTCTGGAGATACCCAGATTTCTGTTCGAGCGGTTTCTGAGTCATCTATCAGGGACGATATTAAGCGGCATCAGTTTGAGGATCCTGTCTTAGCTCGGTACAGGGACACAGCCTATGATAAGGAGAGGACTCCGTTCGAGTTTTCACCGGACGGCACTATGTTATACAAAGGCAGGTTGTGTGTACCGGATATTGCAGGCCTTCGGCAGCAGGTTATGAGCGAGGCACATTATGCTCGCTACTCGGTCCATCCTGGGTCTACGAAGATGTACCATGATCTCCGATGCTTATACTGGTGGGACGGTATGAAACGGGATGTTGCAGAGTTCGTCGCCCAGTGCCCTAATTGTCAGCAGGTCAAGATTGAGCATCAGAAGCCGGGTGGACTGTTGCAGGAGATGGAAATCCCGACTTGGAAGTGGGAGGTTATTAATATGGACTTCATTACAGGATTGCCTCGCACTCCACGGAAGTATGATTCCATCTGGGTCGTCGTTGATAGGCTGACGAAATCAGCCCATTTTCTTCCCGTCAGGACTACCTATTCCGCCGAGGATTATGCCAGGCTCTATATTAAGGAGATTGTGAAGCTTCACGGAGTTCCTATATCTATTATTTCTGACAGAGGCGCCCAGTTTACGGCGCATTTCTGGAGATCTTTTCAGGAGGGACTAGGGACTCAGGTGAGTCTGAGCACCGCATTTCATCCTCAGAGCGACGGGCAGGCCGAGCGTACTATACAGACGCTGGGGGATATGTTGCGGGCCTGCATTATCGATTTCAGAGGCAGCTGGGATGATCACTTGCCGTTGATTGAGTTTGCATATAATAACAGTTACCATTCCAGCATCCAGATGGCTCCGTACGAGGCTTTATATGGCAGGAAATGCAGATCGCCGATCGGCTGGTTCGATATTGGCGAGACAGAGTTGATTGGCCCAGATATGGTCCAGCAGGCAGTGGACAAGGTGAAGCTTATTCGAGAGCGACTGTTAACAGCCCAGAGTCGACAGAAGTCATACGCGGATAAACGGCGTCGACCGTTGGAGTTTCAAGTAGGCGATTGGGTATTCCTGAAGGTATCGCCTATGAAAGGCGTAATGCGGTTCGGCAGAAAGGGTAAGCTTAGTCCGCGTTATATTGGGCCTTATCAGATTGTTCGGAAAGTTGGAAATGTCGCCTATGAGTTAGATCTGCCATCTGATTTGGAAGCGGTACATCCGGTGTTTCACGTCTCTATGCTTCGTAAGTGCATCGGTGACCCTTCCAGAATATTCCCTGCAGATGATATTCAGGTGACGGAGCAGTTATCATACGAGGAGCAGCCTGTGTCTATTTTGGATCGTCAGGTAAGGAGGCTCCGGAATAAAGATGTAGCCTCCGTTAAGGTACTGTGGCGGAACGATAATAGGGAGGAAATGACGTGGGAGGCCGAAGAGGAAATGAAGAAGAAATATCCTCATCTGTTCCCTATGCCCACAGGTAACCTTAAATTCCTGCTTAAATTTATTTCAATGTCAATCGTATATCCTATGTGTTGTCTATAATCAGAACCTCCCCCAAGGTATTTTCCAACCTTATGAGGTTAATTTACATTCGAGGACGAATGTTCTAAAGGGGGGGAGAATGTTATATCCCGTGTTTTCACACGTTTGGAGAAACTTGAATTATATGGGATTCTTGAGATATAAGATCAATTTTATATCTTGTTGAACATAGGAGTTATGCATGAAAGAATAGAGTCATGAAAGTGTGGGACAAGGCTAAGGGTAGTTTTAGAATTTTGGAAATTTGTTTCGGGAATTACGAAATACGATTCACAAGTTGTTGGGCTTGTAAAATAAGAAACAATTGAGGCCCAAAATATTAGGGGGTGGCCGGCCATGATGGCCTTGGCCCAAGCCCAAAATTTGTATTTAATTTCCATAAGATTAATTAACATAATGGCCTTGATCCAAGCCCATTTTTACTTGGTCATGTGCTTGGTCATGTGACCAAGTCTTGATATTATATGTATAAGAAGATTCAAGACATTAGAAGGCAAGACCAAACAAAGCAAAAATAAGAAAGAAAAGGGAGAGGGTTTCGGGTTTGATGGGCAAAATTGACCCTCCAAAATCTTGCTTCAAAAATTCATTTCTTGTTAAATTCCTACTAATTCAAGGTTCCTTTGCATCTTGGTATAGTTGGATTGGAGTGGGGAGCACTAGAATCTCCAAGGTGATCATATATTCAAGTGAAGGAGACTTGAGGAAAAGGTAAGAATTTCTACCTTTTTATTGTGTTGTTGAGTTTTGTTTGTGTTGTAGTATGTAGAAATGTGTTGATTGGATGGAAAAATGGAAGTTTGCAATGTGGGTTTGGAATTGGAGGTGTAGCCGTGTATATATATATATATATGTTGTATAGCCAAAAATGTGTTGAAACTATGTTGTATTCTAGTTGTGAATGTGATGGAATTCATGTTGAGAATGAAAGTGGAATAAATTTGATTGAATTGCTAAAATAGCACTTGGCCGTGTGGTGTATTTGGCTTGAGAATAAAATGGATTAAGTTTGTTTAGTGTATTGGAGTGTTATTGTAATGCTTGATATGTGAATGAAGTTAGAATGATATAAGTTTGTATTGAATTGGAATATAGAAACTTATGTCGTTTTAGTATGATTTTCCTACATTAAGGAATTGAAGTTGTTTGGTTGCTAATAGTGATGATCATTGATGAATTTGGAAGTTGGAAACTTGTTATGAAGTTATATGCCAAAGATTTGATGTTTTGCATAAATTAAGACTTTGGCGGAAAATTGTATATTATGTATATCAAGTGTATATCTTAAGGAAAATGATATGAAATGCCTCTAAATCTATGTTGTGATGATCTTGAGTAATTATGGATGTGAAAGTAATGATGTTAGTTTGAAAGTTTGGATTAGAAGGGAAGTTATGGCAAGTTGTGGAAACAATGACTAGTTGAAGGATAATTGTGTTGTTAATGCTTTTTGTTGATGTTAATGTTGTTGTTTGGGTTGTTGTTGATGAATTATAGCCGAGTTGAATTCTCGGGGTGCTATATGTATAGGGGAAGTGCTGCCGAAATTTCGGTAGCCAAATATGCATCAAATTGGAACTTTGGTATTATTAGCTTACAATTGGTAAACTTGACCAATTGCAGTTTTTCGACGAAACGGGAAGTGAGATTGGAAAGGCTTAAGGAGCGTGAAAGGTATGTAAAGCAAACCCAATTCTTCCCTTGGCATGCCCCTAGTATGTTAGGGTCGGATCCGGGCCTCGAAGGACCTCTTGGCCCTCGGAATCCGCAAGACAAAATTTCAGTTTTTCCTTCAATAGAATTGAACTACTTTGATACGCTTTTTCTGAAATTATGCGATTTTGCTCCAAATTACTCAGAAAGCCATAGAATGTCTGTAGAACCTTTTTAGGTGACTCTATATGCTTAGAGGGCACAATTTGAGCCCGCCGCCTTATTTGTCCCGAGGCGGGCCCGCTATTTACGGTTTTGCCCCTAATATGCTAAAGGTTCCTTTTTAAGCGATTTTTGAAAGAAATGTTTTAATTACCCTACTAATCGCTTAACGAATATTATTCTAAATATTCTATTAAATCTTATAAATTATTTTGACACTCGGAATGACTTCAGTAAAGTTATATTTTTGTAAATTATTATGATATCCGAATTGTATTAATTCTGATTCCGTCCGACTCCATTTGATTTGTTTGTCTTCGCTACGCCTCATCGAGTCTTTGAAAATACTTATGATATTTTTAAATTGCATTAGTCTCTCACTTCTCCATTCGTGGATGTCCCAATGTTTCCCACACTGAGCCCGGGCCAGGATATGTTGTCAAGCGTAATTCTCTGCATTGTTCGCCGCGTCCCGATGTGAGGGGGCAGGTATACGCGTACATGGGTCTGTGGAGTATGATGTGCCATGTCCGCCTATTCTGTTCTGATCTGTTATGGCCATTTTGATATGACATTATATGATACGGGGCCACGCCCCTTTTTTTCTGATTCCTCTGTATAGTGGCACCAGCGTCGGGAGGGTGGCCACATTCTGTCTGCCGAGTCCCGTGTCAGGGACCGGATATGATATGATATGACATATGTTTCTGTACGCATTCTGTCTGTTTTGGAAATATGCATTTGACACTCTGGATTCTGTACTCATTTTCTGTAACCATTATGATTTGACTTCTGTGATTCCGCTTTACATATTCAGTACATATTTCGTACTGACCCCCTTTCTTCGGGGGCTGCGTTTTCATGCCGCGCAGGTATTGACGACAGGTTCGCTGATCCACACGTTTAGGATCCTATTTCTGCTATTTGGGGCGCTCTCTTCTACAGAGCCCATCTTCTGGTACAGTCTGTCACTGCTATCTGGATATATACTTTGTTCAGGGTATGACGGGGCCCTGTCCCGTCTTATGATTATGATATGTTCTGTAGAGGTCTGTGGATACATCTGTGTGGGTTCTGTACATATGTTTGGGATATTCTGTTCTGTGATGGCCTTATCGGCCTATGTGTGCCAAGTCTGCTTTTCTGCTAAATTCTGTAGCGACCACTAATATTATTATTATATTATTATTCTGTTAATATGCTAATTTGGGGTATCGGGTACGTATAGGTGCCCAGCTCGGGCACTGGTCGCGGCCCACGGGGTTGGGTCATGACAGTAGAGTTATTGCATATGCTTCGAGACAGTTGCGGAAACATGAAAAGAACTATCCAACTTATGACCTTGAATTAGCTGCAGTTATTCATGCATTAAAGATGTGGAGACATTACTTGTATGGGGTGCATGTCGATATTTATACAGATCACAAGAGCCTTCAATACATTTTCAAGCAGAAGGAGTTAAATCTGCGACAGAGGCGGTGGTTAGAATTGTTGAAAAACTATGATGTGAGTATTTTATACCACCCCAGAAAAGCAAATGTAGTGGCTGATGCGCTTAGCCGCCGATCAATGGTCAGCCTATGTGAAGTTCCTCCGGAAAAGAAAGAGATGGTTCATGAGCCCCACCAATTAGCTAATCTTGGAGTGTGTGTAATTGATTCGGGTAGTGCAGGGATTAGTATTAATGATCCCACGGTTTCGTCACTGAATATATGGAAGTGAAAGAGCGACAATATGAAGATCCTCAGTTGAGCCACTATAAGGACGTACTTCATGAAAAAGAGAAGTCCCTGTTTGATGTTTCCATGGATGGAATTCTTAGATACCAAGGCAGGCTATGTGTGCCGAGTGTTACAGAACTGCGCCGACGAATTCTAGAAGAAGCCCATTATTCTCGATATTCTATTCACCCAGGTGCAACAAAGATGTATCACGATCTCAAATTGATATATTGGTGGGATGGCATGAAGAATTTGTAGCCCAATGTCCAAATTGCCAACAAGTAAAGATCGAACATCAAAAGCCAAGAGGATTATTGCAAGCAATGGAAATCCCTACTTGGAAATAGGAAGTGATCAACATGGATTGTATTGTGGGGTTACCTCGTTCTCGAGGCAAGTATGAATCTATATGGGTGATTGTGGACAGATTAGCAAAAGCAGCTCATTTTCTTCCAGTCAGAACCACATACTCGGCAGAAGACTATGCGAGGTTGTATCTCAAAGATATTGTGCGGCTCCATGGTATTCCACTATCCATTATCACAGATAGAGGGGCCCAATTTACAGCCAAGTTCTGGAAGTCTTTCCAAGAAGGCCTAGGTACCCAAGTGAAACTTAGCACGACATTTCATTCGTAGACCGATGGAAAAGCCGACCGTACGATTTAGACCTTGGAAGACATGCTACGAGCATGCGTTCTAGACTTTGGTGGTAGCTGGGATGACCACTTACCTCTGATCGAGTTCGCATATAACAATAACTATCATTCCAGTATCCGGATGTCTCCCTATGAAGCTCTATATGGAAGGAAGGGTAGATCCCCAATTGGATGGTTTGAAGTAGGAGAAGTACATTTAATAGGCCCTAAATAGATTTAGCAAGCGGTAGGGAAAGTCAAGGTGATCCGAGATCGATTGTTGACAGCCCAAAGTCGCCAAAAATCTTATGCGGACAATCGCCGGCGAGACTTGGAATTTCAAGTTGATGGGTATTTTTGAAAGTGTCGCCAATGAAAGGGGTGATGAGATTTGGCAAGAAATGGAAGTTAAGTCCTCGATACATTGGACCTTATAAAATTATCCACAAGGTAGGTCATGTAGCCTATGAATTGGACTTGCCTTCAGAGCTTGAATCGGTTCACCCAGTTTTTCATGTCTCAATACTCCATAAGTGTGTTGGAGATCCTACGAGGATTGTCCCAATAGATGGTGTTCAAGTGACAGAAAAGCTAGAATATGAAGAAGTGCCCATTGCCATCTTAGACAGGCAAGTATGAAGACTTCGAAATAAGGAAGTAGCTTCAGTCAAAGTTTTGTGGAGAAACAACAACCGGGAAGAAATGACTTGGGAGGTGGAAGAGAAAATGAAATCCACATACCACACTTATTCCAACTCCCAGGAGAGATTCAAGATGAAACACTAACATTATAAGGTATGTATGCTTTCTTTCCATGCTTTTGGTCGTGTGTGGCCGATTTATGTTGCTATTATGTTGTGGCCCTGTGAGGCAATGATATTATGGGTTGTTGTGACAGGATGGTAGTGTCATATTACAGGGGAAACTCTAGCGAAATATTCGTAGAATTCCCGAGTGTTTAACATTCGAGGACGAATGTTCCAAAAGGGGGGAAGAATGTTACACCACGGAAAATTCCCAATTTACGTACAGTGAATAGGCTAGCAAAATGCATGACGTATTTGATGTTTTGATAAGTAAGAAATAGCATTTGAGGATCCTAATCGAGATTCAAAGACATTTGATGTAAGGGAAAAAGGTTTGCCGAGAAAAGGCAAGGCATACGATGTGTGTCGGAAAGAAATTATGAGTAACG
Organism: Lycium barbarum; assembly: GCF_019175385.1. Taxonomy (NCBI): domain Eukaryota; kingdom Viridiplantae; phylum Streptophyta; class Magnoliopsida; order Solanales; family Solanaceae; genus Lycium; species Lycium barbarum. The sequence goes on along the minus strand of NC_083340.1, from coordinate 122,059,042 downwards.
AGTTAATGATAATTAAAAGGTGCTTTGGAGAAGAGTTATAACGTCCCTTAGATTGTTAATGAAGTGATAAACAAGTGCTAAGAAGGTCCCTAAGGATTGGAGATCAAATGAAGTGACAAGAAAAAGATCAGTGAAAGGATGAGTTATACGGTCGATTATACGGTTCGTATAATGTTATATGGTCCGTATAATGATCCGTAGGATTGTCACAGAATGAAGTTGTGGAGGGGGGTAATTTCACAGTCACTTATACGGACCATATAAATTTATATGGACCGTATAATGTGCCGTGAAATTGACACAAAATGGGATGATCACTGGAGCAGTTTTACGGTCACTTATACGGACCGTATAAGTGTCCGTATAATGGTGTCGGGACATCTTTTGCATTTATAAAATAATATCCCAAGTTCATTTAATTCATTTTATTTTCTCTCTCCATGACCCAATAGCTCTCTAGAACTTTCCAAACTCCTCATATACAAGAATCCAAGTGAAATTGATGATCAACTTCACCAAATCAACAAAACTAAGTGTGAGAAACACATCAAAGTTCATCCAAGTCAAGAAATTCCATGGAAAGTGAAACTAGGGTTTTGCTCAAGTGAAGCATTTTCACCCAAAGCTTATTCCTACACCATCTAAGGTACGTTTTATGGTATTTACGTGTTATTTAAGGTATTTGAAAAGTTTAAACACATGGATTGTAGAAGATATAGGAAATGGGTCATGAATGAGTGAATAGTGTCATTGTTGAGTAGTAATTTGGGGTGAATTTTAAATATTGGTATGTTGTGATTGTAAGTATGTTATGAACGACATTTAGAACATGGAATAAGTATTATATGTGAGAAAATGCAATAATGAACTATGACCATGATTATGGAGAAATTGGAGTGAAATGGTGAAATGTGGGAAATGTCGATAAATGATGATTGTTGTTTGCGATATTATGAATGTTGTCATGGATGTTTGGAGATTGATATATGATATGGGGAAAAGTTGTATAAACAAAGGAAATGCTGCCCAATTTTCTTTAGCTTTAGTAAGTACGTTTAAGTAATCGATTAGCTAATGTTCATGCGACTTCTCTTGAAGGTAGAAACGTGGGCATTGAAGGAGAACAAGCAAGCGATCGATTAGTTAAACGAAAAAGGTATGTAAGGCTAATCCTTTCCTTCTAAGGCATGAATCTTCCTAATTTTCCATGATCATCGTATACGATGGAAACTATGAGTCCATGAGTATACAAAGTTACATATGCATATGATTAAGAAATGAAATACAATACGACCATGATGATGGTGATGACGAATATAAGTATGAGTAATCCTAGTGTAATACAAGATGTCCATGAAGCTAATAATTCTAGGTATGTTTTCATCGATGCTTCTCTTTGCGTACACTCACCTTAAATTTTTAGTTCCTTCAAGGTGAGATATGATGTTGTTAATTACTCCATAAGATAATCGGGGGTTCACGACCTTATGTCACCCCGACATAGCCATAGTTGCCTTGAAATTTTAGTGTACGTTCTTAATGATAAATGTATAATGATGCTAAGTCATGATGTGTCTATGAGATGATCAACAATGTAAGTTTATGATATACCTATGCTATGTACGAAAATGTTGAGTTACGTTGAGTACATGATGATATGATTACACCGTGCCTAGATGGCCGGACATGTCACCGCTAATGCGGGATGCCTATGATTACACCGTGCCTAGATGGCCGGACATGTCATCGCTAATGCGGGCAGCTATGTTTACACCGAGCCTAGAGGGCCGGGCATGATCACCACTAGTGGGCGACATATGATGGTTAGCCGAACGCGGGTTAACAATGAGGATTATGATGTGATGATATATGCGCTGTGATGACATATGTACTATGTTTATATAAATATATGATATATGTATGAGATGTATTCGCCTATGAAACTCATGCAGGTTATACCTTCCTCTTATGGCTTATGATTCTTCTATTATGTTTACTTGGTTCTTGCCTTACATACTCAGTACAATGTTCGTACAGACGTCTGTTTTCTTTGGACGTTGTGTTCATGCCCACAGGTAGACAGGGAGGTGAGCTTGATCCAGACTCGTAGGAGCTGTCAGCTGACTTGAGAGCACTCCATTGTTCCGGAGGTGCTACTTGGTTCATTCCTTTGTGTGTATATATATATATATATATATATATATATATATATGTATATGTATTTTGGGCACGACGGGGTCTTTTCCCGTCCATATGTCTAGTACTCTAGTTTGGACAGTGAGCTACAAAATCTGCGATGTCTTTCTTCATTCCATCCCACCAATACATTAACTTGAGATCGTGATACATCTTTTTCGCTCCTGGGTGAATGAAATACCGAGAATAATAAGCTTCTTCTAGAATCCGACGACGTAGTCTTGCAACATCTGGAACACATAGCCTATCTTGGTACTTAAGAACTCCATCTGCGGAAACTCCAAATGGTGACTTTTCTCTTTCCGGAAATGTATCTCTATAATGACTCAACTGGGAATCTTCATATTGGTGCTCTCTCACCTCCATATCTAAGGACGAAACAGTTGGGTTGTGAATACCAATTCTTGCATTGTCTGAATCAATTAGACGAACTCCGAGGCTGGCTAGTTCGTGAAGCTCACAAATTAATTCTTTCTTCTCCGGAGGGAGCTCACATAGACTACCCATTGATTTGCGGCTAAGTGCATCAACTACTACATTTGCCTTTCCGGGGTGGTATAAAATACTCACCTCATAATCTTTCAGTTGTTCTAACCACCGCCTTTGCCGAAGATTTAACTCCTTCTATTTGAAAATATATTGGAGACTCTTGTGATCTGTATAAATATCAACATGTACACCGTACAAGTAATGTCTCCACATTTTTAGCTCATGAACAACCGCGGCCAATTCAAGATCATGGGTCGGATAGTTCTTTTGGTGTTTCCACAACTGCCAGGAAGCATAGGTAATGACTTTACCGTGCTGCATCAACACACAGCCTAACCCAACACCAGAGGCATCACAATAAACAACATAACCATCTGGTACGTCTGGTAGTGTCAGGACTGGGGCTGAAGTTAATTTGTCCTTCAATTCCTGGAAACTGCGTTCACAACCATCGGTCCACTGAAATTTTACAGATTTCTGAGTTAGCTTCGTTAATGGTGCTGAAATAGAAGAGAATCCTTCCACAAATCGTCTATAATAGCTTGCTAACCCCAAGAAGCTATGAACCTCTATAGATGTTGTGGGCCTTGGCCAAGTCTTCACAGCCTCAATATTCTGAGTATCAACTCGAATGCCGTCAGCTGAAATGATATGGCCCAGAAAAGTTACAGAATTCAGCCAGAACTCACATTTTGAAAATTTAGCATACAACTCACGAGTCCGAAGAATCCCAAGGACAATATGCAAATGGTCTGCATGCTTTGCTTCTGTCCGAGAGTATACTAGAATATCATCAATGAACACGATCACAAATAGATCTAAGAGAGGCCTGAATACATTATTCATCAGATTCATAAACATCGCTATAGCATTAGTCAACTCAAATGACATCACCCGAAACTCATAATGGCCGTATCTGGTTCTGAAAGCCGTTTGGGGAATATCTTGTTCTCTAACTCTTACTTGGTAATACCCCGATCTCATATCAATTTTGGAAAACCATTTGGCAACCTGTAATTGGTCGAACAAATCATCTATTCTTGGAAGCGGATATTTATTCTTTATCGCCACCTTGTTCAACTGTCTATAATCAATGCACATTCGTAGGGAGCCGTCCTTCTTTCTCACAAACAAGACAGGTGCTCCCCATGGCGATGAACTAGGTCTAATGAATCCTTTCTCGAGCTAATCTTTCAGTTATGCCTTTAGCTCTTTTAATTCTGCGGGAGCCATTCTGTAAGGAGGAATAGATATAGGTTTAGTATCCGGCAACACATCGATAGCAAAATCGATCTCTCTTTCCGGAGGAAGGCCTGGAATTTCATCGGGAAATACATCCGAAAATTCATTTACTGCCGGGACGGATTAAAAACTCGGCGACTTTGCTTCAGTGTCATGAACCCGGACTAGATGATAAATATAACCTTTTGCAATCATCTTTCTCGCCTTAAGGTAGGAAATAAACCTACAGCTTGGAGACGCTATATTACCTTTCCATTAGAGCACGGGTTCTCCCGGGAATTGGAATCAAACTATTTTCATTCTACAATCAACATTTGCATAACAAGAGGCCAACCAATCCATGCCCATAATCATATCAAAATCTAAAATTTCCAGCCCAACCAAATCAACTTTAGTCTGACGATCACATACCACAATCACACAATTTTTATACACTTGTCTAGCTATTACTGGATCACCAATCGGCGTAGATACCTCGAAAGGTTTAATTGGCTTGGGTTTCACCCTAATGCGGCCAACAATATAAGGAGTAATATAAGACAGCGTAGAACCCGAATCAATCAATGCATAAACGTCATGAGAGAATATGGATAATATACATGTAACCACATCCGGGGAAGACTCAAGATCCTGACGTCCGGCTAAAGCATAAATACGGGGTTGGATGCCACCTGGAGTCTGCCCTATTGGGTGCCCTGACGAGGAAGAACCAGCTGCTGATCCTGTGGGCTGAGCCCCAACTCTGCCACCCATCGATGGACAATCATGCATCATATGCCCAACTTGACCACAGGCATAGCAAGCATCTGAACCTCGGCGACACTGACCGGAATGTAATTTACCATACTGGCTACATCGCGCACCGGTGGTATCCGCTGGCTAGGATCACCTCTAAACTGAGGACCCGAGACTCTCGAACTCTGACCCGAACAAGAATAAATAGGGCAATCAAATCTTCTGCCCGCAAACCGAGGAGGTGCACTCATCGCGGACTCGCCCGAATATCTGGAATACTGTTGTCGCTGACCCCCTCTATACTCACTGCTAGCACCGGCAGATATGGCCCTCTTGCTCTGTCCTCTATCAATATCATGCTCACCCCTCTGCGGGTGTTGCTGCTCATCTAAATTCTGGGCGTGGGCCTGAATACAGGAAATGTCCATCCCCTCTTGCAATGAAGCTGTCAAGCAGTCTTTGAACAAATGTGGCCCTAAGCCACTCACAAATTTATGTACTCTATCTCCCATATCGGCCACCATAGTCGGAGCATAGCTAGCCAATGAATTAAAGTGAAGGTTGTACTCCCGAGCACTAATATTCCCTTGTTTTAGATTCAGAAACCTGTCAGCTCAGGCCCTTCGAACCTCGGGTGGCAAATAGTGGCGGTTGAAAGCGTCTACGAATTCCGGCCAAACTAGGGAAGGTGTATCCTCTCCTCTTGAATAAATCTAATTATTGTACCAAAGGACCACTACATCCCGGAGTTTATAAGATGCCAACTCCATAGATTCAATATCAGAGGCATGAATGATTCTCAACGTCCTCAACATTTCATCTATAAAACCTTGCGGGTCTTCATCCGGCTTCGACCCGAAAATTTTTGGGGCATTTAAACTCATGAAATCACGGGCCCTTGCACTAGTGGCTCTATCACCGGGACCCTCACTTTGCTGTTGAGCCTGAGCGGCAACCAACTGAGTCAATAACTGAATGGCATCGGTCATCTGTTGACCCGATGCACCCGGTGGAGGAACGGGAGGCATAGGGGTCGGAGTAGGGACCCCTCCTTGTTCTTCTAGAATAGGCGGAGTGTGAGAGGTATTGGATGGAGCCTCATTATGGGATTCACCCTCTTCTACATTCATTGGTGGCTCCCTTTCCATCCGCCTTTCTGTCGTAGCCTTGCCCTTCTGGGCGTCTGTGGCTTTCTTCTTTACCGGCATCACTGCAATCATAACGCATAATTAGGGAGAAGGAAATCTTATAACATGGCTCTATCGCACGATCTAATAAGAAGAAAGATGGTCATTTTTCCTAAATGCCCCGTAGCCTCACATTTATAAGTGTGGCGCACTTCACACCCATAAACAAGACTCTACTGGACTCGGCTCGTAGACACACCCTAGGACGGAACTGCTCTGATACCACTTTTGTCACGACCCGATTAGTGGGCCATGACGGGTACCCGGAGCTGACTATCGAGCACCACGCATTACGCTAATAATCATACCCATCTTGGACGCACATAATCTCCAAGGCAATACATAAATATACATAAGCCCTCACGGCTGCAAAAATGATGTCCAAAAATATACGCTGATGTAATCATAGGACATCTAATACCCACACATATGTATCTACGAGCCTCTACTAAAATACTGAGACATAAGGACGGGACAGGACCCCGTCATGCCCATATATGTACACAAAAGAATACATCAATAACTGGCACCTCCGGAATAGTGGAGTGCTCCTGTGTAGCTGCTAATAGACTCCTATGAATAAGTACCGCCTGCCTGCCTACCTGTGGGCATGAACACAACGTCCATAGAGAGAAAAGGATGTCAATACGAACAATGTACTTAGTATGCAAGGCATGAACAATAATAACATATCGAAGAGATAAGGAAACATCAAGTAAGGAAACAACCTGCAACTGAATGTCACTTAAGACAAAATAATGCATGTTAACTTGCATCATAAACATCATCATATCAAGTTTGCATATGTAAGAAGCCCGACCATATAGGTACGGTGTGATCATCATAAGCCCGCGTCCAGGCCTCCCGCGTCCGGGGTAAAAATCTCATACTGCCCATGCCATCTAGTCATGGTGTATATGTCGCCCGCCTTAGCGGTGTCTGCTTGGCCATGTAGGCTCAGTGTATACTCATCATGAAACATACATAAGAATTCAAGTAAAAGCTACAACTCTATCGGGGTAACGTAAGGTCGAGAACCCCCGATTCCATTATAGAGTAGTCATGGTCATCATATCTCACCTTGAAGGAACTAGCATTATAAGGTGAGCTTAATAACAATGAATAACATCAAGGAATCATATAAGGATCGTTAGCTTCATAAGATTACCATATCATAAGCTTTAGAATCTCTAGACATAAATTCATCGTCATCTTTATCATATTCATAACACATCTTCTATCTTTATCTCGTGAGAAATCCTTAATAACCATAGACTTTAGTTTCGAAATATAAGAGAGTCATGTTGTAGGAATCATGCCTCATAAAAAAAGGGACTAGCCTTACATACATTTTCGCCTCTCTAACTTGCCGGCTAAACGCTTCCTTCCAAGTTCACTATTCAACATTCAAGAGAATTCGTACTAAGATTAGATAATCTGAAACATACTTGAAGCTAAGCTAAGACGACTAAGGGCTAACAAAAATTGGACAACACTTCCTTTGTTTCTACAACTTTCTCCATATAATATAATAACTGCCAAACATCAACATCACACCCACAATATCATAATCAATAAACTTCGTTAAGTTAGTCATTATTCAATTCTCAAAATTCCCTCTCAAAGTCATTCATAACCATAACCATAATACAACACCACATTCATCCTCATATAATGCTTCTCCAATATTCTTAATACCATTTATAACAATATTATACTCATAACATGTCAAGAACTATGATTCAAGTCAAGTTACTATTCAAGAATACCATTATTTTCACATTTGAGCTCCATATGCTACTTTCTTCCATAATCCAAGTCTTTCAACCATTCAATATTCTTAATAACATGAAATGATCATAAACTCACCTTTGATTAGGTAGGAATGGGCTTTGGATGAAAATACTTCACTTGGAGAAAAACCCTAACTTCAACTCCAAGGAAATTTCTAGCTTCGATGAACCTTTGTTAGCATCCTTGCACTTGATTCCAATAATTATAGGTGTTTGATCTTGGATTCACCTTGAATTTATGTTGGTGAAATGTATGGAACCTTCTAGAGGTCTTGAGAGAAGTGGAGAAGTTGGGAAAATGAGAAATTAGAAGTGGGAACTTATATTTATACTTTGAAAAAAAAGTTGTCCCGATCATGTTATACGAACACTTATACGGTCCGTATAAGTGACCGTACTTCACCATCAGGGATTTTCCCTTCCTGTTGAGGTTATACGGACCCTTATACGGACCGTATAAGTGGTCGTATAACTCCCTTTTTCCGAGGTTAATCTCGTCATTTCGTTTGATCTCCAATCCTTATGGAACCTTCTTAGCACTTGTTACCACTTCAGTAGCGATACAAGGAGCCTTATAATTTTTCCTCACGACATTATCAAATCAACATTATCTCGGTACTTTGCAAACCCTTTTCAAAACACGACTTATACTTTACATTCTTCAACGAACTTTCTTCTCTTACCTCAAATGTCTTTGGAATATTAATTAGAACCATGAAGTACTCCTTCTTACTTGTAGGGACATCATATACTTCTTACCCTGCGTTAGTGTATCTACCACATGATGACATGAAATTTTTTGAGGTGTAACAATTTTAGTGCTCAACCCTGACATATCTGCGCATGACCAGGCGAAGACATCCACATATTCTTTCAACGGAGCTACGAGCTCTTCTTTCTGTGGTGTTCCCAAGTGAGCACTGATTCATTTCTCTTTGACATCTCTCTGTCACCGAGGTTGATCACCTCAGTTTCGTCCATCTAATTCTTCCAACTCTTCTACCAGTCCATCTGGCGTCATTGTCGCTTCGTCGTACTACTCGTATTCCTGCTGACTATTTTCCTCGTTCGTTTCATGACACGTCATGACATTTTCGGTTGTTTTATTACGGTTACTACAGAAAAGTTGAGGTAAAGTAGAGTTAGGTTTATTATTGATTATTATTCATAGTTAGTTAGAAAACTTTTATTATTATTAGTGTCTGATAAGGATATCAATTTTATGTGGATCGAGGAATTTTATTAATTCAAGAGTAATTGGTTACAAACGGTGGTCCTAGTTCGGAACAACGTCAGACCATTTCCATTTTGAAACATCATGAAGAAATTTAGAAAAGGCGATCATTCGGACCTCAGCCGATGTCACTGCTTTTTTAGCAAAAGATTTTAAGAAAAACCCAGCTCTCTATCAAGGAGCCAAGAGAGGAGTAGATTTCCAATTGTTCAAGCGCTCTCCTAGCCTCATACTACATATGGTGAATGTCTCCTGGCTTTCCTCAATGATCGTGTAGCATCCCTCTTCTTGAAACAACAACTTGAGAACCCCATCAACTTCTTCTCCATTCTGTATCGGCATCTCCCTGGGAAATGACTGGTACAATTCTGGGAGAGGCTGAGGTAAATTCCTCGTCCTTTGTTTTCTTTGGATAGATTTCGTGAGATCGTCCTTGCTAGGGATATAGCCGAGGCCAAAATGGTAGTTTTCCTTTGGGATTGGCACGAGCTCTATTATTCCTTCGAGGTCTCTTGCTATTTCAAAACCATTTCTTAGCATAGTGGAGGCGATCATTCTGTAGACCGTTGGCATTGGCTTGTCCACCTCCCCTTCGGAATGGGTAGCCCCAACGTATTCCAGCACATGAAAGTTTTGTTGGTGAGAGCTCCCCTCAATCACAGGTATGATGTTGTGAGGATATTTCTTGGTATCCTTCTCAGCTGCGACAATAACTTCCTGTCCTTGCCATTCAAATTTTATGGCTTGCTATAGAGTTGAAGGTACTGCGCCAACAGAATGTATCCAGTGTCTTCCCAAGAGCATGTTGTAGTTGGCCATGATCACCATGACTTGGAATTCTGCTGTGAAAGACGCAGGCCCAACTTGGATCTGTGGGTCTACTTCTCCCAGGGAATCACTTTGTGATCCATCAAATCCCTTGATGTTTGTCCCTCTCTAGCGGATTTTACCCATGTCATAGCCGAGCTATGTTAATGTAGTGATGGGGAAAATGTTGAGGCCCGATCCATTGTCCACAAGCACCCTCCCTATTGCCTTGCCACAACATTCTACAGTGATGTTAAGAGCTCTGTTGTGGGAGGTTCCTTTTATTGGCAATTCTTCTTTGGAGAAGAAAATTTTATGTTCTCTGATGACGTGGGCTACCAACCCACCCAAGTCTTCGTTGTTCGTACCAGCTGGCAGGTGTGCATCATTTAACACGCTCATGAGGGCCTGCCTGTGTGATGGGGAGCTAGACAATAATGATAGCACCAATATTTTTGTCGGTGTCTTCTTAAAATGCTCAATGATAGAGTAGTCTTTTCGTTTCATATGCCACAAGAAATCTTCAGCTTCTCCTTCCGTTATCACTCTTGTTACGGTTCACATTTCGTGGGTAGGGTTAGTGCTCGAAAAGTTACTTCGAACTTGTTGGTGCTCTTTTGAACTTTGTTTTAAAAGAGTCGCCACCTAAGTTTTAGGAAATTAGGAAAACCAAGGGTGAAGGGTTTATTCAAATTCAGTGATAAAATCTTTGTAATCCAAAGTTCTAGGTAAGGTTCTGGTGATCTCTTAGGGAAGGTGTTAGGCACCCTAGTAGTAAGGATCCGTACTATACGATTGACCTTCGAATTCCAATGTATGAGTATTTGCATGAACTATTTATTTTGTGTTTATTCCCACATTTATTAAAAAAAATTGCATATCATCTGGTTTTGAGAAAATTGAATATATTCCCCTTATATACGGGGTATTTATGTTCGGATTTATAATATCCGATACAAATAGTCTCCTTTTATGTATAAGGATAGTATATTTCGTCTATAAACCGTTTTGGTTTTATAATATAAATAAACATATATCCCCTATTTCTGTTCATGCTTAATCCAACGCTTGTCTTCGGGTCAATCCGTATAACATGTTAGAACGTCCTAGCTAAAACCTTTATATTTACGAATGGGTTTTATTTGAATATTCCTTCACTTATATAAAAAGTTTGCTCTTTATTTTTATGAACGTATATAAAATTGATTTTTTATTGTCTTCGAATTTGGGCTTAAGGCCCCCAAACACTTTTAATATGAGGGATTGTTTTTTTCGTTTTGGGCTCAGCCCAAGTTTATTTACAATTGTTTCTTATTCTAAAAAATCGGTCAAGTATAATTCAAATGTTTTGGTTTTGTCCATATGAACTTTATCCCCAAAAATCTCAATTTGTGTTACCAGGCTTGGCCCAAATCATTAATTTTTACTCCATTGTTTGGATTCAGAAGAAAAAGCTAAGCTTATTTTCATAAAAGAGGACGTATCTCTTAGCTTCAAAAATCGATTTGACTTTGTTCAAAAATATCGCAGTGTTCATGACCTTTGAAATTACTCTCTTATCGTTTCATCTTTAACTTGTATGAAAACAGGTTTAGTCTTTCATTTTTTATTTAAGAAATAGCTTATGCTAAGTTCGGGTTTTTAAAATTGTTTGGGGACCTAAAGTCAAAACTAAACGGTATAGGTACGGTTATCCTAAGACGACTAGTTCAGACCGTAAAATTCCAATAATATATGAGTTTTGTTTTACAGATTTTTACAAATATAAATACAACAACTTTACAACTAAAGGAAAAGTATAACTTAAGAAAATAAATGGAGTGAAGGGTAGGCTAGGGACGTACCAAGCCCCTAGTTGACCATTGTCACCCATGGTTGGGCCTTCTATGCGATATATATATTAGCTTCCATTTCTGTGCTGGGCTTGATCATGACTCAAAAGAATTGCCTGTCGGGCCAAGTTGGTACGTGACTCGGCCCAAATGGCCATGCAGTGGTGGAGGAGAAAAGAAACAAAGGACCCCGGTTAGTTTATATTTACTAAACTTATCACGTGTATAACTATGCACATGTACATATCAAATCTACAAGTTATACAATTAAGGTATTAGATTATATGCTATTGGGCTTCACTGATAGAGATTTAGACAGTAAAAAGGAAAATTCATCACCATCGGTATTCCTGATGCCGCACAAGATACAAGGGGTTTCATGAACCCTAGGCATGGCAGGACATCGGGGGGAAGGCTAAGACCTGGCCCTAAATCACCTCAGCTTCCCAAACCAATATAGCCATAGGAGAAAGATGATAAATCAGAATCCTATAATCATGCACAAGTATGGCATGGATCAATATACGTGGATATAGTGTAATTAAAAGCAATACTGGAGCTACCAGGTATAATGTGAACAAAAGCATACCAAAGACACATGGATATAGAGTAATCAAAACAAACTGCAGTATGTGGGCATAAGGTAAATAATGGCAAAAACCAAACACATAGTCATAAAATGGAACAAAAACAAAGACTGCAACATGTAAATATAAGGTAAACAGAAACAACCCCCAAAGTACTAAATCATGAAATGAACCAAAACAAGCTACAGTAGATAGATACGAGGCAAACAACAGCAGACTGAAGTACATAGACACAACATGGACAGCGGTGAACAACCGATCTAACACTTACAGAGATCACACAGAGTCACTCTTTCTCTCTTACTTTTGGACTTAATGAAGTCTGGTCCACTCTTAATTAAATTTGAAATGGGCTAGGCTCATCTATCTTCTAAAATGAAGCTAAGTTAAAAATTAATGCTTAATGGGATTCCTATCCCCTTTTGCTCATTTAATGTATATACTCTATCTATGGCTGGCCTTCTTACTCACATACACTCAATATGCCTATGATATACATAATGTGTATATCATGTATATACTATGTGTATTTCTTCTTTTCTTAATAACTTAGTATACTTTTATGTCTATCTAGCCTTGAATATGTCTTTGAACCTATAACTCCACCAATTATCTAAACATCTACTCCCAATTCTGTAGGTAATGATCATATTTCCCACACCAAGACTATCTTAGGTTCAGCTTTTTCAAACCAATGCTGAAGTAGGTAATCCATTCACACAAAGCTTGGCACAAATTCAGGCCCCTAGCAGTTTTCATACCAGGATGCAGGAAGGTCTAATTAAACATCCTAACTGTTTCACTATCCTAAGCAATGTCAAAATAAGAGGAACATGTTCATACGGTGAACAAAAGATAGAATAAGAGAGAGGCCATGGGAAGTAATTTGTCATGACAATGAAAACAGAATGCACAAGGTATAGGAGCCCATGACTTAGACAAAAAGGTTCAGCATACGTAAAAACATGATTTAATTAGGTCTAGGTATTCAGAAACAGGATGCAGAAGTATGAAATCCTACAGTTTTGAACCAGCAAGCAGAGCACAACCAGAACAAGGTTTAAATAGATTTAAGTACTCAGCATAAGAGTGGCCTTTCAAATCGTAGTCAAGTTTTTTTTAGTAGAGTAAAAGCAGTACAAAGATACACAGGATACATATGTACTAAGACTTACGTGAAATGAAAGGAAAAAAAGCAACAACTATGACATCCAGTTTTGCAGCAAAATTCTAAGGAAGAAGAATAACTCAAGGCTTTCAAATAGACTAAGTGACTTAGACTTGGCACTTTATTTTAAAGTAGGACTTTACTATTCAAGTTTCAACTTAGCCAACTCTTTTCTCGCTTCCTTTGAGGATCAGTGAATTATTCAAAAAAGTGGTAACACCTCGTAAAATCTGTATTAAACCATATTCATGACTTAGAAGGTTAGAAACCCAAGAAAGGGAGTGTTGGAATCAAAATATGTTTCAGTTCAGAAAACCCAGTGTTACGCTTCAAGGGACGGTCCGTAACGTGTGTTACAGTCCGTCATTCATACTGTAACAGGTACGCTTCAAAAATAACCGTCTCGTAACTTTTATACCAAAGGATGGTTCATTATTATGGACCGTAACACGTGTTACGGCCTGTAACAGGTCACCGTAACCCAACCTCAAAACTTAGAAGCTCACTAGAATTTTAATGCATGTTACGGTCCAGTGTTACGGAACGTAACATGTGTTATGGACCATAACACGGTCCGTAACAGGTCCGCAACTAAGACTATTAAAAGACGGGAATTTCAGTTTTATCTCATAAGTCTCATTCCTCTAAAGCCCTAACACGAAAGTTCCCTCCTCTCATGTATTTAGATAATCTAAGATAGAATTCATTGTTCTTAACCTAGGGTTTTCATGAAAACCCACAGATAAGGTTTGAGACATAACTTTTGGGTTCTTCTCAGAATTTAGACTTTTGGATTGAGGATTGGGAAACGAATAAGATATGTGAGGTTAGCTATATATGTTAGGGAATGTTCATGATTCTCCCTATGCCTCATTCTTTATACTTATCAGTAAATTGACTCAGAATACAGTTTAGCCCTAGTTTCTTAAATAGTTGTAGAACTGTTATCTTCTAGGCTTATAGTTTCAAAATTCGTTCATGGTGATTAATTTGAATATCATGAACTCAGTACGTAATCAATATAGACTTGTGAATTGTATCCCATGAGTCACAGTATGAATACTTTGAACTATTATGAATAGTTACTAGTTTTATCTTCATAATCAGTAATTAGTATCATGTTATCAGTTATATCTCAGTCTCAGTGCTTGTTATTGAATACCTGTATTAGGGCATCAAGTCCACAGATATGGACCTAAGGTCACAAATTATGTATACGTATAGTTAGGCATCATTCCACATAGTTTGTATGCATATTATTATTAATGGACCTAAGGTCACACACAGTAAACAGGTTATTCATTATTCAGGACAGAAAGTATCCATATCTTTACTTCTCTATTTCAGTCTAGTAATTAACATTTCAATACCGTTTCAGTTCAGCTTATTATTTCATTTAGTTTCTTTACATACCAGTACAATTCCAGTGTACTGACGTCCCATTTTCTCGGGGTCTGCATCTCATGATGCAGATACAGATATACAGGGTGTAGACACAACTCACTAGGAGGCTTTCAAATTCAGCTAGTCAGTGGTGAGCCTCAGTTCTCCGATGTCGTATCTTTATCTTTATAGTCAGTTAGTTAGCAGACAATATTTCAGTATTAAGGTATGCCGGGGGCCTTGTCCCGGTGGCCAGTCAGTATTTCCTTAATCAGTAGAGGCTTCATAGGTTACAGTCAGTCAAATATTTCAATATTTTGTTGGATTTATGGAGTTAGCCCTTTTGGCTGTTACTTATTCAGTATTGCAGGCTTTTTAGTATTGCTTCCGCATAGATATATTTCAGTCAGTTATTCCCACTCAATTAGTATGTGTTTATCATACTTAGACATCAGTATACCACATGTTGATCCAGCCAGCCAGTTGGTTCGCTCGGTATGCAGACAGGCATCGAGTGCCCTGTTACGCCCAGGCCATGGTTCGGGCCGTAACAAAACTTGGTATCAGAGCCTAGGTTCAATTGTCTTAGGGAGTCTATGAAGCCGTGTCTAGCGGGGTCTCGTTTATGTGTGTGTGCGCGCCACACATATAAATAGTTGGCTACCAGGACATGCAGGATTGTTTAACTTCTTTCATACTCTAGATTGTGCTGTTAGAACAGTACCTCAGGAAAGTCTTCAAACTTTATGAAATTTAATATTTCAAAAAAATGCCGGCAAAGAGAAAGTACACCAAAAAGGCTACAACTACTAGTCAGGAGGGTTTCACCGAAACTGATCAAACTATAGATTCACAAGCTCGTGTGATGCATACAAGGGCTCAGGATTCAGACCTCTCAGTTCAGGGGAACCCTCCAAGAGCTGTGCCCCCAACTGCACCTCCCCAGGTGCCAGCTCAGACTCCCCGCTCTTCTGACATGGATTTTGGCGGAGCTATTCAGCTGCTCACTCAGTTGGTAGTTGCTCAAGCCCAGCATCAGGGGTCATCAGGGTCTAGCTTTAGGACTCAGGAATTTTTGCGCATGAAGCCCAAGGAGTTCACAGGAAAAGACCTAGATGCAGAGCCTCAGAATTTTATCGATGAGTTGTAGAAGATTTTTGGGTCATGCAAGCTACAGACGGGGAAGCAGTGGAGTTTGGTACCTTCCAACTCAAGGATGTGGCTCACTTATGGTATGCGTCATGGGAGATATCCCGTGGTGAGGATGCTTCTCATGCTACTTAGGAGGAGTTCGAGACTGCCTTCGTTGACCATTTTCTGCCAGAGGAAGCTAGAGAGGCTAAAGCCTGGGAATTTGAGTGCTTGAGACAGGATGGCATAAGTGTGACAGAATATTATGTCATGTTCTCATCACTGGCCAGGCATGCTCCTCACATGGTTAAATACATGAGAGCTCGAGTCCGGCGCTTTGTGTTGGGACTCAGTTTAGAGTTTTACGGTCCTGCAAAGATAGCGGCTCAGAACAAAGACATGACCATCACTAAGATGTTGGCTTTTGTGAAAGATAACAAAGATGATATGAATGCAGCAATGGCGAGAAAAAAGTTCGCAAAAAGAGCCAAGTCCATAGGCCATTTCAGTTAGGAAGGTGGTGGCAAACCATTTCAGAAAGGTAAATCAGCAGGACCTGCCCCATCTGCAACCAGTGAACCAGTCCCGAAATTCAGGAATGATCAGAAAAACAGGAATTCTAGAGCAGCAGGCTGCCAATCTCAGTCCAGCGTGGGTAACAAGGGTTTTCAGCACCCCGTCTACAATAAGTGCAACAAAAGGCATCTAGGAGTGTGCATTCAGGTACGGATGGTTGCTTCGGATGTGGGCAGCCAGGGAACTTCTTGAGAGACTGACCATCAGCAAAGCAGGGTAGCGTAGCACAGTCCACTAGTTCTGCAGCCCCCGTGCTTCTCAGGCCTAGTCAGGGCGTGGTGCGGCTAAGTCTGGCAACACAGGCCGCCTGTATGCTTTAGCCGGTCGTCAGGACACAGAGGCCCATGCAAACGTAGTTACATGTATTCTATCCGTCTTCAATTTCAGTGTTTTTGCCCTTATAGACCCAGGCTTACTCTTTCTTTCGTAACCCCTTTCATTTTGAAAAAGTTTGAGGTAGAACTCAAAAAGTTGCATGAACCTTATAAAGTGTCTACTCCAGTTTGAGAATCAGTTTTAGCTAGCGCATCTAGAGGGGTTGTCCAATCAGAGTTTATCATCGTCTTACCACAACAGATCCAGCAGAACTAGAAATGGTAGACTTTGATGTAATCGTGGACATGGATTGTTTAACATCCTGTTATGCCACAGTAGATTGTAGAGCCAAAATAGTTCAGTTCAGATTTCCTAATGAGCCAATCTTAGAGTTGAGTGGTGATTCAATAACACCTAGGGGTAGATTTATTTCCTATCTTAGAGCCAAAAAGATGATTTCTAAGGGGTATATTTACCACTTAGTCAAAGTCAGGGATGCAGATGCCCAGACTCCGACTCTCCAATCAGTACCAGTTGTCAATGAGTTTCCAGAAGTGTTTCCAGATAATCTACCCAGAGTCCTTCCCGATAGGGAAATTGACTTTGGGATTGACCTGCTTCCCAGCACTAAGATGATATCTAGTCGGCCGTATAGAATGGCCTCAGCAGAGTTAAAAGTCTAGTTGAAGGATCTTCTTGATAAGGGATTCATAAGGCCAAGTGTCTCACCTTAGGGCGCACCGGTCCTGTCTGTCCGAAAGAAAGATGGGTCCTTATGTATGTGCATAGACTATCGCCAGTTGAACAGTCACCATTAAAAATAAGTATCCTCTTCCCATGAAAGACGATTTATTTAATAAACTTCAGGGCACTCAGTGTTAGTCAAAGACTGACCTCAGATCAGGCTACCATCAGTTAAAGGTTAAGGGAGTTGAGATCCCAAAAATCGGTTTCAAAACCCGTTATGGTCATTTCGAGTTTCTTGTCATGTCCTTTTTGTTGACGAATGCGCCAACAGCCTTCATGGATCTTATGAATAGGGTCTTTAAGCCATATCTTGATTTGTTTGTTATTATTTTTATTGATGATATCATGGTATACTCCCATAGTG
Source organism: Lycium barbarum (assembly GCF_019175385.1). Classification (NCBI taxonomy): domain Eukaryota; kingdom Viridiplantae; phylum Streptophyta; class Magnoliopsida; order Solanales; family Solanaceae; genus Lycium; species Lycium barbarum. The sequence goes on along the minus strand of NC_083340.1, from coordinate 122,041,256 downwards.
AGACTGACCATACAGAACACCTCAGAATAGTATTGAAAACACTCAAGGATCGCTAATTTTATGCAAAATTCTCAAAGTGTGAGCTTTGGCTAAAGTTAGTGGCATTCTTAGGCCACGTAATTTCATGAGGGGTGTTAGGGTCGATTCTCAGAAGATTGACACCGTTAGAAATTAGCCCAGACCCATATCAATATCAGATATCAGAAGTATCTTGGGTCTGGCAAGCTACTACATGCGTTTTGTAGAGTGGTTTTCCTCAATATCAGCTCCGTTGACTAAGTTGACTCAGAAAAAGGTTAAGTTTCAGTGGTCCGATGCATGCGAACAGAGTTTCAAAAATTTGAAAGAAATGGTTGACTTCTGCTCCAGATTTGACGCTACCAGAGGGAACCAAAGGATTCGTGGTGTATTATGATGCTTTAGGAGTTTGTCTCAGTTGTGTTTTATTGCAGCATGGTAAGGTTGTATCTTACGCATCTAGGCAGATTAAAGTTCATGAAAAGAATTATCTGACTCATGATCTAGAATTAGCAGCAGTAGTTTTTACATTGAAGATATGGCATCACTATATGCATGGAGTACATGTTGATATCTTCACCGATCATATAGTCTACAGTATATCTTCAGGTAAAGATAGTTGAATCTTAGACAGAAAAGATGGCTCGAATTTCTTAAGGACTATGATGTAGATATTCTCTATCATCCGACGAAAGCGAATGTTGTAGCCGATGCTCTCAGTCGGCGTTCTATGGGAATTTTAGCCCATGTTGATGCAGACAAGAGAATTATGACCAAGGAAGTTCACCGTTTGGCCAGTCTTAGGGTTCGACTTTTGGACTCCGAGGATGGTGGTGTATTTGTTCAAGATAGATCTTAATCCTCCCTAGTCGTTAAAGTGAAGGAGAAGTAATTTCATGATCCCTATCTATTGCAGCCGAAGGAGGGGATTCACAAGCATAAGACGACGACATTCAAACAAGGGGGAGATTATGGAACCTTGAGGTACCGAGGTAGATTATGTGTCAAAGATGTTGATGGGCTCATAGAGCGAATTATGACAGAAGCTTACAACTCTAGGTATTCCAGTCACCCAGGTTCCACTCAGATGTATCATGACCTTAAGGAAATTTATTGGTAGAATGACATCAAAAAGAATGTAGTAGATTTTATGGTTAGGTGTCCGAACTGTCAGCAAGTGAAAGTCGAACACTAGAGGCCTGGTGGCTCGGCTCAGAATATTGATATTCCTGTCTAGAAATGGGAAATGATCAATATAGACTTTGTATCAGGTCTACCTCATTCAACTAGGAAGCATGACTCTATTTGGGTGATCATTGACAGGCTTATTAAGTTGACACACTATTTGCCAGTCAAGACCACAGACTCAGCAGAAGATTACGCCAAATTGTATGTTAATGAAATTGTCAGATTGCATGGGACACCAGTGTCGATTATTTCAGATCGTGTTGCTCAGGTCACGGCGAAGTTCTGCCAATCCTTCCAGAAAGGATTAGGTACCAAAGTTAATCTCAGCACAACTTTTCATCCGCAGATAGATGGCCAGGCATAACGTACCATTCAGACTCTTGGGGACATGTTGAGAACTTGTGTTCTTGATTTTAAAGGTAATTGGGATGACTACTTACCTCTCATTGAGTTTTCTTATAATAACAGTTATCATACTAGTATTGGGATGGCACCATTTGAAGTTCTTTATGGGCGGACATGTATATCACCAATTTGTTGGTTCAAAATTGGTGAAGTAGAGTTGTTAGGACCAGATTTGGTCTATCAGGCTATGGAGAAGGTCAAGTTAATTCAAGAGCACCTGAAAACGACTCAGAGTCGCCAGAAGTCTTACATAGATGTGAGATGGAGGGATCTAAAATTTAAAGTTAACGATTGGGTTTTCCTCAAAGTTTCACCTATGAAGGGTGTTATGAGATTTGGGAAGAAACGGAAGCTCAGTCCCAGGTATATTGGACCTTACAGAATTCTGCGGAAGGTCGGTCTAGTAGTTTAGGAACTTGAGTTGCCATAAGAGTTGGCTGCTGTACATCGAGTGTTTTATGTGTCCATGTTGAGAAAGTGCATGGGGGACCCGTCATTGGTTGTCCCAACTGATAGCATTACAATTAAGGATGGTTTGACTTATGAGAAAGTCCCAGTAGCAATCCTTGAACGTCAGGTCCGCAAATTGAGAACTAAGGAAGTAGCATCAGTAAAGGTTTTGTGGAGAAGTCAGAAAGTCGAAGAGGCTACATGGGAAGCCGAAGAAGACATGATGTCCAGATACCCCTATCTCTTTGAAGAGTCTGCAGAAACTAGTGAAGGTAACATACTTTCTCCTCTCAGATCTATCTTTCTATAGTTTCCACATTCTCAGTATTCAGCCAGTTAGATAGTCAGCTTGGTAGTTATTTAGTCCAGCAGATAACTCAGTTCAACCCCTTTCAGTCCAGTTGCATGTTCTCATGCCAGTTAGTGTGCACATGTTTCAGCAGTTACTTTAAACCAAAAATCTATCATTCGAGGACAAATGATCCTAAGGGGGAGATATTGTAACACCTCATAAAATTCGTGCTAAACCATATTCATGACTTGGGAGGTTAGAAACCTAAGAAGGAAAGTGTTGAAATTGAAAATATGTTTCAGTTTAGAAACCCAGTGTTATGCTTCAAGGGACGGTCTGTAATATGTGTTACGGTCCGTCGTTCATACCGTAACGGGTACGCTTGAAAAATCACCATCTCGTAACTTCTGGACCAAAGGGCGGTTCATCATTACGAACCATAACACGTGTTACGGCCTGTAACAGGTTACCGTAACCCAACCTCAAAACTTAGAAGCTCACTGGAATTTTAACGCACGTTACGGTCCAGTGTTATGGACTATAACATGTGTTACTGTTACATATCAGAGATTTCAAATTGTTGCATTGTGAGTAGACTAACGCGAGCTTAAGGTGAACATGAAGTCCTTATTATATTAAGGAGAGTATTTGATAACTTTAAGTGTGTACCATAAGATTTTGAAGTCATATGAATCGGTGAAACTAAGTTCATCGAAGGAAGTGGAATGTAAGTCATGTTTGGGAAGGTTTTGCAACAATTGAGCTATAATTTGTTTAGTAATGTCTTGAGGGGGAGCTATAGGGCCCCTTAGATGGTTAATGAAGTGTTATACAAGTGCCAATAAGGTTCCATAAGGATTGGGGGGTTGAATGAATCGACGAGAATAAGTTTCGGGAAAAAGTAGGTTATACGGTTGGATATACGGACCGTATAATTGGCTGACCTCCACTGTAAATAAACTCTAGAGAAGGGTGAACCACTGGTGGGATTGTACGGCCCATTTATACATACCGTATAATTGTTACGGTCAGTATAATTGGTCATAGATTTGGGTCGGGCCAGATTTCTTTTTTGTTATATATGACCGACCCTTGTTCATTTATTTCATTTCCCACTTTCCCCAAACCCTTGAAAGCTCTAGAACCCTCTCGTAAGTAAACCCAACCAAACGCAAGAGAGATCAAAGATCAAATAACAAGAATCAAGGGATTCAAGTGTTAAATTGCTCAGTAGGGTTTGTAAGATCCAAGAATTTCTTTGGTGTTGAAGTTGGGATTTCATTCAGTTTGTAAATTGATCAAAAGTCCATTCCTATATGATAAAAGGTTAGTTTTCATATCAATTTCATGTTATTAAACATGCTTGGTTGTTGAACAACTTGAGTGAGGGGAGAAAGTGGAAGATGAAGTACAAATATAGATTTAATGATATTTTGAGTAGTAAATTAAATTGAGCTATCATTGTTATAATGTTATGAGTTTAATCTTGTTATGAAGGGTAATAATGATGACAAGGAAGTGTTGCATACAAGTGTACAAAGGGTTGATGTGAGGTTGTTGATATAAATTGATTATGAGAATGAATATCGAGACTTAATGGAATATAACTACTTGATTATGATATTGTGGATGTTGTTATGGTTGTTTGGGAGTTGTTTTGTAATATGGTAGATGTCGATGAAATTGGGGAAATGCTGCCCAATTTTCGCTAGCTCATGAATTATACTAGTTTAAACTTAAGGGTGTCTTTGAAGCCTAACCTTGGTATGAATCCTCTTAAATGTAGATTTCTCAAGCTTTGGAGGTTAACGTTAAGTAGTTAAGAAGACATAAAGGTATGTATGGCTAACCTTTCTTTCTTAAGGCATGATCCCACTGTTGTATACCTTCACGTGAAATCCATAATGCCTTCCATGATGACTTCATTCCTAAAATTACCAAAGCTCATAGTTCTTGATACTCTCATGATATGTGTATGTAATGGAAGGTTTCCATTAGAAAAGGGTAAGTAAATATGATGAACATCACTAGAGGTATAAATGGCTCTCCTATCTCATGGCTCTTCTATCTCATGTTATCCTTTATATTTTTATTATATTATTGCTTATGCCCTACATACTCAGTACATTGTTCGTACTAACGTCCTTTTTCTTGTGGACGCTGTGTCATACCCGCAGGTGGGCAGAGAGATAGACTTGACCCTAGACTGCTTATCCAGAGACTGCTTAGAGGAGCTCCATTTGATTCGGGGCTGCGGCTGTTAGTACTATTCTTTTGTGTACATATATGGGCATGGCGGGGCCCTGTCCCGTCTTTATGATGTTACATATTCTTTTTAGAGGCTCGTAGATCGTTGTGTATAGCTAGATGTCTCTTAGCTTTGTCGGCTCATATTTTGTATATCATTTTGTTAGCCTCGGCGGCTTGTGTTTATGTATATTGGCATAGTTGATGATGCTGATATAAAAGTGCTCTTGCCCGATAAGATTTATATTATTGATGCACAGGAATTGCGAGTTAGCCATGTGGCTCACCTAGTTATGATTGTGAAAGGGTGATGAGAGGTGCCCGGGTAGGTTAGCTTTGGGTGCCCGTCATGGCCCTCCAGTTGTGTCGTGATAGTTACGGACTGTAACACGTCCGTAACAGGGCCGCGACTAAGACTATTAAAAGACGGGAATTTCAGTTTCATTTCATAAGTCTCATTCCTCTAAAGGCCTAACACGAAAGTTCCCTCCTCTCAAATTCTCCAAGCATCAAGGTAAGCAAGTTCTACCCATTCCAATAAAATTCTATCATGTATTTAGATAATCTAAGATAGAATTCATTGTTCTTAACCTAGGGTTTTCATGAAAACCCATAGATATGGTTTGAGACACAGGCTTTTGGGTTCTTCTCAGAATTCAGACTTTTTGATTGAGGATTGGGAAGCAAATAAGGTATGTGAGGTTAACTATCTACATTAGGGAATGTTCATGATTCTCCCTACGCCTCATTCTTCATACTTATCAGTAAATTGACTCAGAATACAGTTTAGCCCTAGTTTCTTGAATAGTTGTTGAACTGTTATCTTCTAGGCTTATAGTTTCAGCATTCGTTCATGGTGATTAATTTGAATATCATGAACTTAGTACATAATTAATATAGACTTGTGAATTGTATCCCACGAGTCTCAGTATGAATACTTAGAACTATTATGAACAGTTACCAGTTTTATCTTCATAATCAGTAATCAGTATCATGTTATCAGTTATATCTCAATCTCTGTGCTTTTTATTGAATACCTTTATTAGGACATCAGGCCCACAAATATGGATCTAAGGTCACAGATTATGTATACGTATACTTAGGCATCATGCCACATATTTTGCATGCATATTATTATTAATGGACCTAAGGTCACAGACAGTAAACATGTTATTCATTATTTAGGACACGAAGTATCCATATCTTTACTTCTCTATTTCAGTCTAGTTATCATCATTTCAGTACCGTTTTAGTTCAGCTTATTATTTCATTTAGTTGCTTTACATACTAGTACAATTCTAGTGTACTGATATCCCATTTTCTCGGGGCCTACATCTCATGGTGCAGATACAGATATACAGGGTGCAGACGCAACTTACTAGGAGGCTTTCAGATCCAGCTAGTCAGTGGTGAGCCTCAGTTCTCTGAGGCCCTATCTTTATCTTTATATTCAGTTAGTTAGCAGACAGTATTTCAGTTTAAGGTATGCCAGAGGCCTTGTCCCAGTAGTCAGTCAGTATTTCCTTAATCAGTAGAGGCTTCATAGATTACTGTCAGTCAAATATTTCAGTATTTTGTTGGATTTATGGAGTTAGCCCTTTTGGCTATTACTTATTCAGTATTGCAGGCTTTTTAGTATTACTTCCACACAGATATATTTCAGTAAGTCACTCCCACTCAATTAGCATGTGTTTATCATTCTTAGACATCAGTATACTACATGTTGATCCAGCCAGCCAGCTGGTTCGCTCGGTCACGTGCAGACAGGCACCGAGTGCCGTGTTACGCTCAGGCCATGGTTCGGGGCGTGACAGAAGTCCAGACTCACTCATTATCTTTTAACCAGGTTTAGGCTAGTAGGATTAGGGACACATCATAAAGTTTCAAGATATGGTACATTATTTAGAGTATAGTAAAGAAAAGCTAAATGTATTTCCAATCTCTTAACTATTCAAAGCCCAACAAAGTATAACTAGACCTGTTTTAATCTACCATCTTCATGCTACCTTAAATTATCAAATTAGACACTTAAGATCACCTATTAAACCAGAGCCAGTCCATGAAGGAACATTAAAGCATATTCAAGAACTTATAAAACACCAACTTACTTTCATAACATAAGTTGCTCCATCCAATTTAAACAGGACACACAATGAGGTTAGAGAAAAGGACCAAAGAGATTGAAGACAATAGAAACAAATTTTCAGATCCTTGACAACTATTCCTCTCCTATTTTTACATCTTTCAATCCTTAAGGCAGCCACTAACCAGGTTAAGATCCAAAAACTACCTTGCTAGTTAGCAAATCCAGTCAGATTCATTTCAATCAACTTCAAATTAGACCTGATCCTAAAACGTTTACCCATTCTTTCTAGTTCTAACAAACCCTTTGGAGCTTAGAGATATGGTCTAGTTTCAAGATATAGGACTTGTAACGTGAGCCACATCAGGATTGGTTTGTGAATACCATATGTTTAAGCCAAACAAATTCAAACAGGGGATTGAAACACTTAAACAAACCAAACCAGGTCATATTCGGGTCTCTAATCACATTAGTTTTAAGATTACTAAAACGATCTAGATAGTTTAAAACATATTCTAATTTTAAGCCAGGTGGTGCTATGATCACATAAGCTTTCAACTACTAGTTAACCAACTAGTTGTGTCATTATTAACCAAAAAGGCCAAACTTAATCAAACTCCATTTCTTAGGCAAATTAGTTGAGAAAAACTATTAGCTAGTCCGGGTTTTACCTTACTCTATTTGAATGAGATCATTTAGGAAAAAGAAAAAAAAGTTCAAGACACATCAACCACATTATTTCATAGCTTAAGTTGAAGCATGGAGATCATCTAAGTAAAACAACCTACTGTGAAGACTAATCAACCCATATTAAGCAGGTTTCACATTGATATTCAAGCTGGTTACACCATCTACTTAAGTAAGTCATAACCTGAGCATATAACTAAATAGGACAGCATTTAATAATATGAACCAGTATTAGCAAGTACTTGACTAAGCAAGACCCAAACATACTAGCTAGTTTAACACCTTTATACTAAGCAAAAATCTAAATGAGGGAAAACAAAATTATAAAGCATTACCTTTTATATGCGCAGCCGAGAAAAGAATGGACCTTGGTGCCTTGTGCTTCCAATTTCGAATACTCTGCCACACAGAACACAAAACAACAAAAGAAAATAATTTTTTGAACTTAAAGAAACTCCAACTTTAAAGGACAAAGTTTTAAAAAAAATTATACAGAGAATCTTAAATTCAAAATTCTAGCCTCTTGTGAGGGTTGATAGAACCTCAAAAATCTTTCAACAAGGTAATGCATCGATGTGGTACAAGGCATATTTTCTCAAAATAACTCAGCAAAACGTATTCTATGGTCTGGATCGAACTATATCAATGATGAACAACTCGTTATGAGCTTGTCCTCTCTCAATCCAGTTGATTCGAGTTCAACCAATAAGAGATGTGGACGTACAAGTGTAATACAACAAAATATTCAAGAAAATCATTTTGTTTTTACTTAAAATCGAAGGAAAAGTAAAAAGGATAAAGGGTATTGCCATGTTTGGGATGAAAATAGCTAAATCGAGGTTGAGACCTTGATAGTTTCACGCAAATGGACACGCCAAGACTGTAGAGATTCTGTATGCTCTGATTTCTTGCCATTTTTGGACAAGAAAGAGAAAAACAATTGAGGCGACAATCAGGGTTTTACGCAGAAGAGGAAAACGAGAGGAGAAGGGGTGGCTTAGGGGTCGTTTGGTGTGAAATGAAAATGTAAAAAGGGTGATCTCCTTATCTGATATGGGACTGGGCAGGGTAGCGCCCATTTGGGCTGGACTCGGTCCAATGTAAAAAGAATAAATATTAGGCCTTTTGCATGTATACTATAAATATATATTCGTGTATATTAAGTGTATATACAATCATAAAGGGTAAAATGGGTAAATAAAATAAAATGAAAAATGCTGAAATATCAATTATTGATCATATTATAGGAATTATGACATGATTAGCATTTTAAATTAATTTAAAAACACGACTAATTGTTTAAACAACCTAGATTTGCAAGCATAGCCTTAATTGGTTTTAAGTCTGAATGAGGTGTTGCAGTTATAATCCTTTGTTAACTAATTGCAATTGTTTCCTTAATTAATCTCAATTTAATTAATTATTTCAATTATGTTTCTATTTATCCTAGTTAACCAATTGAAACTAAATTTGCACTAATGACCTCAATTAATTTGCCAATGGATTTGGTCATTTCGATTAACGCCATTTAAAGGCTAATTTTGCAAAAATGACCTCAATTGCCTTAAACCATGAATTTATAGGTTCAATTGTGGCCACAATCTAAACAATTAAATAATTAAAACCAATTTGCAATAATGACCCTCTAATTGATAATTAACCCAATAAGTACTAAAAACAATTTACTAATGCAAACACACAGAATTAGAGATTAAGGGGCAAAAAGGTCAATTCTCTTAATTACTAAAATTCCTTGATTAAAAGGGAATAAATCATTTGTTAATTTGACTTTTTGACAATCTAACAATTATGTAAATAATTATTCAAAATTGTTTTGCTTTTGATTAATTCTAACAAAATACCAATTAATTCCTAAATAATGTATAATGTCATAAAAATCACTTTATCAATTTAAAGAAGTAAAATATTTGTTATGTCCCGTATTTTCATATGTCGGGACGTTTTAAAATAAGCGCGACAAGTTAAAGGCAAGACTATCTTAAGATATGAAGTAGAGATTTTAACTTCCGGTTTCGTGTCGAGTCACAATTTATCCACAATTTTCGTGTGGCATTAAACTATCAATGGAAAATTGGGATTAAACTAACCATAATTGGATTAATAAGTGGGATTGGAAAGACCAAAAATCAGTCCACTTTCGGACCATGTTTGGCCGTGCCTTTCAAGGTTGTGGTCAAGGAATCTTGGCTCAATTTAGTGTGATCCACATGTCCAAGTCAAGGAGGGGGGGGGGGGCATATAGACACAAAATTCTGATTCACTCCACTTTAGCAATTCATTTCAACACCCAAAGTTAGAGAAAGAAGAGTGTAGAGAGAGGTGCTCTCGGCTAAGAGCTAGCCGAGAGAGTGAGGTGAAATTGTGCCCAAAAATTCCAGTTTTTCTCCTTCAAATTTACTCCTCATCTAGTGTATAAGAAGGTGTGTTAGTTGTTGAAGAGAAACAATAAAGTGAAGCACCCAAATAGATTGAAGTTTCGTCCAAGTGAAGCACAAGATTGAAAGGTAAGAATGTTTGTTGTTTCTTGTGTTGCATGATGATTTGAATGTATAGTTCATGCAAGTTGTTGTTGGATTGTGGTTGTAGTTGAAGTAGGGAGTGAGCCGTGTGTGAGGTGAGTTCATGACTGATTTCATTGTGCATGTATTGTTGGTGAATTGAATATGTATCAACATATGTAAATGAACAAAGATTGTAGGAGTTTGGTTGTGATGTTGCATGTTGGATATTGGACTGTTTTTGCTCGAATTTAAAATGAATCATGTGTTGAAGATTCTAATGAAGTCATGCTTAATCTTGTTGAACATGTATTGGAAATGGATTGAATGCATTGTAGTTGGATAAACGGATGAAAATCATGAAATGGTGGAAGGGTGTTGTGGCCGTGTAGTAGGGACTGTTTTAGGGAGAATTAGGGACTGTTTTGGGTCACATTTTGATTGTTGTTGTTATGGACATTGTGGTGTATTGTATGCATGTTGAATATGTGAATTGGGGTGTTAATGAAATGAATTATATTGAGGTGTAAAGGCAGTCCAAAACCGTGGATAGTTTTTGGAAGTTAGAAGTAAAAAAAAAATTGTGTGTGTTGAATGTTGATTCTTGTTGCAAACGTTTAGCGAATGTAAAATGCCATGATTCAAGTTAAAACTGAAATGATTGTGGGCTGTTGTAAGAATGAAAATGATGCTAAAACAGTTCCAAGATTCATGAAAGTAAAGTCATTAAAAGTGTTGTGTTGTTGCAAGTTAAAACTGGAAATTTGCTAAGTAAGAATGGAAATGCGATGTGTGTTGATTAGCCGTGTGTGTGAAACTGTTTTGGATGGTGTATGAACTGCCCAAGTTCCCTAAGTCATGCTTAAACAAGTTTTGATCAATATATGAAAGAACGATTAGCAATGGTAGCTTGTAACGCTAGTTGGTTCGAATGCGAACGAAGCGTCGTTTAATTGTTAGAAAGGAAGTGTGAATGTCACAAGACGTATTGAATGCCCTTGTAGACTAATTGTATTTCTTCACATCTTGATATAGGATAAGTGTTTTTGGGCAGCAAGTACAAGTTAGAATACAACTAAACGCAAAAGGTATGTAAAGTCTATTCCTTCTTTCTTTTGTTATGTCCTAGACGTAAGAATGAAATGATATGAACCTTGGGGTAAATTCTATTCTCTAGTTTCATGTATGACTTATGATTCTATATTTCATTAAGGTTATTGTCATGTGCCTACAATATGATTGACTAATGAATAATGCATGAAAGTTCCTATACTTAAAGAATTGCACAACTAGAGACATACTTGACTTTCAAAAGCTATACCTTGTTAAAGTGATACATGTACATGAAATCTGAAATGTTTCTTGAATAGTTTGTTATGAGACTTAAAATGAACTGAATGTGAATATTATTTTGACACTTTAGAGCTGGTTAGTTGATTATCCATTGAGTCTCAAAAAGATGAATTGCATATATGTGGTTGCCTATTATTCTGCTCGTGCTTACCGCTATATCCTTCACTGAGTCCCGGGCCAGGATACGTTTTCATGCGCATGTTTACTATATTATTCACCGAGTCCCTCATTAAAGGGTCGGGACACGTTATATATATGTGATGGTATGATGATGATATGATGACATAATGATATGATGATGATATGACGATATGATAATTTGATGATGTGGAGATGGTGGCCAGGAGGGCATATATATATTCCTTATTACCGAGTCCCTCATTAAAGGGTCGGGACACGTACATGTTTATGTTTATGATGCCATGATTATAAATACCGAGTCCCTCATAAAAAGGGCCGGGACACGTTATATATGTTATATACAGAATGACTATGCAGCTTTGATTACGAAACTATATAATGACATTGATATGAGAACGATACAGATGAAATATATTCAAAGGCAAATCTTATGAAAGTCTGGTTGTTGCATTGAATCCTATACACCTCTTCTCAATATAAGTCAATTACTATGTTTCAAGCTTTACATATTCAGTACATATTCCGTACTGACCCCCTTTCTTCGGGGGGCTGCGTTCATGCCCGCAGGTACAGACGCTCGTTTCGGAGATCCGCCAACTTAGGTCATCATTCAGCTATTTTGGACTGCTCCTTTGTTCCGGAGCTAGCTTTTGGTATAACCTCCTTATGTTGTGCTCGTATGTGTTTGTTTGGGTACGGCGGGGCCCTGTCCCGCCACATAATACGGTCATTACTCTTAGAGGTCTGTGGACATCTGTGTGGGTCTGTTTACAGTTGTTGATGCGTTTTATGTTTTTGACTTAAGTTTGGGGCGTACCCATTCATAATGGCAGCCTTGTCGGCTTGCATATGTATGTATGTTTGGTATTTTGTATATCGTGGCAGCCTTGTCGGCTTGCTTAGGATTATATATATATATATATATATGTTGTTGTTTGAAAAGTGCAACTCCTCGGGAGACAGGTGACTAAGACATACCAAAACTTGACGAATTTAAAATAACTCCCTATCTTTTTATATACAAATGAGATCATGACATGCTAATTGTAAATGACTATAGTTAACATATAATATGAGTGTCCAATTCGGGCACGAGTCACGGCCTACGGGGTTGGATCGTGACAATATTGACCTAAACAATTTCTTACAAAATCATTTAAACCCTTCAAGATGCATGGATCAATTTATCTATCGTCCAAGGACTCTGAGTAATTAATATAAATTATGAGAGGTCAAAAATTAGGTTTCAACACCTCTCTTTTGAGTGTTTTTTTTCTATGCGACATTTTGAGCCAGTTCTTCCGGAGTGTAACATCTTCCCGAGCGAGTCATGCCTTGAGCTATGGCTGCTTGCACAATGATTGGCTCTTTGGGAGCAGGTAAAATTTGTTGTGCCGTTTGGGCTACTATGGGTACTGGGACCAAAGTCCTGAATCCTGGTATAGCCTTTGGAGCTCCTGGCGCCGCGACCAAAACTTTGAAGTTGGGGCACTCTTAGAGTGTGAGGAAGGCTAATGTTTGTTCGAGAGATTCAACTGCTTTGGGCCCAATGCTCCACAAGCTTCCTAGTCCTCGTCCTTTTCAATCATATGGACCTCGTTGTTTTCATGGTTCGGTAGTGGGTTTATGTTCACATTGGGAGCTGCAGTTCCCAAGGTGATTTTCCTTTTGTCGATCAGATCCTGGATTTTGTGCTTGAGATTTATGCAGTCTTTTATGCTGTGCCCATTTTCTCCCGAATGGTAGGCACAAGTCTGATCAGCCCTGTAGAATCTGTTCCCCGGCTATGTTGGTTTTGGAGGGACCTTCTAGATTAGGCCTGCGGCTAGCAGCCTTTCGAAGAGCCAAGCCCTAGGCTTGAGAAGTATTGTGAATTGTCTCACTGACTTTCTCTTGAAAGCTGGACGTGAAGCATTATATGTTAGGGGCGGTGGTTGATTTTGGTAGTTCAGAGGTGGATAAGCTTGCGGTGGGTTTATTTTGTAGTGGGTCATAGTTTTGCTGAGGTGGTGGTTGATATATTTGTTGTGGTAGTGTTTGGAAAGTAGGACCGGATACGCGGACACTAGGCTGAGCCGTGTAAGCTAGTATAGTAGTGGTGAAGCTTGGCAGTGCGTAATATACAGGTGCTAGGTTGTAAGCAAGTGGGAGTAATTTATGAGAGGCAGAGTTATGTGGGAGGATTGTGGTTCTTTTGGGCTTGGGTTTGGAATGTGGGATATGCTTGCCACGTCCTGTTTCTTCTTTTGGAAGATTCTCGCAGTAACCTGTCTAAATTCTTTGTTGAAGACACTGACTATTTTCCCAGATTTGAGACCATTTTCTATGGCCTGTCCCATTTTGACCAACTCAGCAAATGGCCTCCCAGCCATGGACAACATTCTGTCGTAGAAATCAGGCTCCTGGGACCTAATAAACACGGAGACTATCTCTCTTTCACACGTTGGTGGCTGCACACGAGCTGCTTCAGCCCTTCACTTACTAGCAAACTCTCTATAGTTTTTTGTTGACTTCTGTTTAACCTTTTCGAGGTAGTAGAGGTCGGGGTACCCTTTCGACATTAAAGTGTAATCTCTGTATGAAGGATTCTGCCATGTTCTCCGAAGTGATTCATTGGCACATGTCTTGAGTTGCGAACCACTCAGCGGCTTCGCCAATTAGACTATGACTGAATAGTCGCATAATCAGAGGTTCATTTTTCTTGACCCAAAGCAATTGGTCACAGTAGGAACGAAGGTGTGCGTTGGGATTCCCTATCCTATTAAACATTTTGAATTTTGGGATTTGAACCCTTCTGGTAGGTCCAAATTCAAATGCAGGCACAAGTCATCATATCTTAGATCCGTAGCCTTCCTTACGGACCTGTTAGATCTTTCCACCAACTTTTCCATCTTCTTTTTCATATCTCTCTTACGCTTATCCTGTTCGGCCCTCCAAGCCGTCTCCATTTCCTCGTAATAGTCTATATCTTCATGCCATGGGGAGGGTTCATTTGGGATGTGAGAGTGAAGAAAGATACTTGATGAGTGGGATGGTTGAGCGGGACAGTGATTGTTTTCCCAGTTGGTAGGGCTGGAACACGCACTTGGTTTGGCGGGTTGATGAATACCGGCTGGGGAACTTAGTAAGAAGGGATCGAGTGAGTGGTCTATGGGATTTGGGTATGTTTAGTTGGTGATAGGGTGCAGTAGGAAGGACCAGCGTGGTTTGGGTTGGTGGAGTTTAATAGAGGTAGGATGGTTCCTGGAGGATATATAGGAAAGTGATCGAGTATTGGGGAGCTTACTGATGGAAAGGGAGGATGAGGCCTTCTTTCTTCAGTCGAGGCATCCTTGTCAGCATTGTCTACCTCATTCCTAGCCACCTTTTCTTGGAGGGCCGTGACGGCGGTCAGTAATGTCGAGATCACATCTCCTTGAGACGATACTTCCTGTGGGTCTTGGTTATCTTCCTCACAGACAACGAGCTCATTTCTACTATCATCAGGTGTACCAGTCATTTTCTCTTTTCCTTTATCTGAGGGGGATGCTAACGCGGCTTTAGATCTCGTGAAGTATGCCAGCTTTCGATACTACACTAACCGGCCTCGTTTTATAAGATAAGAATAACTAAACGGTAGACAAAGTTAGTTACTTGGATATAAATATAAAATCAACATATCACATATTTGTATTTAAAGTGCACGTTGCACATAAAGTCACATAAGGTTTAGATGTTATGGGCCTTTTATGTTTGGGTGGATCTTGGTTCAATTGGCTTTATGGTTGACTTACTTTGTCAAACCCATTTCCTATTACAAAAATAAAACAAATGGAGAGGAGGGGGGGGGGGATTATAATTTATATTATATAGGGGCCGAGTCTACGTAGACTGCCTACGTATCCCACCAGGGGAAATCAGGCCCTATGGTAGTTCGTTTCACAAAAGAAACATATACATTTTCTCTAAATATCCTTTGGGCTAACCCTAACTAAAGGCATCCACAGACCAGGCCTGATTAGGGCTTCCCGTGTATCCCTCCATATGGATGTCAGGTCGGTGCGGTTCCTTACAACATTTATAGGGAGGGGGTAACTTTTTATATGCAAAAGTGGGGGGCACCTAATATCTACCCAAAAATATAACTCTGCGAGTTGTTGTCCTTACGAACTCGCTCTCTTATCTTTTCTTTCTTCTTAGTGTTCGAGCTCGAGCTTAAACGCGTAACATTCTTCTACGTCATGTCCCATAGCTCCAGTATGGTACAAGCAAAATTTGTTCTTGTTGGGCGCTAATGGCGCGAGCTCGTGGACAGGCTCCATGGGTCTGACCTTCCTTAAAGTAGATAGAGTTGAGAAGATACGGGCGTATGATTCCTCGAAGACCATGAAATCATATTGCCAAATCTAGGTTCCAGCGGTGACTCCTTCCTCGGGGATAATAGGGTCATAGACGTACGGCGTGTGGTCCCCACAAATTTTCGATGATCCCATCATCGATGAAGCTGCAAATTCTCTTCCTTAATCCCAGGCACTCATTCAAGGTATGACCCACCTGATTGCGGTGAAATGGGCAACTTTTGCAGGCATACACCAGCTTGAGTGGTGGCAATATGGCCCTAGATGGTGCAAAACGCTCCTGTGGCGACCATCCTTTTGAATACCTCCTTACATGTGACGGGCCATAGGGAAACTTTGAATGGGGATGAATAGACTTTGAAGGCTATACCCCACCAAGAAGCTTTGGGAGGGCCTGTTCTCCCAAAATTCTCTGACGCCATAGTAGAGACCGCAGGTACTAGCACGGGTGAAGGTGCATAGAAGTCAGATCCTCGTTGGTTAGGGCATAATAGTCAGATTTATCATTCATATCATTCTCTTCTTCTTGAAACTTGGGAAACAACTCAAATGGTTCCTCTTCTTTATCGACCTCTATGTCAATAGGCTCTAATTCTTCTTCCTCCATATCTTGAGGTTCTTCTTCTTTCTCTTCTGGTTTTTCCTCCTCAATGGGTTCGGAGGCTTCCTGTTGAGGCTCTGACTCTTCTTGTGGGTCTGATTCCATCACCCATGGGTCTAACCAAGCCCTTTGGTCTTCATTCACTCCTTCTGGAGTCCCTTTTCTAAGCGTTACAAGCCGTCTCTCTAAGGGTATAAAACTCAGCACCAATTCTCTCACTTCTTCTGGGACATTCCTATAGTATTGCTCTTGGGGTACACCTTCTAGCGAATTCCCAACCATATCCAGCAACATGTCTACCTCCTCAATTTTCTTTCCTATTTTCTTGAGATGATTTCTCATTTGTAGCACCTTATCCGGTAGCATCTCACCTGTCTTACCTAAAGTCCGCGCTTCCTGCTCTGCTTGATTCGCCATTGCAAGTCAGCCCTTTGTGGAGATAAATTCGGGTAAGTTTTAATTCTTATGGATTTTCTTTTGGGTATGTACTTTAGATCATCGGACCAATTGTACTCAAGCTTTAATATACGACAACACACATAGCAAGTAAGCATGTGAAGCACGTCGCAAGCAATCATGTAATTTGCAAATATTTATATTATTCGTGTACGTAAGGCTTTTTTGAGCTAAGGCTTTCTTAATCGTTTGAAACATGCAAGTGCCATTTGTGAAGATGATCCATTGCCCCAAAAATCATGATTAGTTAATAAATAATAAAAATATCTTCCCTGAAGGGATTACAAAGATAATGAAGCCGACATGGGCTTATAATAAAGCAATAAATCAGCAAGGTCCTCCTCCAGCGGCTGATGTCAAGGCTTGGCTTGTCTTGGCCTTCTTGACCCTCTGAATGGTGGTCTGAATACGAAGACGTGCATGATACAGCTCCATTCTGACTATTACCGGGTCTATTTCTTCCAAAATCCTGGCCAAGTGCTTATCTGTGCTTTCCAAACATTCTTTCAAACGTTCCTCTTCTCGGGTATCGTGATGAAGTGTGGGCCCTTGGACGGATGCACTGACCAAGTATCCCTTTAACCACTCATAATACCCTGGGTCACAGCCTGCTTTGAACCTGTCTGGAGCTAAGGTATATGGACCCTAACTCACACAGCCATTCCATTCCCTGAGGATCGCACTAGCATTCTTAACTTTCTGTTCGGTATGCTCAATGATGAATTGTTCGGGGTTCCTTATTTGGGGTATTACTTGCCTTCTACCAAATTTCCTTAAAACCCGAGATGGATAATAAGGATGGAATTCCTCAAAGAACTGACTAATGGCACAAATGGGAAATTTTGGTCTCAAACCACTATGCTCTCAGAAATGAAGTCAGGGAACATCCACTGGATCTTATCTTCAGTCAACTCTGCAAAGAAGTGGGCCCATGCCCCTTTGGACATGTAACCAAGATTCAGACAATAATTTGTGAGGCGGTATATCCTGTTGTTGTTGCTCAGATATTGGACTCCTTCAACCATGTTAATGTGTTTGATAATCCACCATTCTAGCAACATGTTACACCATTAGAAGTATCAGAAATGACTCTGGCATTTTTCTAAAGCCCGGAAAGTGTCCGCCAGGATGGTGGGTGCCAGGTCGAAGTATCTTATTTCCTGATCCTTGCTTATACCATGGAAGATAGCATATTCCAAGTAGATCACTCAGGTGTCTATGGTCAGTGAGTCATTCTTCGGGAATACCATAGTGCCTACAAGGGTTGTGGCAAACGCCAAAGGTCTAACGACTTCCCATTCTTCTCTACTCTTGAACTCCCTCTGATATAGATTATAATCGGTGATGTCCCCGAACCTCCGATACAGATCCCTAAAGGCTATAGTGGATCTTTGTGCCCAGGGCGCCTCAGTTAAGGCATGAAACTTTATGATTTGGCCGATGGTGGGCCTTTGTGGGAATAACATATTTTGATATGGCTTTTGTTGCCTCCTTAGATAGGTTCCATTGCTGTCTATGGCATCCCTAATTTCCTCTAGGGTCGGAGTCATCTCGATATTACCAAAACTGAACAATATTTTTTTATCGTCCCAATACCCAGCTAATACCTCTATTAGCTCTAGGCGACCCTTCATTGTCATAATAGAGGGTAGATGACCTAGAGTGCAGCTAATTTTCCTTCGATGAGCATCACCCAATCATTCCCACCAAGCTCTCAATAAGTCTGACTCGGTAACTATGTCAAAACGGATTCCGCATTTCATCTACTAAGCAAAACACGGTTAAGATTCCCCCATCCCTATAGGATCAATGGGTCAACACATTGATAACGTCCAAATCCACTCCTCAAAGAGAAAGTGTACACGGTCGTATGCAATATAATTTACCCAACTATGTGTCGGGGTCGATCCTACAGGGAACAATATGCTAGGCGATTTAAACAAGTAAGGAATTATCACTTTCTACGCTGAGCCAAACACTTGATAATAATATTTGGTTTTTGATTAAAATTATAACTAATGCAAAAATATAAACTAACATAGAAAGCGAGTAAAATGATTAATGGCCACAAGTTTGGATACAAAGGAAATTACACTCAAGTAACGATCCAATGTATTTCACGATTTTACAACTAAGAACGGGTTTATGTTAATTGATAATGATTTCTAAAATCTCATTGAAAGTCTTCCAACCAAATCAATGAATTTCACTCTAAGCTTTTCCAAGCCTTAGAGTGTGATATTAGGCACAATCAATTTAACCTCAAGTAATTATCCTCTTCCGAGCTCAAGTTATTAGATGGGTTTAATGACCCAAATTCTTGCTATTAACTCTTTTCCTAACCTCTACTTTCTTTTCCAAGCAAAGTATGGGTATTTAGGCACAAATAATGTTGTACACCATTAAAGGACATTAAAGCTTGAAGGGTTAATAGAGAAACAATAAACCCACTTCATTGGAAATAAAAATCATTCAATACATAAGCATAACAAGAGTTTCATCCAACATTTGATAATGAATAATACCATAAATAAGATTCAAGTGAAAGAAGAAAATACTACAGACTTAAATATTCAATACAAAACAAGGAATTGAAGAAAGGTTTAAGAAATATCTCATTAAGGTGCTCTAATCTTCTCCTCCAATGGTGAAGATGACACCCTAGCCTCCAAGCTTGTATGAAAATGGCCAAAGATGAGTTTTAGAAACCCTAGCATTATATTTATAAAAGTGCCAAAACGGGAACAAAATTTGGACAAAAATACCCTGCGTGCACAACATGCTACTCGCATCTTGTGTCGCAGGTGCAACATGCTAGTCGCATGTTGTGCCAAAACCGTAGCATGTTGTGCCAATTTCTCTATCAGCATCTGCTGCACAACCTGTTGCTCGCATGTTCAACATGCTGCAGCATCTGCTACTCGCAGATGCTGCATGCACAACATGCTGCACTAGTAGATGCTACCAGAAAATGCTGATTGTTCTATTTTTTGCTCTATTTTGCTCCGTTTTGCTCCTTTTTTGCTCCGTTATGCTCTCCGGGCATCTTATCCTACAAAACAACTTAAATACACAAAAAGTAACAACTAAAGTGCTTGAAGAGTCACAAAAGCTTAAGGAATTAGTATCGAATATCCCGTAATTTCACGGCACATCACACATAGGCACAAATATGCCTCCATATAGTTCATAATGAAATGCGGTGTTTTTCGGGTCATAGACCGTCCGAACACAAGGTAGTCTCTCTTAATGAGCCTTAGGTAGGTCTGAGATACCCAAAGCTCGTCTAACTATGAATTCTCTAGTTCAGTAGAGATTTGGCTTAGCTCTAGCCTAGTTTTCACTATTTAGGGCTATTGGATGACCACGAACCAACACCACCTTATAACGGTTCCAAAAGAAATATTATGATTTTATACTGAAGGAACGATCGTGTGCTCCGCAAAGTCGCCTTTGGAACAAAGTGTAAAATAAATGCCAGGAGTGGCGGAGTTATGATATGCATGCAATGACATTTAATAATTACAGGAAAGTAAGCACATAAACTGTTAAGAAATATACTAATTTTAGATTAGAATCCTGATGGTTAGAAATTTTAAGTCCCCAGTGGAGTCGCCATCTGTTATGGTTCGCATTTCACGGGTGGGGTTAGCGCTCGAAAATCTACTTCGAACTTATTGGTGCTCTTTCGAACTTTATTTTAAAAGAGTCGCCGCCTAAATTTTAGGAAATTAGGAAAACCAGTGAAAAAGCATTCGTAATCCAAAGTTGTAGGTAAGATTTCTGGTGATCCCACAGGGAAGGTGTTAGGCACTCGAGTATTAAAGATTCTTACTATACGGTCGTCACAACCCAAATTACCAATCATGCGGGCACCTACCTTATTATCACTAGTAGGTGAACCCTTACACGTTAACCTATTAATCACTAGCCAATTTTAACTTCTTTAATCATTTATACTTTAACAATCAATAAATAAGTAAATGAATAAATAGTCTGACCAAGTCATAAATAATAATTAATATAAGTGTGGAAGCCTTAACTATTACGCCCCCAAAATCTGAAAGTCATCATACAAGGACTCTAACCAACAATGTCTAAAGAATAAAGTATATCTCAAATATAATAACAAATAATGTCTAAAATGAAATTAGACATCTGGAAAGAGAGATCTTCAGGTGGCATGGCATAGGTAGAAACTCACCTTTGAATCTGATCGAGCAAACTAGCTTCAAGCTAAAGATGTAGCCTGGATGAAATCTCTGGAACATAATCTGCACTCAAAAATGGTGCAACAAGATAGTATCAGTACAAACACTATGTACCGGTAAGCATCATAGGCCGACTAAGATTAGTTCACGCATATAAGTATAAAATCAACAAGATAAATAGATAGACACTTAATACTCAAATCTAAGTCATAGAATATCCCATAACAGAGTCACGACCTAAGATGAAGCTTCTCAACCACAAGTCTATCAAGTCTCAATAATCTCACCTGATAAGCTCAAGTCCAAGTTTCGTCCCTAGGCAGAGTCACTAATCCATAATTTAACTCAGTCAATAGTCATATTTATATCACAATAAGCATTCAACATCTATATCAAAATCAAAACCAAACGAGCATATACTAATGCAGAATAAAATGTAATGATGTGCAATGCAAAATATGATAATGTGCAATGCAATGCAATGCCATGCACTGGCCAATCACTCAAACTGTAGTATTCAACATCCATATCAAAATCAGAACCAAACGAGCATATAATAATGCAGAATAAAATGTAATGATGTGCAATGCAAAATATGATAATGTGCAACACAATGCAATGGCATGCACTGGCCAATCACTCGAACTGTACACATATGCTAACTGATGTCATTACTCAGTAGTCATGACCTGCAGAGGACCCATGGTGTCAATGTACCACTCGTTCCAGATACTCATCAGACCCGAGCCATAAATCCTCCGCTCCGGAAAGAATCTCGGACGTAGATCCACATCATGTACCACTCATTTTCGGAACGAACCTCAGACCACGAGCTCACAACTAGGCCACATCCTCACCCCCGATCAAATGTATCTTTTCATATGTATAGTAACACTGTCACATCACTCTCAATGATCAATTCATCAAGTACCATGTATCAAATAGTATCACAAGTTCAACAAGAAGATTATATTAACTTTTTCACTAATTTCACATCACAATGTATGTCTCAACGTATTCCAGTTCATTAGTATGTATGGACTATGAGCAATTAGCAATATCAATGTCAAACAGAAGGCCTCATGCCACAAGTCTTTCATGAATCATTTCCGAACCATTTCCATCATGTATAAGTGTACTGATGCATAAATAAGTGTAAACATGGTAAATCAATGCAAACCAATAAAGCAATAGTGAAGGTTCAAATCAGAAAGCCACAAGTCATATCAATACTTAAATCAACTCAACCATGACATGAATCATACAAACTGTCTCAACCAACATAAGAGTCTATATCCCTCTTTACTTCCACGTATAGCAAGTACACCTCATAACTAAGTCTTATATCACCAAGATTCTCCATTTTTCTATATATTATGGTCAATAGTAAATCATACATCAAGTTTTCATCTACGTACCATCATAAGTTTATATCACAATTCAAGTCTAAACTCATTATCCTTCCTTTCTCCGATGATATGTGTCACAATAAGAGAGAACTAAGTATAACACGACAATTTAAGTAATAAGTCTAATCACAATAATAGGGCAACGAGCTTAATCACAATAACAGGGCAACGAGCCACCATCAACAACTATCAACCTAATAAAAATCCATCCCTAATCACCACAGTATGAATACAACTACACCTCATATTTCAATACATAAAGTAATGGCAACGAGACCACAAAATCAGAAGTCATACCAACCTAGATAATATCCAACCAAACACCATGTCCGAAGACCTAATCATGCTTTCTCTCATAAATTCTACACAATACATATGTTTTGCTAATCAAAGTCTAACTAAAGTAAGCCGTAACCTACCTCGAATGCAGAACAGAAGCCACGAACTACTCCGCACGAGTCTTCTATTTCCGAAGCGCCTCGTAATGGTTAAAGTCAAACAATATGATGCTAAGTAAGCAACAAACCATGTATTTAAATATGAACAACAATTTGGGAAAGAAGACCCACTTACTTCTACCCTTTTCAATGGATGAAACCATTCTTTAATGGTGCATTTATTATAACTTCTATCTTTATAATCATTAACCTTCAATTCATGAGTTTCTAATCAATTTACCCTTTCAAATAGATTTTAG
This sequence comes from Lycium barbarum, assembly GCF_019175385.1. Lineage (NCBI taxonomy): Eukaryota > Viridiplantae > Streptophyta > Magnoliopsida > Solanales > Solanaceae > Lycium > Lycium barbarum. The sequence goes on along the minus strand of NC_083340.1, from coordinate 122,018,162 downwards.
GATAAAATTTCCATTTTTATTGGAACCCTAAGTCTCAACATGCAATTTCAACCATAAGAAATCAAGTTCCCTTCCTAGAAAGTGATAATCTATACTCTTAAATGATTAATCAACAACAAAATCAACTACCCATTGATGGACCTTAAAATAATCATGGAACTTGAAGAAGAAAGGAAAAGGAACAAATAAAGGTAGGGACTTACCCTCCAAGATGCTTTCACCAATGAATGGAATGAAGTTTGCCTCTTTCTCTCGTGAAAACTGAATTTGGGGTCTTTTGGGTAATGGTTCGGAGTTAGAGTATAAAAAGAGAGTATCCTGCCCCTGTCGGTCGCTGCAGCGGTCCCACTTTAGAGGCCCCAGGTCCGCTGTAATAGCCCGAACGAAAACAGCCTCATACAGAGGCGAAACGTGATGATTCTTTTTGTTATGGCTTCATAATTACGGGGATCTAATGGTTCAAACCTTACTCAGAACAAAGGTCATTTGATCAATGTAGATCCCATTCTGGCCACAGACCTACGGCGAAAACATCGAATCCGAGCTCGACAAAACCCAAATCCATCTGAAACTCTTCGGAACCTCACCAAAACTTGTGGACAAGTTCAAAATCATCATATTAACTTGTTGGAACTTCCAAAACATTGACACGGGGTTATCCTAGCCCAACGTTGACCGTGATCAACTCTAACTCGTTAACTTAACTAGCTTCTCCATCAATGACTCAATTTACACTCGAACCTTGCGAGGAACCACCCCAATGACTCCACTACGTCATAGATCATACTAACGGGACTTGGGGAAGGGTCAACAAGGTTAAATGGGTCAAAACACTATAATGACCAAAGGAGTCATAACAACGGTTGACCTTCGAATTCCAATGTATGAGTATGTGCATGAACGGTTTATTTAGTTTTTTATTCCCACATTATAAATTCTGTCATTTGCATATCATTTTTCTTGGAAATAATTTGAATATATCCCCTTTACTTATAGGGTATTTAGGTTCAAATTTATTATATTCGGGTAAGAATAGGCTCCTTTCATGTATAAGGATAGTATACTTTGTTTTGAAATGGTTAAAAAGATATGGATTGTGTGTGTGTGTCTATATATATATATATATATATATATATATATATATATATATATATATATATATATATATATATATATATATATATATATATATATATAAGTTCATTTTTCCATTCATGCGCGATCATACACGGTCTCGAATCGAATCATATACTACGTCGGAATACCTTTACCCCAAACTTTGTCCTTTTTACAAATGTTTTGTCCATTTAAAACATCTGATTTATATTTAATAAATTTTCTATTTTAGACTTGTGAGTTTTAACAATCTGATCTCAGTTTCAAAATCGAACTTGGGTCAAAAAAGTTTCTTTGCCAAAAATGGCTTCTTTAATGGGCTTTGCCCAAACACTTTGCATTTTTCTAAGAGAAGAAAAGATGAATGGGGGCTCGGCCCAGAAAACTCAAGCTCATTTTTGTTGGGCTTATCCCATAAAACTCGGGTGCATATAATCCCATCTTTAAACCCAGAAAACAACCGCTCTACAGTTTCTAAATTCTTAGCGACTTGCAAAGGGGTTTTAATAAATGATTTTACGTAGTTGGGCAGTTTGTTAAAAATTTCTCATTATCATCATTGTTTTGAAATCATTATGTTTATTCCGGGTTTTGAAAATAATTCGGGGACCTAAGTCTACTAAACGGCATAAGTACCGTTGTCCTAAGATGACTAGTTCAAACCAAAAGATTCCAATAATAATATAAGTTCTTTACAAGTATTACATATTCAAATACAACAAATTGGAATGCTAAAAGAATAACAACGATAATAAAGAGATAGGGCAGGCTAGGGGCGAATCAGGCCCTTAGTTGGCCATTTTCACCCGTGGCTGGGTCTACATGTTTTTTTTTATAATATTAGCTTCCCTTTCTTTATTCGGACTCGATAATATTTGAAATGAATTTTCCCATTGGGCCTGGGTGGCTGGATCTTGGCCCGAATGGCCATGTAGTGGAGGGAGAAATGAAACAAAGACCCCCGTTAGTTTATATTCACTGAACTTATCATAAATACAACTACACAGATATACACATATATACCAAATTTATTTACAAGTCCTATAACTGTCACGTTCCCATTTCATACTGGCTTTTACTAATAACGATTTAAGTAGTAAAAGGGGAAGTCGTCACCCTCCGCATTCCTGATGCGGCATAAGATCCAAGAGGTTTCATGAACCTCCGACATGGCAAGACACTAGGGGAAGGCTGAAGACTGGGCCCCAAGTAGCTACTTTAACTTCCAAACCAGTAAAACGAAAGGAGAAGGGAGGATGATACAGAACCTCACATTCACATACAAGCATAGCACAAACTGATATGCAGTTTAACCAAGCAAGCACAGGTAGAAGTATAGTGTAAATAGCGGCCAGAACCAGAAAGTATGATCGAAAAGTGAACAAGAGTAGTTACAGTACACATATTTGAAGTAAATAGAAACAAGCCATAACATGTAGTCATAGGATAGATAAAGACAGTTGTAGTACATAGATATAGAGAAAACAGGGGCAAGCCATAACATAAAGTCGTAAAGTGGGTAGGAAACAATAATAGCATATGGATATGAGATGAGCAAGAAGAAGCTATAACACCAAGTCATGAAGTGGACAAGCAACAATCACAGCATATGGACATGGAATGGACTAGAGCATGCATTAACTTCACAAATGTGACATGTGCAGGATCATAATGTGGCATACCAAGACAATTCAGAGTTTCAAGCAAGCATAGCAATATTGAATATGCAGAAGCAAGCTTCTTTGATTCTGCTAGCTATTGTAAGAATACTGATACTCAGAATGAACAACTAAGAGCTGACAAGTCAATTTCTAAACACACACAATGGCACGGAGGGGTTTCCATATTTCTGGAACTGAGTTTTGGCATGATGGCAGTAACAAGCAATAAAGATATACAACCTTTATATAAATATTTAGTTTGATAGAAATGACAATGTGAAGAGGAACAAGCATGTTGATTGACACATTCATGCTTAAGCTATTCAACGAACCTAGCACAGGGACAGTACCATATTTTATCAAAACAAGCATTTCTCCAACAACACCTAAGACCATGAAACCTTTAGAATGGACAAGTGCAACATTTGGCGTTGAATAAGACTCAGTCAATATTTAACTTCAAGAATACCACATAGATGATCGTTTGAAATATTTATCAAGTTTAAATAGATAGGAATGAATGCACAGATGATGATCCTAGAACTTGGACATATTAGGATTTGTATCAAGGAGTAAAAATAGAGACAGAGTAACTATGCATGGCTAACATAAGATACTTTAAAGGATTCCCCTAATTTCCACTTAGCTACTAGACCTTGCAGACTAAACTCTATTTTTATCCCAAAAGAACAGTCATACCTATGTACTACTCATCTATTAGAACTTTAACAAGAAACATTACAGATGAGATAGTTCTAAACTTTAAACCCCCTGTTTCTTTTGATTCATTGATAAGAAATATAGATCAGGGGTATTGCATAATGAAATACATAACCCATAGATCTTTAAGGCATGCCATGGCACCTTTTATTTTAAGGAAAGGTAATATGAACTAAGTTTTAGTCTTGGTTCTTCCCAATCCTTACTCCAAGGCACCTTTAAAAGGCTTCATTATGATCCAGGTAGCTTAACTTCATTTCACATACCTCCTTGATCCCTTTCCTTGTCAATTAACCAATCCAAATACCACTATATGATCCTACTGTCTTTTATAATTGGTTTTAGTCTCAAGATCATTGTCAACTTAAGGGTCTCTAGCTTTACTACCCACTGGTTGTACATGATTATTCTAAAGTCTCTTTAAAAGTCAAATGTCTTCCATCTTTGGTGAAAGGAAAATAAAGAATACCAAACAACTCTCTGAATGGAACCAGGGGTGCCTCTATGGATGGATTGTAAGCTACTTATGTTTTAACTTAATCAAACAACACTTATTACCTTCTTTTTAATCAAACTTGTTATTAGAACAATGCATTATGACACATCAGGATCTTATCACATCACTCAATATACATATAGGCTACTGAAGCAGTGATCATACTTCTTTTTTACACCATAAACTTAATGCTATCAGTTATCAAGAACAAGTAACACAATTCAAAAAGGAGGTTTCCATATGCAGATGTTATATACTTTTATATAAGGATTTAAGCTTAAGATACCACAGTGTTATAGCTCAAAGAAAGAAAAAATACAAGTCACATAGATGGTGGCTGCAGGCATACTCAGAATAGAGGTCACACAACAAATACTCGGGGATCTGTATGAATTTTCAGATAAGTCAAGCATATTAAGAAAGTAATTGGCTAAACAGTACTTTCATAGTGTGTCACATAGATATTTGGAATACCATGACCTCATTAAAAAACCATGCCATCCCTAGTTTAACATTTAAACAGTCATGAATGGGTCTCTGTGCTCTCTGGGTAATCAAATGAATCATTATATTGAAGTGTAATGCCTAATGAAACTGATTATTCGCATCAAAGACCTTGAGCTAGTCAACCTATGTCACTTGAAACTTTCTAGCAATTTTATAGTAATTCACAAACTTAATATCAATCCAAAAGATCATTTGAGTTACTAATATTAGCCACATAACTTCATTTAATCATGATTAAAGGATGACACAGTCAAACAAGGGTCCAATCTCTGATAAACACAGACTCAGTTTAACTCTTTATCGATGAAGTAATACTACTTACATAGTTCAAACAGATACATATTCAGACTCCTCATTGATCAAGAAAGCATAATTTAGCACCACTGAACTAACACAAATAATGAAGGCAGAATCCTGACCAAACTCTCCCTGAGCCCTAAGCACAATTAAAAAAGCAAACTCAACATTAATCATACTTAAGACAACTAATAGGAATAACAGGAAGATAATACATAACAAACTATTGTAATAACTAAATAGGTAAAAGCAAGATAAGGAATTATCTTTTTGAAGTGTAGCCGGACACAAGAATGGAATTTAAAGTGGTATACTCCCCTTTTAATGCTACACTGGGCCGGGTCGGGTTCGTTAATGGACTGGGCCTGATCCTTGATTGAAAAAGAAAGAGAGGTGCCCCTACTTATGCATACCATACGCGTATATTCGCGTATATCAGATGTATATACGTGCCTGGGAGGAAAATGGGTAGACTAAACAAATAAGAAAAATGTTAAACATCGATTATCGATCACATTATAAAGATTAGTACATGATTAGCATTTTAAATTAGTTTTAAAACACGACTAGTCATGTAGACAGCCTTAGTTTGCAAATACAACCTCAATTGCTTTCAAATCCGAATGAATTGCAATTACAACCTCTTTGTTAACTGATTGCAATTATGTCCTTAGTGAATCTAACTAATTATTTCAATTATGGCCCCATTTATCCCAATTAAAAAATTAAGACTGAATTTGCACTAATGACCTTAACTAATTTGCCAACAGATTTGGTCATTTCAATTAAGGCCCCTTAAGGGCTGATTTTGCAAAATTAACCTCAATTGTCTTAAACCATGAATTGGTCAATTCAATTGTGGCCATAATGTAAACAATTAAATAATTAAAATAATTTGTAATAACGACCCTTTAATTGATTAATTAACCTAATTTAAGCACTTAAACAATTCATTAATTTCATACAATCATGCAAACACACAGAATTAAAGATTGAAGGGTAAAATGGTCAGTTCTTTCAATTACTCAAGTTCCTTGGACTTAAGAGAAAAAATTATCATTTGACTTGATTTTTGATGATTTTAACAATTAAGTAAACAATTGATCGAAATTGTTTTGCTTTTGATTAATTTCAACAATATTTCATAAATGTCATAAAATGCACCAATTAATTTCTAAATAATGCATGAGGTCATACAAATCTCTTTATCAAATTTTAAGGGGTAGAATATTGACTTGAATAAATTTATAAAATTATTTAATTCCTTTAAAGGCATGGCTCACTTTATTTATCATCCAAGGACTCCTCGGAGTAATTAAAATAAATAATGGGAGGTCAAAAATTAGGTATCAACAAACATGGGAAACACTCAACATAATTTTACACAAATACTTAAAACAGAACATTAAAAAACGATTACATAATATCCGAAAAACCTATACAGTATTAAAAGTATCACCGTACATCCACATCAAACTCGAATTTCCAACCCACTAGAGGCTACGACTATCCACCCCCACTAAAAACATTGCATTTTCCCCAATGCAACACATATAACCATAAAGAGGTGAGAACTTCCTGTGACGTTTCAAGCGTCGTCACGAGCTACATCAGAAGGAGCCAAACCAGGCTCGGTGGGTGGAGCAACAGTGCTGGCTAGAGTGGGATTAGGAATCTGGGAATGAGATGAGTTAGATCCATCTGTTGGTCAGAGAGGAGCATCAGTTCTCCGCTCGTGCTGAGCTATCAATTCCATCATGGAATGCTCACAGGCTACCTGCGTCTGCTGCGCAAACTCCTTCTCAGTGCAAACAATCAGGTGCCCATGCTGAAGGGAAGCTGCTAAGGTTGCCTGGAACCCTGGGTCATCTGCAGCCTCGGGGAGATTCTCGAAATCCTGCAAGTCATCATAATCTGACTCCCGGTCATCCTGTGGCTCACCCTATATATCCTCTCCATCCCCAACTGTGGAGTGATCAGACGCACTCTATGTGGCCTCAGTCGGTACTCTACCGGTGTCCTATCCCATCTCGGCTCTAGTAGCCATAGCTGAAAATAATGGAGTCCGGGATATAATAAAATCTGCCCTCAGCTGTGCAAGATTACTCTCGACTCTTGTCAAGAGATCAGTCTCCCCGGACTCAATCTTCACCAATTTCTTCTCCAGGGCCTTAACTCTAGCTTTCAAATCCTTATTAGCTTCAGCCACTGCAGCCTTGATCATGTTTGGGATGGTTTGGATGAATTTGGAGACTTTGGAGCCGACTATTCCCACAGTCTTGGCCATTGACCAAAAATCAGCAACTGAGGGAGGACGGACTATCCCCGCTGGGCTGGGAGCTGGGCTACTGGTTGTGGGCCCCGCAGCAGTACTGGTAGAGGCTGACCCAAAGACAACACCGGATAGCGTGGGCAAGGTATAGGTGGCATCCCTAGCCAACTCTTCAAACCCCGCTGTCAAATTAATATACTATGTGTTGGCCTTTTTCTGCTTCCTCTCGGGATTTTCTTCATCAATCAGCTTCAGAATATCTATAGTACCGCTCGGGTTGAAATCCCTATCGATCCGATGAAAGATGGGAAACTTTTCCTTTTTTCACAAGGCCGTGATTACGCATGGGAATGGAAGGGCCCTAGTACTTTGGAATGCTCTATCAAAAATGTGGTAGTACATGAGCTTACCCACATTCAAATGAATTTCATCCATGAAGCATGCCAAGAGAACGGCTTTGGGAAGCCCCTCCAAAATTTCATTTTGAGATGGCCAGAGGCAAGTACTCACAAAGGAAAGCCAAAATGTTTCTTTGATGTTCAGTTTAGCCTTTAGAATCGGAGTGTAGGGCTGAATCCATAGGGGAGTAGACCCAGGAGCTGTTATCTTCTGAGCCACGCACGCTCGTTGGCCCTCAATGCTCTCCTTTTAGATCTTTTCTTCATACTCATGATGTGCAGTGCTATTTTTGTCAAAGTAAATCCGATTGATACCCTCTTAATATAACGACACAATCTCCCCACGAAGTTTTACACCACTAATGTAGTGCTTTTTCTTTCCCATGGTGGCCCTCAAGTAAGCATAAAACTCCCGAACCAAAGTAGGGATGTAAATACCTAGTTCTTCAGTGAAGATTATCCAGTTGCATTGTTGCAACTGCTCAAGTATATGGGGAAAGGATTTTTGAATCCCTCACATGCTAATTTGGTTTTCATAGTTGAAGGAACACTTTTTGGCATAGCACTCCTTGACCCCATCATCCTGAAATCGAAGGCCATCCCCATTTATGATTCGTGCTCCAAACTAAATCTTACAGCATGTTAGGTGTGACACCACTAGTACCTGGGGCCTGCGTAGTCTGTTGTGGCCCTGTAGGAGTAGTGGCCGGCCCTATTGATTGTGGGGCTTCCTCAGGCACTGGTGTTGACCGTTTATGCTTTTCTAACCTCTTTGCAGCATTAGATATGTCTATGTCCACAAGGGACTTCCTTCTTTGAGTCATGCTACCCTGGCACCTTTGCGCATATGCGACCGCATACTTCACACCCTTTTGATATACAGTGTCGCATATGGTCCGCATTTTCCTTGATTTTCCTATGCTTTCTAGATTTACGAGACCGGGTATGTGGCTCAATATACGACCACATCTCAAGGATGCGATGTCGCATGTTCGTCGTATTTTCGGTGTTTTTGTTGCTTTCCCTGATTTTCAACTCCCATTCCCCATGTTGGAGTGTTAGATACTTCCCATTAATGTTTCCCTGCAACTTGTATCCTACAAACTTAAACAAACTTTAAACATAAAAAGACTTGGGTTGCCTCCCAAGAAGTGCTTGATTTAACGTTGCGACACGATGGTATTACCCTTTTCATGGCTCATTGAGGAAGATGACCTCAATAATCTTTGCTTCATTGGGGGAGCCCAAGTAATGCTTCACCCTTTTCCCATTCACCTTGATTCTATTACCACTTGGGCACACAAATTCAATTGCTCTATGTGGGAACACTTAGGTGACTTCAAAAGGTCCTGACCATTTTAACTTTAACTTTTCCGGAAACAACCGGAGTCTTGAATTGAACAACAACACACGATCTCCCGGAGTGAACTCTCTCTTCAAAATCTTCTTGTCATGATGATACTTCATGCAGGCCTTGTATAGGGAAGAGCTACCATATGCTCTAAAACAGAATTCATCTAGCTCATTTAGTTGATCCAACCTCAACTTTGAGGCGTCACCCCAATCTAGATTTAACTTCTTCAATGCCCACAATGCCTTATGCTTAAGCTCCACCAGAAGATAGCAAGCTTTCCCAAACACCAATTGGTAAGGAGAAATACCCATCGGTGTCTTGTAAGCCGTTTGATAGGCCCACAATGCATCATCCAACTTCCTTGACCAATCAGTCCGGTTAGTGTTCACGGTTTTAGAGAGGATGCTCTTGATCTCTCCAGATTTGATACCACCACTTGCCCACTCGTTTGGGGATGATAAGGGGTGGAAACTTTGTGCTTGACTCCATATTTCTCAAGAACAGTCTTGAATAACCGATTTAAAAAATGAGAGCCCCCATCACTAATGGTTGCCCTTGGAGTCCCAAACCTTGAGAAAACATACTTCTTTAAGAATACAGTGACACTTCTTCCTTCATTATTAGGGAGCGCTAGGGATCCACCCATTTGGACACATAGGCCACCACCACAAGAATGTACTTGTTATTGTTGGAGCTCAGAAATGGACCCATAAAATCAATTACCTATATATCGAACAATTCAACTTCAAGAATAGGCGTCATTGGTAGCTCATGCCTTCTTGAGATGCCCCCGTGCCTTTGACATTGACCACAAGCTTTCACAAAGTTGTGGGCATCTTGATAGATTGTTAGCCAATAAAAACCACATTTAAGAGCCTTGGTTGCCATCCTTGAGCGACTATGGTGTCCACCAACTGGTGATGAGTGACACGCCTCAATAATGGGCATCATTTCTACCTCGAGTATGCACCTCCTTATGATGTTGTCGGCACAAACCCAGAGTAGATATGGCTCATCCCAATAGAATTTCTGGACGTCACTCAACAACTTTTTCTTTTGGTGGAATTTCAAGTCCTCTGGCATGATGTCACTAGCATGATAATTTGCAAAGTCGGTATACCATGGAATCATATCATATGACCCCGCCATCACTTACTCATCAAGGAATGATTCATTGATTTTAAGGCCATCCAATGGTCTCCCATTTTCTCCAAGACAAGACAAATAGTCTGCCACTTGATTTTCACACCCCTTTCTATCTTTGACTTCAAAGTCAAATTCTTGCAAAAGAAGGACCCAACGCATCAACCTTGGCTTTGCATCTTGGCTTTGCATCTTTCTTTTTCATGAGGTAATGTAGAGCCACATGATCGGTGTGCACAACCACATGGGTTCCCAACAAGTATGCACAAAACTTCTCAAAAGCAAAGACAATGGCAAGCAACTCTTGCTCGGTGATTATGTAGTACAATTGGGACTCATTGAGAGTCTTACTTGCATAGTAAATTGGATGAAAGATCTTTTCGCATTTTCGGCCAAGAACGGCCCCCATTGCCAACCCACTTGCATCACACATGAGCTCAAAGGGCTTAGACCAATCCGGAGTGATAATGATGGGAGCCGATGTGAATCTCTCTTTCAAACAATTAAAAGCCTTTATGCAAGTATCATGAAATACAGATTTTGATTCTTTCTCCAATAGCTTGCAAAGATGATTAGCCACTTTTGAGAAATCCTTGATGAACCTTCGATAAAACCCGGCATACATAAGGAAGCTTCAACCACCTTTGATGGAGATTGGGGAAGGAAGCTTAACAATAACTTCAATTTTGGCTTGATCAACCTCAAGCCCCTTCTTCGAAATTCTGTGCCCCAAAACTATGCCTTCTCTCACCATTAAGTGACATTTTTCCCAAGTTGGTTTCTTCACATCTTTTTAATACTTGAGCTAGATTCCCCAAGAAATCATCAAAAGAGTCCCCAACTACGGAAAAGTCTTCCATGAAAATTTCAATGGACTTCTCAACCATGTCTAAAAAGATGGACATCATGCAACATTGAAAAGTTGTGGGAGCATTGTACAACCCAAATGGCATTCTTTTAAAATCAAAAGTCTCCTAGGGACAAGTGAATGTTGTTTTCTCTTAATTTTTTGGGGCAATAGTGATTTGATTGTACCCCGAGTAGCCATCCAAGAAGCAATAGAAATCTCTTCCCGTCAGCCTATCAAGCATTTGATCCATGAAATGCATCGGGAAATGATCCCTCTTTGTCCATCGATTCAACTTTCTGTAGTCCATGCATACTCTCCAACCAGTATCCGTACAAGTTGGAATCAAATCATTTTTCTCATTTGGCACAACGGTGATCCCACTCTTTTTAGGTACAGATTGATCCGGACTAACCTATAGGCTATTTGCTATCGGGTACACAATACCGGCATCTAACCACTTGATGATTTTTGCTTTAACCACTTCTTCCATAGGAGGATTTAATCTCCTTTGGTGATCAACACTAGGTTCACAATATTCATCAAGTTGAATTTTATAGGTGCAAATTCCGGGAAACATTCCTTGAATATCTGTAATACACAACCCAATTGTCTTTTTGTACTTCCTCAAGATCACCATTAGTCGCTCTGTTTGTTCATCAGTCAACCGGGCGTGGATTATCACGGGCAAAGTGTTGTTTAGTCCAAGGAATTCATACCTCAAATGTGAAGGAAGGGGTTTGAGTTCCAAGGTGGGAGGCTCAATGATAGAGGACTTTGTGGGAGGCTTCTCATAGTTTTCTTGATCAAGATCAAGCTTTTTGGGATTGTATATGCATGTACCCAACGCCACCAATTTATTTACCATTTCCTCGAATTCTTCTTCATTTTCCCCCTCATAGTTCATTATCACCGCCACCAACATCTCACCCATGTGTTCATGCTCAATGGTTGTATCCATGGCTTCATCAATTGTATCAATAACTGCCACAACACTCATATCCGTCGGTTGTTTCATTGACTTGTAAATATGGAAAGTGATCTCTTTATCATTCATTCTAAATTTTAAGTCACCCATCTCCACATCTACAAGAACACGCCTCGTAGCTAAGAAAAGGTCTTCCCAAGATTATGGGCACTTCAAAATCAACTTCACAATCTAAAATCACAAAGTCGGCAAGAAAAATATATCGTTCAACTCTCACAAGCACATCATAAAGAATACCCACCCGGTTTCTTCATGGTTCTATCTGCCATTAGCAACCTCATAATTGTGGGCCGGGGAGTGCCCAAACCCAATTTGTTAAAGATAGCAAGATGCATCACGTTTATGCTTGCTTCAAGGTTACATAAGGCCTTTGCAAACTTATACATCCCAATTGTGTAAGGAATGGTGAAAGATCCCGGGTCTTCTTTCTTTTGAACAAAAGCTTTTGTTATAATATAGCTACAATGATGTGTAACCCCCCCCCCCCCCCCCAAATTGTTTCAAACTAGAATGCCTCCGCTTTGTTATAAGATCTTTCATGAATTTCGCATACCTGGGCATTTGTTCAAGTGCCTCCACCAATGGAATATTGATTGAAAGTTGATTCAATTTCTTGTTGAACTTGAGAAATTTTCCATCCTCTACTTTCTTAGCCAATATTTGAGGAAATGGAGGATGAGTTTTAGGAATAGGCTTTAAAACTTTAGAATCTCCTCTACAACTTTCTCGCCTTCCGGCTCTTCATTATCTTCGGGAACAATATCAATAACAATGGGCTCCTCAATTGTCGCCCGTTTCTATTTTCATCTCTACTTATTCGTTGTTGACCCTTGGCTCTTCAATAAGTTTTGCTTCATCAACCAACTCTTTTTTTTCATCACCAACTCTTCTAACCTAATTGTTTTCCCACTCCTAGTTGTGATTGCATTGTATTTGTATTCATCATTTTCCGGATTTGCAACTGTGTCACTAGGGATTGTGCCTTTTGGCCTTTGGTTGAGTTGTGCCGAGATTTGGCTAAGTTGTGACTCAATTTGATTAATAGAAATGGAATGAGAACTCACCACTTGCCTAATTTCATTGCAAAAGGAATCAGTTGACTCCACTTTTTTTCAAAACTCTTGATCGCATCTCTTCCATTTTGGAACTAGCGGGGTCGCTAGTGGATGGTTGGCTTGAAATAATTTGGTTCCTCTTAAGTGGGACATAAGGATTTGAGCTCCGGTAGTTATTGTAATTGTTGTTGTAACCACCTTGATTGTTGTTATAGCCACTTTGATTGTTGTCCAACCAATGAGAATTATCACTATCTTTGTTCTATCCTTGATTTCCACTATCTTTGTTCCAACCTTTATTATCTTGACCTTGCCGCCATGATCCTTGATTAGGACATTAGTAGTTCGGACGGGAACCCCCCACTTGATTATTTATAAAGTTGACTTCCTCCTTACACACTAGGAAGCATTGCTCATCCATAGAATCCCCTTCATAAGATCCTACTACATTAACTCGCTTGGAGCCTCCATCCAACACATGTTTCGTGAGAAGATCCATTTGAGTAACCAACTTTTCCTTGCTCTCATCTCCCACTTCTTCTTTCTTGAATCCCTCTTGAGACAAAACAATTTTGGAAAGACCTCCTTCAACCACTTCCGACTCCCTAGTGTGCCAAGCTTCGTTGGTCACAGTCAATTTATCTAGGAGAGCACTCATCACCGCGTAAGAGTTTTCCATCACGGACCCACCCTCAATATTATTGGCTACCGATTTGTTGACAGTATCAAATGACCAGTAGAATGTTTAGAGAAGAACACTATCGGGAAACCCATGCTTTGGACAACTCTTAATCTTCTTTTTGAAATGAGTCCAAGCCTCGTGTAGAGCCTCAACTGGAAGTTGACAAAAGTTATTGATTTCATCACGGAGTTGTAACATCCGGGAAGGAGCGAAGAACTTAAGGAATGCTTGAGTCAACTCCGCCTAAGTAGTAATAAACCCGACTGGAAGATCATCCAACAAGGAGATGGCCTCGCCCGTGAGAGAGAATGGGAATAGCCTCAACCTGATCGTCTTGGCAGAGACATTTGGATGGACATTAGTAGTGCAAATCCCAAGAAAGTTGTTTATGTGCCTATTCGGGTCATCTGTCGGTAGACCCCTGAATAAGCCCTTGGTGTTGAGCAAGTGCAACATAGTATTGTTAAGGAAACTTCTGTTTCTTTGAACTGGAGGTGGGCGAATAGCAGCTGCATCACCCTACTCCACAATCATTTCATCATCAGAGTTATTATCCCCCATTGCACCTGAGTCAACACAACAACAACAAACCACAATAAGAAAATAAATAAAGACTAAAAGTAGATTTTTACACTAATTGGTAAATTTCTAAACCGTATTCCCCAACAACGGTGCTAAAATTTGATACGCCCAAATTACACCTTTAATATTAGTAGTAAGTGGTCGTTGTCAAATATAAAGCCCAACAAGGTTGTGGTCGAATCCCATAAAGAATACAATGAAGAAATATACTTGCTAAGTGTAACGCTCGACTATTAGTCTATATTTTAAGGGAGTGGGGAATATAATAATGATTGGTTTGAAGTTTGACCATTAACGTCTAAGAGTTGTTGTTATAAAATGTAAACTATTGGTAAAGGGACTAAGGTTGTGGTTCCAATGGAAAGTAATGAGTTTGGGTATTAAATCAACTCATTTATATGCAAAGATATAGTACACCATGGGTTACTAAATTCTTACAAAAAGTTTTCCAACCAAATTAACAAATTTCATCACTAAGCTTTTCCAAGCCTTAGGATGTTGCACATGAGAACACCCATTTAATCTCAGATAGCTTTCCTATTCCAAGATCAAGCTATTAGATGGGTGTAAAACCCCAAATTATTGCTATTAACTCTTTTCCTAACTTACTCTTTCTTTTCCAAGAAAAATGTAAGTAAATAGGCACGAATAATGTTTGCAACCATTAAAAGACATGGAAGCTTGAAGAGTTAATAGAAAACATCTTTAACATATAAGAGAGAGTGTGAATATAAAAATCAATCACATTACTAACGCATTTTTTGGTCCCACAACCTTAGCTGAATGGTTTAGCTACTCATCTCTATTAAATACAAAATTGATCAAGATGGTATCCATAATGCTTACAATGATTTAATGTAGAAGATGAACAAAAGGGTGCAAGAATCATGACCCAACATGTTTTGCCTTTAGTGCCAATAGAAGACAAAAAGTAAAAAGTGGAGAATATTCAATGTCTTACACAATGCACTAGGTAAAAGTATTTATAGGCAAAGTCAAAAAGTGGCAAAAATGACTTAAATGAGCCATTGCGGACAAGAGAATGTGGTTGCATATCGAGTATGCAACCGCATTTCCTTCGCATCCTCTGCGTTCTGATGTTTTCCCTCTCCTGAGAATGCGGTCGCATCCTGAATATGCGATGCCGCATTCACTCCACATGTTTCACTCCTCTTTTGAGTTCACTGGTTGATAGAAAGTGAGAGTATGCGACCACATAACGAGAATGCGGTGCAGCATAGTGATCGCATCTTAATGGTTTTGGCACCTTTAATACTCTGAGTTTGCGGTGGACTTTGCGATTGCATATTGCAAATGCGGTGTCGTATTCCGTGCGCATTTGATGTTCTTTTTTCTCTTTTTCTGCCATTTTGTTCACCTTAAGCTCTCGGACTTAACCTGACAACGCACGAAATCACTTTGAAAACACGAACAAATACTTGAAAAGACTACTACAAAGTATAAGTAGTGGGTGTAAAAAGTACTAAAATCCACGACTTATCAGTGACCCCCCACAGGGGATGAGTGACAAGCCTCAATGATGAGCATCATTTCTACTTCGGGTATGCACCTCCATATGATGTTCTCAACACAAACACATAATAGATATGGCTCATCCCAATAAAATTTTCGAACGTCACTCAAGAACTATTTCTTTTGGTGGAAGTTCACATCCTCTGGCATGATGTCACTATCATGACAATTTGCAAAATTGACATATCATGGAATCATATCATATGACCCTACCATCACTTGCTCATCCGGGAACGATTCGCTGATTTCAAGGCCATCTGATGGCCTCCCAACTTCTTCAAGACGAGACAAATTGTCCATCACTTGATTTTCGCACCCCTTTTTATCCATGACTTCAAAGAAAAATTCTTGTAAGAGAAGGACCCAACATATCAACCTCAGCTTTGCATCTTTCTTTGTCATGAGGTAATGTAGATCCACATGATCGGTGTGCACAACCACATTGATTCCTAAAGAGTAAGCACAAAATTTCTCAAAAGCAAAGACAATGGCAAGCAACTCTTGCTCGGTGACCGTATAGTTCAATTGGGCCCCATTAAGAGTCTTGCTTGCATAGTAAATTGGATGAAAGATCTTTTCACGTTTTTGGCCAAGCACGGACCCAGTACAAACCCACTTGCATCACATACGAGCTCAAAGGGCTTAGACCAATTTGGAGTGATATTGATAGGAGCCGACGTGAGTCTCTCTTTCAAACAATTAAATGCCTTTAGGCAAGTATCATCAAATATGAATTTCGATTCTTTCTCCAATAGCTTGCAAAGAGGATCGCCCACTTTTGAGAAATCCTTAATAAAATTTCGATAAAACCCGGCATGCCCAAGGAAGCTTCAAACACCTTTGATGGACATAGGGGAGGAAGCTTAACAATAATCTCCGAAATTTTGTGCCCCAAAACTATGCCTTCTCTTACCATGAAGTGACATTTTCCCAATTGAGCACCAAATTTGTTTCTTCACATCTTTTTAATACTTGGGCTAGATTCCCCAAGAAATAATCAAAGGAGTCCCCAACTACGAAAAAGTCATCCATGAAGATTTGAATGGACTCTTCAACCATGTTAGAGAAGATGGACAGCATGCAACGTTGGAAAGTTGAGGGAGCATTGTGCAACCTAAAAGGCATTCTCTTGAAAGCAAAAGTTCTATAGGGACAAGTAAATGTGGTTTTCTCTTGATCTTCCAAGGCAATAGTGATTTGGTTGTACCCCGAGTAACCATCCAAGAAGCAATAGAAATCTCTTCCCGCAAGCCTATCAAGCATTTGATCCATGAAAGGCATTGGGAAATGATCCCTCTTTATCCACCGATTCAAATTTCTATAGTCATGCACACTCTCCAACTTGTAACCGTACGAGTTCGAGTAAATTCATTTTTCTCATTGGGCACAATGGTGATCCTACCCTTTTTGGGTACACATTGAAACAAACTAACCCATAGGCTATTCGCTATCGAGTACATAACACTGACATCTTACCACTTGATAATTTCCCCTTTAACCACTTCTTGCATATGAGGATTCAACCTTATTTTGTGCTCAATACTCGGTTCACAATCTTTATCAAGTTGGATTTTATGGGTGCAAATTCCGGGAGGAATCCCTTGAATATCCACAATACACCATCCAATTGCCTTTTTGTACTTTCTCAAGATCACCATTAGTCGCTCTCTTTGCTCAACCGTCAACGAGGTGGAGATTATCACGGCAAAAGTGTTATTTTTTCCAAGGAATTCATACCTCAAATGTGAAGGAAGAGGTTTGAGTTCCAAGGTGGAATGCTCAATGATAGAGGGCTTTGCGGGAGCCTTCTTACGATTTTCTAGATCAAGATCAAGTTTTTGGGATTGTATTTGTATGTAGCCAACCCCACTAATGCATTTACCGTTTCCTCGAATTCTTCTTCATTTCCCCCCTTATAATTTATTATCACCACCTCCAACATCTCCCCACATGTTCATGCTCAACGGTTGTCTCCATGGATTCATTGATTCTATCAATAACCGACACGACACTCATATCCGCCGGTTGTTTCATTGATTTGCAAATATGGAAGGTGATCTCTTCATCATTCATTCTCAATTATAAATTACTCCTCTACATATCTACAAGAGCACGCCCCGTAGCTAAGAAAGGTCTTCCTAAGATTAGGGGCACTTCGAAATCAACTTCACAATCTAAAATCACAAAGTCGGCCGGAAAAATGAATCGATCGACTCTTGCAAAAACATTATAAAAAAACCCGCTGGTTTCTTTACCGTTCTATCTAACATTAGCAACCTCATAGTTGTGGGTCCGGGAGTACCCAAACCCAATTTGTTAAAGATAGCAAGAGACATCAAGTTGATGCTTGCTCCAAGATCACATAAGTCCTTCACAAATTTATACATCCTAATTGTGCAATGAATGGTGAATGCTCTTGGGTCTTCTATCTTTTGAACCAAATCTTTTGTTACAATAGAGCTACAATGATGTGTAACTCCCATTGTTTCAAAACTAGAATGCCTCCGCTTGGTTATAAGATCTTTCATGAATTTCGCATATGTCGCACCCTAACCTAGGTAAGGCGTGATTGGCACCCAGCACCTTGCGAAAATCGAGCAAACCAACTTACAACTCATAACTATGTCTCGAATTGAAATAATAAGATGAAGAGGCTAAATATGAACATAATATCATGCATAAGTATATGTACAATAGACCCATGATGCCAACATTACAACTGTCACACTATGACTAAGCTGTACACACGAACTGTCTGCAAAACCTCTATGAACGTGACTGAGGTATACAAGTCGGGACAGGGCCCCTGATGTACCCTTAACACAATTCATATATATATATATATATATATATATATATATATATATATATATATGTATGTATAGACTCAGACTCGGCAATGCTCCAAGAAGAAGTGGAGCCAACACTCAAGACCAACACCTGAAAGCGGCCTACGATGAAAGATCCTCGTCTCGTCTATCTACACCTGCAGGCATGAACGCAGCGTCCATAAGAAGGGACGTCAGTACGAGCAATGTACTGAGTATGTAAGGCATAAATAACAATATAATGAAAGTATGAAGATAACGTAATATAAAAGAGATCAACTTGTGTCTCTGGATGCCTTATTAAGGCGAATGTCGTGCATGCTTAGCTTTAAAAAAAAAGATTGTTTCCGTATATAGCCATATATAATATCTTGTCCGGCCGTTAAGGCGTGGTAATATATATACATATATATAGCATCTTACCCGGACATTAAGGCACGGTAATATATATATAGCATCTTGCCCGGCCATTAAAGCACGGTAATAGATATAGCATCTTGCCGGCCATTAAGGCACGGTATTATCTTGCCCGGCCATATCGGGACGGTGTTATCTTGCCCGGCCATGTAGGCGCAGTATTATCTTGCCCGTCCATGTAGGCTCGGTGTTATCTTGCCCGGCCATGTAGGCACGGTATTATCTTACCCTACCATGTAGGCGCGTTATTATCTTACCCGGCCATGTAGGCGCGGTGTTATCATGCCCAATTGATCAGTGGGATGCAATGCATACATACATACATACACACACATAAAAATACGTAAGTAAAATCAACATCATCATTAGCATTTCCATTATCACTATATCATTCCTTGAAGAGTAAACCATCGTAAGATGAAACCGATAATGTCATGGAAGTCTCGAGAATCATGAACTTAGATAGAGTTGAAAATAGAATCATTATCTTCGCTATATCTCACCTCGAAGGAACGAGTAACATGAGGTGATACCATTAACAATAAGTAAGATCAAGAGATTCATGAAATGACTCAATAATCTCATAATGCCCTCAAATCATAGCTCCAGAATTTCTAGAATTAAAATCATCATCATCATGTTCATCATAGAAAATTTCTCATCCTTAGCATCATAAAAAGATTTTAAGAATCATGAACTTCTAACTTTTGGAAGTAAGAAGGTTATGAAAAATATGTATGGAATCATAACATAAGAATCATGCCTTTGAAAAAAAGGGACGAGCCTTAACATACCTGTTTAGCTTCTAATTATCTACACTTATTCATCCGAGCTCGCAAGTCTACATTTAAGAGGATTCACACAATCGTTAGACTCATGTAGTATATTTGTGCTAAGCTCTCAAGTCAAACTATTTTACATCCTGCTGAAAATCGGGCAGCATCTCCCCTGTTTATAAGCTTAGACCGGAATCTCAATTCAGCAACCAACACAACATCAACAAAACCAACATCAATAACATCATTTCCAACACCAATATGTATCATAAAACAGCCCACACGCTGTTTTCCAACTTCTAGAACTAACCAACTTACTATACAATTATTTAACGACTTTATCTCCGTAAATAAACCTTAAATAATACCAAAATAGGAAGATTCATACCATCTTTCTTGTTAAGAAAGAAATATCCTCAATATCCACGCTAAAATCCACCGCAAAACAATACTAGAATCACAACCATGCGTTATTACCCTGTAGCACACGTTTCTGCTCTGTCAGCTGAAATTGTAACGTCCATAATTCTCTACTCCGATGTCCTATCGACGAGCGGTTTGTCGTGTTGGAAATTAGACTCGACAAAATTCATTTTAGGCTTTTGTTTCACTTCAAAACACTTCATATGCTAAGAGATATTTGTCCCTCAAGTTGGACCAAAATTTTCACACAAAACATTACCTATCCTTTCTCCAAAGTCGTACTACTCCACTCATTTCCTTATGAAACCTTCCGATATACCTTATATACATCCTTCACTCATTAATTATAATTAATAATGCCTTCTCCTTATATTCCAAAGTGGTTTTGCTTAACCACAACTCAACGTACTTTTGTTTCAAATTTGATAAATGCTTCTTCGAAGATACGGGGTGTAACATTCTTCCCCCCTTAAAAACATTCATCATCGAATGTTGTAGTGCGCCGATCCTCAATAGCCTCATTGAATTTTTTGTTCGACTATCGTATAATTATACTATGATTTGGTCAGTTTCGTCCTGTTCTTTCGTAGCTCTTTATCTAATTCATGTTTGAGTCATACAGTCCTCAAACCTCATATATATAATAACAAGTCAACTAGTATTCTGTTCTCATTCTGCCTCCATTCTTGTGGTTTAACTGGCCACACCACGGCAACTCGCCGTCCCGCGAGCGTCCTTCCTTTTGGTTCCTCATTTCTTATACTAACGTCTAGTTGCTTGTTCAGCGGTACTCTGCTACTGACAAATCCTTACTCTTAACGGTTACGTTTCTTCAACCATCCATCTTAATTCCTTTTCGTGATCAGTTATACCCATATCCTCAATACAATTTCTTAATTACGTACATTCCTAATGTTCTATCACCATCTTTATTATTCCTCGTAGTAGAATTATATATTGCGATGAACCAATAATCATAGTTCGTACTGGTCTATAGCTCACAATATCTTCGAGTTCTTGTCAAAACTCTCCCATTAATTCCTTTGTCTCAAATCTTGCAATATAACTTATAGTTATAAAGTTAGAGCAACTCTCACCTTACCACAGGTTCTTTTCCAACATTGGTATGGTATACTTTACCCTTGACTTCATTATTCTAGTGATCACTTAGTTACCTGTCATTCCTTGTTGGCTTTCCAGTGTGTCCATTCCTATCTGCGGGGCATAACCTTACGCTGATGGTTCATATAATTCTATAATACATACCCTTATACTGAGTATGGTTAGTGACTCGTGATATACTTTCTAATTTTTGGTGATGTTGCTGCCTTTCTATCTGCACCCACAATAGTCTTCCTCTCTTTAGAGATCGCTACACCACTTATCGTTACTCCCTTTGTTAAGATTCACATATTTTTCCTTTAATATCAAGATTTTCTTCCGTTGTAACCCAAAGTGTCCTTTGTACTCATCATCCATTTCATCATTCTCTTTGTAATTAGCTTGCAGAGCTTTCTTACTCTCTTTATCACTCTTTAGGATACGTCACTGCCTATTTAGGTGCGGCACAAATTTCCCTGGTCTAGAAATGTCGTAGCTCAATTCGGCATGAAGCATTCTCTTAAGGTGTCTTCCATACTTTCTTCCTATGTCTGCCTCATGGTGCACTTATTGTCAATTCATTTCTGCTTCTTCCTGATACCTTCCTGATACGTCGATATGCCTTGAACTCTGGCCCCGAGCTAATAAATTTCTTATTTTGATGTTTGAGAACGTCATCATTTCTTTCAAGTCTAATATGTTCTTCCCCCCTTATTAAGGAGGTCCTTATACACCAACAGCTTTCAAGTATCCATCATTTTGATAATTTTATGCTGCCCTTTACGTTGTTCTTTGGGCCGGGGTTCCCTCATCGTATGGTCTGACTTATCTATCTTTTTGCTAGTTACACTCTTGTATTCAATTGGAATACTTATAAGGGTTAGATCCAATTCCGATGCCTTCTTTTCCATCTTTTCAAACCTCTGTATTCTATGACTAATGATTTTCTGGACCCATCAGTTAATGGGGACATCGGGATTCACCACGTCCTTTATGAAGTCTTCAGTTATACCTTACTCCTCGTCTCTCTTCCCTTCTTTGCTTATAACATATCTAAAACTTCTTTCCCTGAGTTCTTCTTCCATTTATGTCTATATCATCATTTTTTTTCAACATTTCCATACCTTTCCATCCACTACTAGTCCTTTCGCCCGCTTAGCTCAGTTGCTCATAATCCTTCTTAACTACGCGTTTGTGTTGCAGCTGTGCATCTAAGTTTTCCGAGTGTCCTGCTACTTCTTGCTCTTAGCACGGAATTTTTACAGTGTACACTCTTCCCATCCTCGTTCATCGAGCCTTCATCTGTCTTTCTGATGTCACGGCTAGGTTGTCCTCCATGCACGTTCCTTCTCACTCTATTTCCTCTATAATCGAATCTCTTGGTCTTTATAGGAATTCTTGCCTTGTATCATTAATTTTCTAATCATATGTGTCGCCCCGTCATCCTCGTTCTTATTTCGATAATTGATCGGTTTCCTACCGCCAACTTGTTAAAATATCCTTCTCACTCCCATGGTAAAAAATTTCCAGTTACTTTACTTCTAAATGCTCTTCTTTTCCATCGATCAACCCATTAGTATACCTTTCGAGAGTTGAAAATCTTTTAGCATCGTTGCAAAGCCTAATCATTCTTTCTCTTACTTCACATTCCTCGTTATGGTCATTATCCTTTTAGTCCCACTTATCGAAATTCGTTGTCTAACCCCACACATTCCTCTTTTATTCTATACTACCACACTTTATTCCTTTCACATACCTACCTTCGAATTTTTACCCAAATAGTCCCCTTCTTTGCCCGTCGTCTCTGTTAGAAGCTTCACTCACCCTTGTTCCTTACATTTTTTTTTCATGACATTTTGATCTTCTTACTTTCTGCATACTCACTTTCTTCCTTTCTCTGATGTTATTACATTAGGACTTTCCAACTCTAACCTGTAGTGAAAATAACATCAACTTACCTTGTAACATTTGTACCCATTTTGTCACTTGAACTTCATTACCCTGTTCGATTAATGCCTTTAATATATAGCAACGTCGGTTGCTGGGGCACACATATCAGTTAACGTGGCCACGTATGGGATGTCATACACATACATACATATATTAACTAACGCCTTGCTTCCAAAGTATTTCTGAATACCTTTCACACTAATCCTAGTTCTAGAGTTGTGATGCACCTTCTTTCTCGCCACCGATCTAGTCCGCCTTGTCCTTCGCGACCTCTTGAGGTTTCCAACCACTCTGCATACTCCAATTTCCCTTAGGCTACTCTAGTTTCTCATCTGTCCCTTATCTCTGAATTTGTAAGACTTTTAGTACACTTCCCAGGGGGTCACCCATCCTAGTATTACTCTCACCCCAGCCCGCTTAACCTTGGAGTGCTAATGGGATCTGGTGCGTTAGTTCTGGTATGATCGCATCCACCCTACTGCGTGACCTTTATCATATAACCTAGAACAAGCTGAAATTCTAACGGATTCCGATAAATTCTCGTATTACATCTCCCTCTAGATTAAAAGGATTCTTTACTCTTCCGACGAAGTAAATGCTATTTTAACCTGTGGAACTCCCGATCACAAGCCATCAATCAACACATACAACTACTTTCCATTCCTAAATTTTAAGATTCCTTGTAGTGGTAAAACTTCTTAGCCGCAGTTATCTATAAGTACTTTGGTTATCAGCCCCTTCAAAACTTCCATTTGTCAACTATCAATGGTATCCTGCAATAGTTGTACGCACATAAGAAGTTCCAATGAAAGACTCATATACCTGTAGCCGACCTATCCTCCTCTCGGTCTGGAAGGCTGTAGAGTCAAGTATCCTCCCCATCGTGCTTGTACCATTCTGTTAGCCATCTCATCATGGCGATTGTTATTGATATAACTAGTGACTTGAAATTTCACGAGGGTTCATTGTCACCAGCTCGTTTCGACCAACGTAATATCCTTGAATCCTTTTTTTGCGATCTTATCTCCGTTTACTTTCATTGCTTCTCCTTGCATTTCCTTAGCTCATCTTGCTTCATAACTCCCTATTACTTTTCAATTGTCCCATTGTCGGGTGTAATAATTCCTCTAATACCTTAGTCAGTCATCCCATATCAACGTGTCATATACTTTCCCTTTAATCAACCTATAGCAATCATAGATGTATAATATTTTTTATCTCTTAAATCCTTAGTCCTCGTCCTTAAATTTTAGGAAAATTTTGATAGAGTTTCCCCTATACTTCTTACCATCCAAACCCTGAACGCAGCCCAGAAAATACATGCAATGCCTCACAGGGTCAAATATGTACATGCGTAACACACCTTAGCCTCACAAGGCTCTCAATATCGAACAGAAATGCAAAGATGACAAAACTTACCTCATGCGTCACAACTCGGAATATATTTGAACTTTTATCAATCGTCCTTGTATATATCCCTGGTCACTTTTCCCTCCATTCATTGGCTATGCATTTCAATAATACTTGCAACATTCTTATCATATCTGACTTATAATCCTTTTTACCATTACTTACCTCTGTACTGTTTTCGTCAACTTTTATCGTCTGCAATCTTACAACTGAATTTATCATTAAATTATACACGTAACTAATTCCCCCTGCTTTACTATACAATCAGCTTATCATGACTATGACCAATTTATTCTCATAGAAGAGGCATATTCTGATGACATAGTTTCGGCAAAGTGACTTACCTCTATAATGCCAATATCATCATCCACTTCCTTTGTCAACACCATTCTTCCACTGAAACCAAGGATTAGTACAAGGAATTTCATTTTCTATGACTTGGCTGTCATCGCACGATCTAAGTTAAGGAAATAAGGTCGATCATTCCTAAATGTCCCGCAGTCTCCTGTTTATATGTGTGGTGCACAACACACCATAAACAAGACTCTGCTAGACACGGCTTGCAGACAACCCTAGGACAGAACTGCTCTGATACTAATTTGTCACACCCCACCCTAGGTAAGGCGTGATTGGCACCCGACACCTTGCGGAAACTGAGCGAACCAACTTACAACTCATAACCTCTATGTCTCGAATTGCAACAATAAGATCAAGAGGCTAAATATGAACATAATATCATGCATAAGTATATGTACAATAGACCCATGATGCCGACATTACTACTGTCACACTATGACTAAGCTGTACACAAGAACTGTCTACAAAGCCTCTATGAACGTGACTGAGGTATACAAGTCGGGACAGGGCCCCCGACGTACCCTTTACACAATTCATATATATATGTATAGACTCAGACTCATCAATGCTCCAGGAAGAAGTAGAGCCACCACTCAAGACCAACACCTGAAGGCGGCCTACGATAAAAGATCCTCATCTCATCTATCTACACCTGCGGGCATGAATGCAGCTTCCACAAGAAGGGACGTCAGTACGAGCAATGTACTGAGTATGTAAGGCATAAATAACAACATAATGAAAGTATGAAGATAACGTAATATAAAAGAGATCAACTTGTGTCTCTGGATGCCTTTTTAAGGCGAATGTCGTGCATGCTTAGCTTTAAAAAAAAGAACGTTTCCGTATATAGCCATATATAATATCTTTTCCGGTCGTTAAGGCGCGGTAATATATATACATATATATATAGCATCTTACCCCGCCATTAAGGCACGATAATATATATATAGCATCTTGCCCGGCCATTAAGGTACGGTAATATATATATATATATATATATATATATATATATATATATATATATATATATATATATATATATATATATATATATATATATAGCATCTTTCCCGGCCATTAAGGCACCGTAATAGTTATAGCATCTTGCCCGGCCATTAAGGCACGGTATTATCTTGCCCGGCCATATCGGTACGGTGTTATCTTGCCCTGCCATGTAGGAGCGGTATTATCTTGCCCAACAGATCAGTGGGATGCAATGCATACATACATACATACACACATAAAAATACATAAGTAAAATCAACATCATCATTAGCATTTCCATTATCACTATATCATTCCTTGAAGAGTCAACCATCGTAAGATGAAACCGATAATGTCATGGAAGTCTCGAGAATCATGAACTTAGATAGAGTTGAAAATAGAATCATTATCTTCGCTATATCTCACCTCGAAGGAACGAGTAACATGAGGTGAGACCATCAACAATAAGTAAGATCAAGAGATTCATGAAATAACTCAATAATCTCATAATGCCCTCAACTCATAGCTCCGGAATTTCTAGAATTAAAATCATCATCAGCATGTTCATCATAGAAAATATCTCATCCTTAGCATCATAAAAAGCTTTTAAGAATCATGAATTTCTAACTTTTGGAAGTAAGAAGGTTATGAAAAATATGTATGGAATCATAACATAGGAGTCATGCCTTTGAAAGAAAGGGACGAGCCTTAACATACTTGTTCAGCCTCTAATTATCTACACTTATTCG
Source organism: Lycium barbarum (assembly GCF_019175385.1). NCBI lineage: Eukaryota > Viridiplantae > Streptophyta > Magnoliopsida > Solanales > Solanaceae > Lycium > Lycium barbarum. The sequence continues at coordinate 121,991,516 of NC_083340.1, read as the reverse complement.
TCCGAGCTCGCAAGTCTACATTTAAGAGGATTCACACAATAGTTAGACTCATCGTAGTATATTTGTGCTAAGCTCTCAAGTCAAACTATTTTATATCCTGCTGAAAATCGGGCAGCATCTCCCCTGTTTATATGCCTAGCCCGGAATCTCAATTCACCAACCAGCACAACAACAATACCAACATCAATAACATCATTTCCAACACCAATATGTACCATAAAACAGCCCACACGCTGTTTTCCAACTTCTAGAACTCACCAACTTACTATACAATTATTTAACGACTTTATCTCCGTAAATAAACCTTAAATAATACTAAACGAGGAAGATTCATACCTTCTTTCTTGTTAAGACAGCAATATCCTCAATATCCACGCTAAAATCCACCGCAAAACAATACTAGAATCACTACCGTGCGTTACCCGGACATAAACCACTACTCCGCGACTTAAAAATTGATCACTTTTTGTTTCCCTTTCTCTCTCTCTCTTTCTCTCTCTCTCTCTCTCTCTCTTCAATTTCTGGAATTTTCTAGGAAAATCTGATGAAAAAATGGGGTTATTACCCTTTATATAGGGGTCAAATTCGGGTCGGGTTCTGTAGCATTCTACTGTAGCAATATTGTAGTGGGGGTACTGTAGCAGTACTGTAGCACACGTTTCTGCTCTGTCAGCTGAACTTGTAACGTCCATAATTCGCTACTCTGATGTCCTATCGATGAGCGGTTTGTCGCGTTGGAAATTCGACTCGACAAATTTCATTTTAGGCTTTTGTTTCACTTCAAAACACTTCATATGCTAAGATATATTCGTCCCTCAAGTTGGACCAAAATTTTCACACAAAACATTACCCATCCTTTCTCCAAAGTCGTACTACTCCACTTCTTGCACTCATTTCCTTATGAAACCTTCCGGTATACCTTATATACATCCTTCACTCATTAAATATACTTAATAATGCTTGCTCCTTATATTCCAAAGTGGTCTTGCTTAACCATAACTCAACGTACTTATGTTTCAAATTTGATAAGTGCTTCTTTGAAGATACGGGGTGGAACAACATACCCGGGCATTTGTTCATGTGGCTCCACTAATGGGATGTTGATTGAAAGTTGTTTCAATTTCTCGATGAACTTGAAATTTTTTCCATCATTCGCCTTCTTAGCCAATCTTGGAGGAAATAGAGGAGGATGTTTAGGAATAGGCTTTAAAGCTTTAGGAACCTCCTCTACCACTTTCTCGCCTTCCGACACTTCATCACCTTCGGGAATATGTTCAATAACAATGGGCTCCTCAATAGTAGCCCTATTTTTTTCATCTATACTTCTTCATTGACCGTTGGTTCTTTAACAATGTCCACTTCATCAACCAACCCCTTTTTCATCATCGGCTCTTCTTGCCCCAATGTTTTCCCACTCCTAGTAGTGATTGCAAGGCATTTGTGTTCATCATTTAATTGATTTGCAACCGTGTCACAAGGGAGTGTGCCTTTTTGCTTTTGATTGAGTTGAGCTGAGATTTGGCTAAGTTGTGACTTAATTTGTTTAATCGAAGTGGAATGAGATCTCACCACTTGCCCCATTTCTTTGCAAAAGAAATCGGTTAACTCTATTTTTTTCAAAACTCTTGATAGCATATCCTCCATTTTGGAAGTAGCGGGGTTTAGTGAATGGTTGACTTGAAATAATTTGGTTCCCCTTAGGTCGGACAAAAGGATTTGAGCTCCGGCGGTTGTTGTAATGTTGTTGTAACCACCTTTATTGTTGTTGTAACCATTTTGATGGTTTTCCCGCCAATGAGAATTCCCATAATCTTTGTTCCAACCTTGATTCCCTTGACTTTGCCGCCAAGATCCTTGTTTAGGACTTTGGTAGTTCGGACATGAACCCCCTCACTTGATTGTTTATAAGGTTATCTTCCTCCTCACACACTTGAAAGCATTACTCATCTATAGAATCCCCTTCAAAAAATCCTACCACATTAACTCGCTTGGAGCCTCCACCTAACACATGTTTCGTGAGAAGATCCATTTGAGTAACTAACTTTTCCATGCTCTCATCTCTCTCTTCTTCCTTCTTGATTGCCTCCCGAGATAATATAATAGTGGAAGGACCTACTTCAACTACTTCTGACTCCCTAGTGTGACAAGCTTCGTTGGTCTCACTTAATTTATCTAGGAGAGCACTCATCACCGCATAAGAGTTTTTCATCACATATCCACCCGCAATATTATTGGTCACCGATTTATTTACAATATCAAGTGACCGATAGAATTTTTGGAGAAGAACGCTAACGGGAAACCCATGCTTGGGACAACTCTTAACTTTCTTTTTGAAACGTGTCCAAGCCTCGTGTAGAGCCTCAACCGGAAGTTGACAAAAGTTGTTGATTTCGTCACAGAGTTGTAACATCTGGGAAGAAGGGAAGAACTTCTTGAAGAACGCTTGAGTCAACTCCACCCAAGCAGTAATAGACCCATCCGGAAGATCATCCAACCATGTGGTGCCCTCTCCCGTCAGAAAGAATGGGAAGAGCCTCAACCTAGCCGTCTCAGTGGATACATTTGGATGCACATTAGTAGTGTAAACCCCAAGAAAGTTCTTTATGTGCCTATTCGGGTAATCCATTTGTAGACTCCCAAATAAGCCCTTAGTGTTGAGCAGGTGCAACATAGTATTGTTCATAAGGAAACTTTTGCTTCCTTGAACTGGAGGTGGTCAAATCGCGGCTGCATCACCCAGCTCCATAATCATTTCATCATCAGAGTGTTCCTCCCCCATTGCACCTGAGTCAACACAACAACAACAAACGAAAGTAAGAAAAGAAATAAAGACTAAAAGTAGAGTTTTACACTAATTGGCAAATTTCTAGACCGTATTCCCCAGCAACGGCGTCAAAATTTGATACGACCAAATTACACCTTTAATATTAGGAGTAAGTGGTTGTTGTCGAATATAGAACCCAATGAGGTTGGGGTCGAATCCCACAAAGAATACAATAAAGAAATATACATGCTACGTGTAACGCTCGACTATTATTCTATATTTCAAGGGAGAGGGGAATATAAAAATGACTAGTTTGATCATTAATTTCTAAGAGTTATTGTTATAAAATGTAAACTGTTGGTAAAAGAGACTAAGGTTGTAGTTCAAATGGAAAGTAATGCACTTGGTATCAAATCATCTTATTTATATGCATAGATGTAATAGACCATGGATTACTAAAGTCTTACTAAAATATTTCTAACCAAATTAGCAAATTTCATTACTAAGCTTTTCCAAGCCTTAGATTGTTGCACATGAGAATACCCATTTAATCTCAAATAGCTTTCCTATTCCTAGCTAAAGCTATTTGATGGGTGTAAACCCCCAAATTATTGCTATTAACTCTTTTTCCTAACTTACACTCTCTTTTCCAAGCAAAGTGTAAGTAAATAGGCTCAAATAATGTTTGCAACCATTAAAAGACACTAAAGCTTGAAGAGTTAATAGAAAACATCCTTACCACATAAAATAGAGTATGACTATGAAACTCAAGCACATAACTAACACATTTAGTCCCACAACCTTAGATAAATGATTTAACTCCTCATCTTCATTAAATGCAAAACAAATATAAAGAAAGCATTCATAATGCTTATAATGGTTTAATGTAGAAGATGACAAAAGACCGTGAGAAACTTCATTACCCAACAAAGTTTGCCTTGAATGCTAATGGAAGACAAAAAGTGAAAGTGGAGAGAATATTCAATGTATGTGCACAAAAACCTAGAACAAGTATTTATAGAAGGGGGATAATGTAACGACCCGTTTGGTCGTTATATTCTCTTAGTCATTTTCTCCCATTTACGAGCATTTATTAGCTCACTTTTGACCTGAGGGGGAACCGTTGAAATGCTTCCCGAGGTGTTTAGATCAAATTCAGGCAACTTTGGTGAAAATATAGGCTTAAGTGAAAAATGGTTGACCCAAAGTTACTTTTAGGCAAACAGACTTTTTTCTGAATTTTGTCGATCCCAAGAGGTCTGAATGGTCATTTAGAACTTATATGTATATTTGGTTCGGTTCCCAATGCATTTGGACGCATTCCGAGACTTAGGAAGGGAAATTAAAATTAAGGCATTGGGGGTTGACTCGATCAACGAGGACCCCGTTGGAATTTTTGAGACCACGAATGCGTTCACAGCATAATTTTGTGTGGGTCTGTGTGTTTGGTTTGAGAGCAGATGGCCTCGGGAATAACCCGGGATTTCGAATGAAGACTTGGAAAAATAGGGGATTTTGGTGTCTGGTGCCCGCAATGGCGGCACAGCTGCGGTGTGTTGGCCACTGGGGCGGCCATGTATATTGTTGGCCATACCGCTGTGGAGGTCTCCCAGCCGCCGTTGCGGCGCCGCTACAGCGACATCTCTTCCACCGTGGCGGTGACAGGCAATTATTTTCATTCAATGTGTCTTAAATAAGTCTTAGACCCTCATTATTTTCCATCTCGATATTTGAGCTTGAGGAAACTATTCTGGGAGATAATTTGGAGAAATTCTTGGAGGTAAACCTTGCCTAATCCTTTACTCTTCCTTAATCACAATCATCTTAGATTTCCCCCTTCCCTTTAACAATCCCTTAGAGATGGAATTTGAAGGAGGGTTTTCGGGAACTTTCCCTTACGATCATGTATGATAAATTGATGATGGTTATGCTAAAATTTGATGAATCTAAGCTTATTAATCATATATCTTCCACTTTTAGCATTGAATTTCGGAATCAAAAACTTAGGGTTTATACCCAATTTGGGGGTTTTGCTTGAAATCAGAAATTAGGCTAATCCTTGGGCTAAATCAACAATAACTGGTTGAGTTATGATCACCTAGTACTTAATTTGGTACCTTGCCCCTGAATTTCCCATTTTGCCCTTGTGGGCCCGTTTTCTCAATTTCTAGGGTTAGAATGGACATAATTGAAATAATAGTAAGATTAGTTTCATTCTTCATGATTTCTAATATAGAATTCAATTATGCATAGACTACTTTGGTTTAGAGCTTCAGCGGAAGGGCAAGGCAAAGGAGTGATTTGTTGGTGTTGCGGTTCGGCCATCCAGGTAGGTTATAGCTTACCTTTAATAAGACTTTGTATAGTGAATCCCATATTTAGATTATAATGTCAGAGACTACATATGAACCTTCGGGTATGAAGTTAGGATGGATATTGCCTTGGGTTGGGGCCTGATGTGTGTTGCGACTAGCCACCCCATTATGTGTGCCTTGATTGTTCCATTGTATTAGCTTGATGCCATGTATAGTTGGTAGATAGCGAATTCTGTTTAGTCGTCTTGATTTGGATAGAATTGACATACCTGTTGTTGGTATTTGTACTTGGATATATTGTAGGCGTACCCACTGTTGGTACTTGAGTTATTAATATATATTGGCATACCTACTGGTTGTATTGTGATATGATACGTTGTTAGTGTATCCCATTGTGGTACCTGTGATATTCAACTTGATCGATTTGCATATGCATTGCACGCATTCTCGCATATTTATGATGCATGACCGTTACCCGGTGATGATCCTGTATCGTTGATTGAGCGAAACTAATATTTTGATAAACTCTTTACTTGAGTGATTGTGAAAAGGTTGATTTCCGAAGATCCATTTCAGAATCGTTGATTATATGAAACTGATATTTGATAAGCTATTTTACTTGAGTGATTGTGAGAAGGCCGATGTCCGAGGTTCAATTTCGGAATCGTTGATTATATGAAACTAATATTTGACAGACTTTTTTACTTGAGTGACTGCGAGATGGCCGATGTCCATTGATCTATTTCGGCATCGTTGTTGCATGGCCGATTTCGATGATATCCCGAAATCGTTGTTAGTGCATAGACTCTAGGGTCCCCCAGGGTGGTGCTGGTAAGACTCCCCCTGTGAGGAATTAGCCAGGGTCTTTTCCCATCTATTGGGCAAAGATTCGGGATGGGTGGCACTTAGACTTTGCGAGTCACGCTGGGTTGCGCTACCGAGACGTCGATATTTCCGTCCAGTGTACATGTGTACACCTCATTTGCATGGCATAACATTATATTCATACAATTATTGCACTGCATTGCATTATGACTTAATTGAGATGTTTGATGATTGGATTGTGATGATTGGATTGGATCGGATATACTCAGACTATACATATTCGGGTTTAGATGCTTTACATAGGTGATGACGGATACTCGGTTGCGATCATATTGTCTCATGCTTGGTTGGTTTATTTGATTACCTGCTTATTTATCTAAATTGTGTTAACTATGCTTAGTCGGCCAATGATTCCTACCAGTACTGTTGTTTGTACTGATCTGCACTTGCTGTATTCTTTTATGAATGCAGAGTATCAGGTTGGATCTACTTCGGTGACTCATGGCTGATCGACACTTCAGCTTCCTCTCGAGTTTCCAGGGTGAGCATGGCGTCCGCTGACCTTGAAGACTTTCCTATCATATGTCTTACTATTACTTCAGAGACATAGACATTATGTATTAGTATTTCATATTGTATTATTCTTCTTAGATACTCTTGTATTATTCAGACTAGACCCTGGGGGTGTTTATTATCTTCCGTACTTTCTACTATACATACATACATATATATATATATTGCGAGACTTGTGTATTTGTTGATTTCCGCTACTTAACTTTATTCATTTTATGTATTAGTTCATTGTTGGGATGAAGGTTCGCTAAACGAGGTAGGAAGGTAAGTGCCCGCGCTGCCCAAGTAAAATAGGTCGTGACAAGTTGATATCATAGCCCTAGGTTACTCGGTCTTGAATACAAGAGCCTGTCTAGTAGAGTCTCGCAGATCGGTATAATGAGCTCCGTACCTATCTGCGGAAGGCTACAGGACATTTAGGAAATCTCACTTTCTTTCTTTCTTACCCTCGTGCTACTTTATTCAAATTGGTATCTGGAAAGATCAAACTAGTATCTGACTCTTTTCTCTTCTCTCACAGATGGTGAGGACTCGAGCTACTATGGCCCGAGGTCTGGTGCAAGGGCCTGCAGCTACGGCTAGCACCCGAGGGCGAGTGACAACCAGAGGGCGCGGCAGAGCGAGAGCCCGCGGAGCTGCCCCAGTCAGGGGTAGAGCTCCTATGGTGGGCTAGCTATGAGAGAGGTCTCCATCTCCCAAGCTCGAGTATCAGCCGGGTAGAGACCAGGCCGTAGAGAATGGCGTGGCCCCAGCACGGACACAACCTGAGGTTACTTCTGACCAGGCCGTGCATGACACTATGGCCAGGATTCTACTCCACCTTAATGCCCAGTAGGTGGCCGCCGGTGTTACTACTCTCAGCGGGGATTCACAGACTAGGGTTGGGGCGCACACCCCTGAGCAGGGACCTATACTAGCAGCACATCCCGCTGCAATTTTGGCTCCTCACATTGATACTATACCCGTCCCTGGTGAGGATATCAGGCCCATGGATAGCGCTGTTTTGACTGCTGCTGATTAGGACTTGGTAGGGAGGTTCAGAAAGTTAGAGCTGCCGAGGTTCTCTGGTACTTCGTCTGAGGATACCTATGAGTTTATTCTTGATATGCATGAGTTGCGGCACTGTATGGGGGATAGTGGAGACCTACAGCATTGATTATGTATCCTACCAGTTTCGCGGCAATGCAAAGACGTGGTACAGGTATTTCGTGGCGTGCAGACCTGAGGGTTCTCCTCCTTTGACTTGGACTCAGTTCTACCGAGCCTTCCTTGAGAAGTATGTGCCCCGGTCTTTAAGAGAGGCTCGTAGGGAGCAATTTTTACACCTTGAGTAGAATGGCATGTCTTTCGGTCGGATTTGCCGGGTGTACCACCTGATCGCGATATTGATTTCTGTATCGACGTGGACCGGGGCACTCGACCCATTTCCATCCCACCATATCAGATACCACCTGCTGAGTTGATGGAGCTTAAGGAACAATTGCAGGATCTATTAAGCAAGGGGTTCATTAGACTGAGTGTCTCCCCTTGAGGTGCTCCTGTGTTATTTGTGAAGAAGAAAGATGGGACTATGAGGATGTGTATTAATTACCGCCAGTTGAACAAGGTCACTATTTGGAACAACTGCCCTATGCCTCGTATTGATGATGTGTTTGACCAGCTTCCCGGTGCTTCAGTATTTTTAAAGATTGATTTACGTTCCGGCTATCACCAATTGAATATTAGGGCGGAGGATATTTCGAAGACAACATTTCAGACGAGATATGGCTACTATGAGTTTTTAGTGATGTCTTTTGGGCTTACCAATGCCCCGACTATATTTATGACTTTGATGAATGACATCTTGAGGTCGTTCCTTGATTCCTTTGTGATTGTGTTTATTGATGACATCTTGGTGTATTCCAAGAGTAGAGAGGCGGATGAGATCCATCTTTGTACCGTTCTTGGGTTGTTGAAGAAACATAGTTTGTTTGCTAAATTTTCTAAGTGTGAGTTCTGGTTAGAGTCTGTGGCATTCTTGGGCTATGTGGTGTCCAAAGAGGGGATTATGGTTGATCCATAGAAGATTGAGGCTGTGAGGGGTCGGGCGAGGCCCACTACGGTTACTGAGATTCGTAATTTTATGGGTTTGGCCAGTTACTACCATCGCTTTGTGAAGGGTTTTGTTGCCATTGCATCATCCTTGACCAGATTGACTCAGAAGGATGTTCCCTTCCAGTGGACGGATGATTGTGAGGAGAGCTTCCAAAAGCACAAGCTTCTTTTGACCACAACCCCGATCCTAGCCATACCCATGGAAGGTAAGGACTTCGCTGTCTATTGTGATGCTTCCCGTATGGGTTTGGATGCAGTGTTGATGCAGAAGGGTAGAGTGATAGCTTATGCTTGCCGTCAGTTAAAGGTTCACGAGAAGAATTACCCTACCTATGATTTGGAGTTTTTATGGCCGTAATCTTCTCCTTGAAGTTTTTGAGGCATTACTTGTACGATGTCATTGTGAGGTTTTTACCGATCACCGTAGCCTTCAGCATGTGTTTACCCAGAGAGATCTTAATTCCAGGCAGCGCCGATGGATGGAGCTCTCGAAGGACTATGACATCGCTATTCTGCATCACCCTGGTAAATCCAATGTGGTGGCTGATGCCTTGAGTCACAAGGCAGTGAGTATAGGAAATTTAACTCGATTGATCGTTTCTGAGTGTCCGTTGGCCATGGAGGTTCAAACTCTAGCCAACAGTTTCGTCTGTCTTGATATTTCATCCCTGGGCAGAATTTTGGCTTGTACAAAGGCGAGGTCATCGTTATTGGATCGGATCAAGGCTCATCAGTTTGAGGATGCTTAGTTGAGCAAGATCCGAGATAGGGTTTCTAGAGGGGAGGCCAAGGAGGCCGTGATAGATTCTGAGGGCATTCTGAGGATTGGAGGACGCGTGTGCGTTCCTCGTGTTGGTGATCTGATTCAATTGATTTTATCTGAGGCTCATAGCTCTCATTATTCCATCCATCCGGGAGCGACTAAGATGTACCGTGACTTGAGACAGCACTATTGGTGGCGTCGTATGAAGAGAGATATAGTTGATTTTGTGGCTAAGTATGAAAATTATCAGCAGGTAAAGTATGAGCACCAGCGACCCGGTGGGATGCTTTAGAGGATGTCCATTACCGAGTGGAAGTGGGAGAGGATTACCATGGATTTTTTCAGGGGTCTTCCGAAGACCCTTGGCAAATTTGATTCTATTTGGGTGATAGTGGATCGGTTGATTAAGTCTGCTCACTTTGTTCCGATTCAGGTTTCTTATACCGCGGAGAAGTTAGCCAAGATGTATATTCGGGATATTGTGAGTTACATGGGATCCCTATTTTGTTGTATTTGATCGGGGTACTATCTTCACTTCCCGATTCTAAAGGGAATTTCATGAGGAATTCGGTACCCGATTGGACTTTAGTACAGCTTTCCATCCCCAGACCAATGGCCAGTTTGAGTGGACCATTCAGGTGCTTGAAGACAAGTTGAGAGTGTATGTTATTGACTTTGGTGGTCATTGGGATCAGCACTTGCCCTTGGTAGAGTTTGCATACAATAACAGTTATCATTCGAGTATTGGTATGGCGCCTTTTGAGGCCTTATATGGTAGGAGGTGTAGATCAACGATTGGTTGGTTTGATGGGTTCGAGGCTCGACCTAAGAGCACAGATCTATTGAGAGAGTCTCTTGATAGAGTGAGAGTTATTCAGGCCAAGCTCGTGGCAGCTCAGAGTTGGCAAAAGATGTATGTGGACCGGAAGGTCCGGGATTTGAAGTTTGTTATTGGTTACCAGTTTCTATTGAAGATTTCACCCATGAACGGGTGTTATGAGGTTTGGTAAGAGGGGCAAGATGAGCCCCAGGTGCATTGGTCAGTTTGAGATTGTGGATTGTATCGGCGATGTAGCTTATCAGTTAGCATTGCCGCCAGGCTTGGAGGGAGTTCATCCGGTCTTGCATGTTTCGATCCTGAAGAAATACCATGCCGACAGTACCTACATTGTCCATTGGGATTTTTACTGCTTCATAAGAATTTGACTTATACGGAAGAGCCTATCGCGATCTTGGATAGGCAGGTTCGGAAGTTGAGGTCAAAGGAGATTGCTTCTGTGAAGGTGCAATGGAAGCACCGCCTAGATCAATAGGCTACTTGGAAGACTGAGTGCGATATGTGTAGCCGATATCCCAAGTTGTTCACCGATTCATGTATTTTTCCTACTTTCCTTCTTTCTTCGCTCGAGGACGAGCAACGACTCAATTAGTATCTAATGTAACGACCCGTTGGTCGATATAGTCTTTTTGACATTTTCGCCCGCTGTCAGCATTTATTAGCTTACTTTTGACCCAAGGGGGGACCGTTAAAATGCTTCCAGAGGTATCTAGACTGGATTCGAGCAACTTTGGTGAAAATATAGGCTTAAAGTGAAAATGATTGACCCAAAGTTGACTTTTGAGCAAACGGACCATTTTCAGAATTTCATCGATTTCGAGTTGTCTGAATGATCGTTTAGAACTTGTAAGTGTATTTGGTTCGATTCCCAATGCATTCGATGCATTTCGAGACTTAGGATGGGAAATTGGAAATAAGGCATCGGGGGTTGACACAGTCAACAAGACCTCCGTTGGAAATAACCCAGAATTTCGATTGAAGACTTAGAAAAATGGGGGATTCTGGTGTTTGGTGCCCGCAATGGCGGCACCGCTGTTGCTATGTGTTGGCCGCTGGGGCGGCCATACTGCTATGCAGTCTCCCATCCGCTGTAGCGGCATCTCTACCGCCGTGGCGGTGACGGGCAGTTATTTTTGTTAAATGTGTCTTAAATAAGTCTTAGACCCTCATTATTTTCCATCTCGATATTTGAGCTTGAGGAAGGTGTTCTTAGAGATAATTTGGAGAAATTCTTGGAGGTAAACCTTGCATAATCCTTTGCTCTTCCTTAATCACAATCATCTTAGATTTCCCCTTTCCCTTCAACAATCCCTCAGAGATGGAATTTGAAGGAGGGTTTTGGGGAACTTTCCCCTAAGATCATGTATGATAAATTGATGATGGTTATGCTAAAATTTGATAAATCTAAGCTTATTAATCATATATCTTCCACTTTTAGCATTGAATTTCGGAATCAAAGACTTAGCGTTTATACCCAATTTGGGGGTTTTGCTTGAAATCAGAAATTAGGCTAATCCTTGGGCTAAATCAACAATTACTGGTTGAGTTATGATCACCTAGTACTTAATTTGGTATCTTGCTCCTGAATTTCCCGTTTTGCCTTTGTGGGCTCGTTTCCTCAATTTCTAGGGTTAGAATGGACCTAATTGAAATAATAGTAAGATTAGTATCATTCTTCATGATTTCTAATATAGAATTCAATTATGTGTAGACTACTTTGGTTCAGAGCTTCAGCGGAAGGGCAAGGCAAATGAGTGAGTTGGTGGTGTTGCGGTTCGGCCATCCAGGTAGGTAATAGCTTACCTTTAGTGAGGCTTCGTATAGTGAATCACATATTTAGATTATAATGTCGGAGACAACATGTGAACCTTCGGTATGAAGTTGGGATGGATATTGCCTTAGGTTGGACCTGATGTGTGGTGGGACTAGCCACCCCGTTATGTGTGCCTTGATTGTTCCATTGTGTTAGCTTGATGTTATGTGTAGTTAGTAGATAGCGAATTCTATTTAGTCATCTTGATTTGGATAGAATTGACATACTCGTTGTTGGTATTTGTACTTGGATATATTGTTGGCGTACCTACTGCTAGTACATAAGTTATTGAAAGATGTTGGCATATCCACTGTTGGTATTGTGATGTGATACGTTGTTGGTGTACCCCATTGTGGTACCTGTGTTATTGAACTTGATCGATTTTGCATATGTATTGCACGCATTCTCCCATATTCATGATGCATGGCCGATACCCGGTGATGATCCGGTATCGTTGATTGAGTGAAACTGACATTTTGATAAACTCCTTGCTTGAGAGATTGTCAAATGCCGATGTCTGAAGATCCATTCCGGAATCGTTGATTATATGAAACTGATATTTGATAAACTCTTTTACTTGAGTGATTGTGAGAAGGCCGATGTCCGAGGTTCAATTCCAGAATCTTTGATTGTATGAAACTGATATTTGACAGACTCTTTTACTTTAGTGACTGCGAGATGGTCGATGTCCGATGATCTATTCCGGCATCGTTGTTGCATAGTCGATTCCGATGATATCCCGAAATCGTTGTTAGTGCTTGGACTCTGGGGGTCCCCCAAGGTGGTACTGGTGAGACTCCCCCTGTGAGGAATTAGCCAGGTTCTTTTCCCATCTGTTGGGCAAAGATTCGGGACGGGTGGAACTTAGACTTTGGGAGTCACGTTGGGTTGCGCTACCGAGGCGTCGATATTTCCGTCCAGTGTACATGTGTACACATCATTTGCATGGCATAACATCATATTCATACCATTATTGCACTGCATTGCATTATGACTTAACTGAGATGTTTGATGATTGGATTGTGATGATTGGATTGGATCGGATATACTCAGACTTGACATATTCGGGTTTAGATGATTTACATAGGTGATGAAGGATACTCGGTTGCGATCATATTGTCTCATGCTTGGTTGGTTTATTTGTTTATCTGCTTATTTATCTAAATTGTGTTAACTATGCTTTTCGGCCGATGATGCCTACCAGTACTGTTGTTTGTACTGATCTATACTTGCTGCATTCTTTTATGAATGCAGAGAATCAGGTCGGATATACTTCTGTGACCCGTGGCTGATCGACACTTTCAGCTTCCTCTCGAGTTTCCAGGGTGAGCATGGCGTCCGCTGACCTTGAAGACTTTCCCATCATATGTCTTACTTTTACTTCAGAGACATAAACACTATGTATTATTATTCCATATTGTATTATTCTCCTTAGATGCTCTTATATTATTCAGACTAGACCCTGGGGGTGTTTATTATCTTCCGCACTTTCTACTACTACTACTATATATATATATATATATATATATATATATATATATATATATATACCGTGAGACTTACGTATTTGTGATTTTCGTTACCTAGTTTTATTCAATTTATGTATTAGTTCATTGTTGGGATGAGGGTTCGCTTACAGAGGTGGGAAGATAAGTGCCCGCACGGCCTAAGCAAAATGAGTCGTGACAGATGAAAAGTGCACGTTTGGCATTAAATGACGCGATGCGGACCGAGTATGCGGTTGCAACAGGAGTATGCGACCGCATACTAACCGCATCCTCTTCTTCGTCATGCGGCCGCAAGTTGAGTTTGGGGTGCCGCATATTCTTTGCAACTGATACGCTCAAATTACACCTTTAATTAGCGTAAAGCAGACGATGTCAAATATAGTAATCCAACTAGGTTGGGGTCGAATCCCACAGGGAATATGGTGTGAAAAGGTTACTAAACTTGTAGAATGCTTAATTTAGGTGTAATGTCTTAATCCGATGATGTTTGTAAAAGTGGGTTGTTTATGACTAATAGCTAACTAATTGCTTTGGATTGTAATCTATGGTAAAAGAAACCAAGGTTGTGTCCCCGTTAGATAAAGTGTATGATCATGGGTATTGATCTTGATATACTTCTAATGGATCATTACATGAATGTGCTTAACCTCTATATAAATCTCTACTATTTCCCAATAAATAAAGATTATTTCTTTCTATGATATTCCTAGATATAAGAAAGTGAATATTGAAGAATGGTTAACTGTGCCAAGTAATTCTTCTTATTCCTAAGTGAATTTATTAAACAAAGTTTAAAGCTTTGAGTTCTTGTTATTTATCTTTACCAAACCCTAATTTTTTTCCCAAACAATCAAGATTTATGGCATTAATCAACGTTTGCAACCATTAATTATGAATGAAGAATGAAGAATAAATAAACCCTAATAATTCATTATGTGTATATCAATCACAAAACACCCATCATTGGGTTCACAACCGTAGTAAGGGAATTTAGCTACTCGTGACAAAGAACAAGAAATAAGAAATTGAAGAATTCATAATTGTTTACTTTGAAAGAAAAGAGGAATTAATAATACTTGAATTGATGTAATGAATCTTCAAAACCAAGAGAGTATTTAATGTTCTAAGCCAAAAGTCAAAATATAATATCTGCTAACAATTAAAACCCTACAATGGTTATTTATAGGTTCTGAAAACGTAAAAGTTACAGATTTACACTTTGGTCCCTGTTGATACAAAATACGGTCCGTATTTCACAATATGGACCGTAAACCAGCTTACGCCCAAGGTTTCCTTCAAGACATGAGCAACTGCAACCTCCTGAAATACGGACCGTATTTTGATTTACGGTCCATCTTCTGCATGATCGTCTTTCAACTTGCAAAACTTCAACTTACTGCAAATATCTAAATGATTAAATACGCTTTGAAATACGGACCGTAAAGTGGAATACGGTCCATAAAAGTTTTTCGTATTTCACCATCTTCTCAGTATGCCCTTCTGGTTTTGCTTATCTTTAAATATGCCCATGGAATACGACCCGTATTTGAGAATACAATCCGTATATTGATTTACCGCCAACTTCTGCACTTTAACTGTTTTCATTCTAAATCTGCTCCATTACCTTAAAAGCACTAAAAACACATTAAATAGACACTAACTTGCTTAAAAACAAGTAAAACTTCTCGTAAAAAGGCCTTAGATGTCCCATAACTTCCGAGCACATCAACGCCCCCAACTTAAAGTCTTTGCTTGTCCTCAAGCAGGCCATACAACACAACGATTCAAACTACCACCTAGATATCACAGAGTAATAATGTCTACAATGGTTTTGACTCTGAACTACCGACATACATGTTCGTTTTTTTTCAACTAATATGCACAACTCAAGAATGTTATGACTAACAACGATGCTTCAATGCATAACATTACATTATCGGACATATTATGATGCACACAAACGCTACTTTAGGCGGTAACTTCGTTTTGATTAATTCTTATCCTTATGCCCTCACATAGACCAAAGAACGTTCCAACCCACATATATAAAGCAGTAATGGGACGAAGACGAAAGAGAAGAGAAGAACACTCACACTCACAAAGAAATTCATATCTATACATGCAAATACCATAAGCTTGCCCTTATCTTCTATGCTTTCATCCAAGGTTCATTCAGTTGTGATCACATTAGGACTTGTTTCTGGCATATAATGTAGGCTTAGGAATGGGTAGGGTACTTTTTGGATATTAATGACTAACCCTCCTTGAACACTACATCATCTCCTCACCTTAATTCTCCTTTTATTCAACCCCTTTTTGTTTCTTTCAAGCTTTCGATCCCGACGTGGTTTTATTCCTAATCAACTTATAATTCTTTTTGTGTTACACTTTTCTCAATTTTCTTTATATACAACCACCACATCGAATCCCATCTAGCAACTCCACCACCCCAACTTATGTTTTTAACATCTACTTCACATTTATTTCACCCCCAACTTAGGCATTTTACCGCATCTATCTAGTAGCATCAAAGAGGGAACAGGTGCGAAGCTGCATTGATTTCACAAAGGGTAAGGTTTCATTATAGGCTAGCCAAGAAAAAGGTCAACAGGCTCAAAAAGGGAAACTAGGGATATTTGCAGTCACATGGTCAGGCTTATCTAGGAAAAGTGACTATTTATTCAAAGAAAGCCTAAGATCATCTCACAACCGAACTAACTATCGGATTCAAACATGACTAACCGGGCAAGTTCTAGATTATACATGCATAAATAGAACAAACTAACAACTCACACACACATTGGCCTAAGGACGATCATATACAATTGTGACCTCCTAAGTAACCATTCATTACACACAACACCCCAATAATCACAATGTCATACAAAGAATAAATCATGCCAATCAATAGCTGATTTAAGTATGCATCTTTCAAAAGTTTCAAGGAGTTGGGTCCAAACTTTTCAACAAACCCTAAACAACATTCCATCAGTTGCAAAACTATACCAAATAAGTAAAAACTACTCTATTCAACCTACCCAACAACCTAAACATGCCAATTTCAACAAAAATAAAGCCCCTCAGGAAAAGAACTCTGGCAAAGAAAAGCCGAGGGGTTCCTAAACATATATTTATAATACAACAATACCAACACTCCCACCCCCAACAGGAAAGTCAAGCACTGCCCCCAGTGCATCAATTAGAAGAAAAAGGGAAAAAGGTAGTACCTGGGCGCCCCAGGCGTTGTACGTATCTCATGATTGGCCTACCTCATCAGGCGTCTTACTACTGGATTCGCTTGATCAGCACTGTGGTTCAACTAAGGATTGAAAGATGGCTTGTTGTATCTCCCTTTCCTCCGTCTTCTTCAAACTCTTAGCCAACTCTTTGGGGTCCTCAGATGTCTCTCGGGCCCTCTTCCATGTGTCCCGCACAAGGGGCTCGACATCCTCTGCCTCTTCCTCAGATTCCAACAGATCCAACACCTTAATCGTACTTGTCAAAGTGACACGTGGTATGCAACTGGTGCGGCTACCGTACCTTGCGCTTTGAGCGCCTCAAGCTCTTTCTTCAATATTTCCAACTCACTCCTCAAAGAAACAGACTCCCCACCGGGTGTGGTCTGCTCTCGAGTCACCAATCTAGACTCAAACCTATCTAGTCTAGCCTGGTACACCTCGTGCTTTTTCTCGAACTCCGCACGGATCTCTGTGGTAGCCTCTGTAACCAATGTTTGCACTTTCTTCACCACTTTCGGCTTGAATTGTTGCAAGATTTTCCCTACTTGCCTTTCAACCTTCATTTCCTTGAATGCAATCTGACTGTAATTAGCATGGCTGAAGTGAAGCAACTCCAACTAGGGATCGCCAGGCTCGGCTAACTCAACTACAGTGGCAAACCCCGAAGGAGGGCCCTATATGGCAGGAGGTGCTAGTGGAGGCCTAGCCTCAGAAACACCTATCTCGATTGCAGAAGCCGGTGTATTTACAGTATCTGGGACACCTGTAGTGGGAGCAATAGTCTCAATAGCAGCAGCACAAATATCGGGATCTACTAGGTCAGTCCCATAAGCATGGCTCGAACTCAACTCTAACTGAGTGTCGTCGTTATCACCGGACTGATCTGCCTCCTGGTAATTCTAGCCCGGCACCTCATTCTTCCTCTAATCTCCCACATGGACAGTTGTGATGGTGCCGTCCTATTTCGAAAGCTGAAATATCCTCGCCCGTCTACACAATTCCGTGATAAGACACGGAAATACCATGGTTTGCTTGGGCTTGTACACCCTCACATGCAGCTCCTCTGCAACCAGCTCTCCAACATCCATCGAGTATTTCAACATAAATGAGGCAATAGTGACAGCCTGACTGGTTGTAAGGGTGTTGTCAGCCTGGGTCAAAGTGATCCTGTACCTAAGTAACGTCCACCAAAACTTGGCTTTCGTCGTCAAACAGCTTTTCATAATCCTCATCAGCTACCACGGCAGGTGCATACCGGGCCAGGGAATCAAACTCCAAATTATATTCACGAACGCTTCGACCCCTCTGCTGCAAATGTAAAAACCGATCAGCTCGCTCCCGTCGTAACTCTGGAGGCAGAAAGTGGC
Organism: Lycium barbarum; assembly: GCF_019175385.1. Lineage (NCBI taxonomy): Eukaryota > Viridiplantae > Streptophyta > Magnoliopsida > Solanales > Solanaceae > Lycium > Lycium barbarum. The sequence goes on along the minus strand of NC_083340.1, from coordinate 121,973,417 downwards.
GGGTGAATGCTGTCACAAACTGATCCCAAGTGGCTGGAGGGGCACCCTCTCCCCTAGACAACTCCCAAGTCTCGTACCAGTGGGTAGCAACATCTCGAAGTCTGTGCGAAGCCAGCTCGACCGACTCGGTCTCTGAGATCCACTTCTGCTTGTGTGGCTAAGATGCAATAATAGTTGTAGTCCATTCCCTTACAGATTTGTTGTCTTTCCTATCCCTCTTGTTTAGGTACAGGCTAAGATTGGTAGGTGCCACATAATCATTGCCAAATAGAACTCTATTGATGGCCTTGGAGGAAATATCAACATAAGAGTTCCGAACTGTCATATTCTCCAATATAGGTATTTGATGCCAAGCGCGACTCGACTTCTTCATAGATATCAACGCAGCCCTATATGCCGCATAGAATTCCCTCACGATGTGCGGACAATACTCCCCTGGCTTATGAGTGAAGGCATCCAAGTGATACATCCTGACGGTCTAGTCAAGCTGTGGATATGCCGAAACACCCTCGAAAACCAACCGCCGCTCCTCAAATATGCTCCTATGCGACATGCCCCCATTTCTGTCCTGGCCATCCATTGGTGATATAATTCATTTGAACCTTTGACCGATAACCTGAGTTTTCCTTCCTCCAGCCATTGGTCCGGATGGCCAATTTATGACCCTCTGGCGGTGTATCATCATCCGGTGCTTGGCTGGCACTTGGCTCCTCTGAGCTACTTTCTTGCTCAGTTTGTTATGTCGCCCCCTCTACTTGCTGCTTCCGCGTCAGAACCCCCCTCTTCAGACTGGGTTGTGTTCCGACACGGATCTGGATGGTGTCATGGCTGGGGTTGTAGATGGCCTTGTTAATGTGCCTTGCATAGGGGCCCCTCTGACCTTTGGTGGCGGTATAACTTCTGCGCACTCGGATCCTTATTTTCCTCCTTCCGAATTGGCGGGTTCATCTCTCAAATTAATGTCCGAGCATACTTTCTTTCCTTTGCCCTTGCGTCGGGCCCCCTTTTCTTGCATTCTTTTTCTGACCCATTCTTGCAAAAGATACATCTTATTAGCTGCTTTGGAACAACCAAAAAAAAATGAAAACAAAATAACTGTACACAAAAACTATGTTCTGTCTGTGACCGTAAATGTAAAAGACGGACCGTAAACTGAAATACGGTCCGTAAACTGAGGTCGTAATGTTCCATTTCTTTGGATGACCTCTCTGTCTGTCAATTAAATGCTTAAAGACGGACCATAAATTGAGATGCGGTCCGTAAACTGAGGTCATTTTTCTCATCACATAGTCACAAACACAAAACATGTTTTGGTTGTTCAAGTTCATTAAAAATCCTAGTTTCACATTGTTTTGGGGATTGCGTTACTCAGACTTCACCCACTTTTCTACCGAATTCGCATCAATTACTCATGAGTCATGTTATTGGTGGGTATACCAAAACCTCAAATTGAAATTCACGATGTGGAATGCCCTCCAACCCATTTGGGTCTTATTATATACTTCCCAAGAGATTTAAAAATTTTAAAAATTATTATCCCCACACAGGATCATTAACCAAGACATGTTCATACTCAATTTCATAAAACCCAAGTCTAATCAACACCTACCAACTAGTTCATACTCAATTGAGTAAAATAAGAGTGGAGAGTGTCAATCATACCTTTAATGATGAACCCCAGATGACAACTTGAATGATTTGAGAGAACAAATTAACCTAAAACAATTAAACCTAGGGCAGAGAGATCAAGGTTGTTCAAATTTTTGTGTGTGGATGGATTTGGGAGTGTGGATTGGTGTATTTATAGAGATTAGAAGGTGGAAGCTGATGGTTTTGTAGTGAGAAGTTGTGGGGTTATGGTGGAGAAGGGAGGTTATGTTTTGAAGTGGTGGGAAATAAATGAAGAAAAACGGTTCCTCTCTCTACTCGCGATTTAAATGAATGCCCCCTTTAAATTTTTATTTTTTATTTTTTATATACTGTTCGTAAAGTGATTTACGACCCGTATTTAGGGATATTTCTTTGGACAGTGCACTGTATTGTGTCATGAAGGATTATGACCAGGTTTACAGGGGTATTTTGAAATACGGTCCGTATTCCGTGGTCGTAATTTTTCATGTTACAAAATAGTGCTACTGTTTCGTAACATTGTTAAATTCGCCTTGTTTTACAACCCGTATTGTGAAAGACGGTCCGTAAACTTCGAGCGTATTTTGCAATGTTGCAAAATAGTCTCTCTGATTGCTTAACTTACCTGCTATGCATCAATATTTTTTGCAACATATTCCTGCACCAAAACAACTATTACCCTATATGCAATCAAAAACAAAAAAAGAAAATACATATTACACTTGGGTTGCCTCCCAAGAAGCGCTTGAGTTAACTTCGCGGAACGACGGTGGTATCCATTCACTCCTTATCGGCGAACACCAGGTCAACATTCGTTCCGAGGTGCTTCAACCGGTATCGGCCAACAATTCTATCTCCCGCAACCATCCCGTGATAGTGCTTTACCCTCTGCCCTTTCACCTTAAATGTTCGAGTTCCATCTCCGGACTTCAGCACAATCGCCCATGGGGTGAAACACCTACCACTTCAAACGAACTAGACCACCTTGATTTTAGCTTGCCCGGTAACAACTTCAACCGAGAGTTAAACAGCAAGACAGGATCGCCCTTGTAGAATTCTCGCTTCAGGATTTTCTTGTCATGATACTGCTTCATCCTCTCTTTATAAAATGCTGCACTCTCATATGTTCGGTACCGAAATTCATCCATCTTGTTGAGTTAAAACAACCTGAGCTTGGTCGTCTCTTCCCAATCTATATTCAATTTCTTCAAAGCCCACATAGCCTTATGTTCAAGTTCAACCGGCAGGTGACAGGCTTTTCTAAAAATGAGCTTAAAGGGAGAAGTCCCAATCGAAGTCTTGAAAGTAGTCTGGTATGCCCATAGAGCATCATCGATCTTGCGGGCCCAATCAGTCCTATTTGCATTCACCGTCTTAGGTAGAATACTCTTGATCTCCCGATTGGATACTTCAACTTGCCCACTTTTCTGAGGATGATAAGGTGTTTCCACTCTCTGTTTTATGCCATATTTCTCCATCAATCCTGCGAAAGCTCTATTTCAAAAGTGGGAACCACCATCACTGACTATAGCCTTGGAGTACCAAATCGAGCAAAATATGCTCTTCTCGAGGAACCCCATGACACTCTTGGCCTCATTATTAGGTAAAGCCACTGCTTCTAACCGTTTCGACACATAGTCCACAGTCACCAAGATATATTTCATGCCACCAAGACTCACAAAGGGTCCAATAAAGTCAATCCCCCAGACATCGAACACTTCTACCTCCATCACAAAATTCATAGTCATCTCTTGCCTTCTACCTATATTCCCTTGCCGCTGACATTGATCACAAGACCGCACCAATAGATTTGCATCATAAAAGGTAGTCAGCCAGTAATAACCGCATTCAAGAAACTTAGCCACAGTCCGGTTACCACTATGATGACCCCCAACAGGAGAGTCATGGCACGCCTTTAGAATCAGCATACTTCACTTTAGGAAACACAACGCCTAATGATGTTGTCAGTGCATGTTCGGAATAAATAAGGCTCGACCCAATAGTATTGACGAGAATCTCGCAAGAAGTTCTTCTTTTGGTAAGCTTTGATATCTTCCGGAACTATGCCTGTCACGAAATAATTAGCAATGTCAACATACCATGGCACCACTTCCATTTACATAGCCAACAACCTCTCATCTGGAAATGCATTATCTATATCTAGCTCATCAGAAGGTCTCCCAGCTTCTTCAAGCCGAGAGAGATGGTCAGCAACCTGATTCTCAGTACCCTTGCGGTCCTTACCCTCAAAATCAAACTCTTGCAGCAATAGCACCCATCGGATCAGTCGCGGATTTTGTTCCTTCTTCACCATAAGGTATCTCAATGCTCCATGATCAGTTTATACCATGACTTTGGACCCCAACAAATAGGCCCGAAACTTCTCAAAAGCAAAAACTATGGCAAGTAGCTCTTACTCCGTCACTGGGTAATTCATCTGGGCAGCATTCAGTGTTTTGCTTGCATAATAGATCGGGTACACAATTTTAGTGTGCCTCTAGCCAAGCATAATTTTATTGTGCCTCTAGCCAAGCACAACACCTATCGCAAAATCACTAGCATCACACATCAATTCAAAGGGCAAGGACTAATCATGAGCAACATTAATAGGAGCAGTAGTGAGACGCTTCTTTAACTCATCAAATGTCTTTTGGCACTTGTCATCAAATACAAACTTAGCCTCTTTTTCAAGAAGCTTGCACATCGGGTTAGCAATCTTGGAGAAATCTTTGCGCCTGTAGAACCCAGCATATCCCAAGAAACTTTGGACACCTTTGACTGAGATAGGTCGAAGTTTTGCAATCACATCTATCTTCACTTGATCGACCTCAATTCCCTTTTCAGAGATTTTGTGACTGAGGACGATCCCTTCATTTATAATAAAGTGGCACTTCTCCCAATTTAGCACGAGATCTGTCTCCTCACATCTTTTTAGCACTTGACCCAGATGGCCAAGACAATCCTCAAACGAATCACCCACAACATAGAAGTCATCCATGAACACTTCCAAGAAGTGCTATACCATGTCGAAAAAGATCGACATCATGCATCTCTGAAAAGTAGTTGGTGCATTACACAACCCAAAGGGCATCCGGCTGAACGCAAACGTCCCATAAGGACAAGTAAAAGTCATCTTCTCTTGATCCTCCAAAGCGATATTGATCTGATTGTAGCCGGAATAACCATCAAGGAAGCAATAATAAGAACGCCTCGCTAGCCGATCAATCATTTGATCAATAAAAGGCATAGGGAAGTGATCCTTAAATGTGGCAGTGTTGAGCTTGCGTTAGTCCATGGAAACTCTCCATCCGGTTACAGTTCTCGTCGGAATCAGCTCATTTTTTGCATTAGGCACAACTGTGATGCCGCCCTTCTTAGGAACATATTGGACTGGGCTCACCCATTTACTGTCGGCAATTAGGTAAATCACTCCAGCATCTAACCATTTTATGATCTATTTCTTGACTACCTCTTGCATATTCTCGTTCAATCTCCTTTGATGCTCTACACTCGGTTTTCTATTCTCCTCCAACTGGATTTTATGTTCACATATCCCAAAAGGAATTCCCCGAATATCAGCTATGGTCCACCCAATAGCACGCCTATATTCACGCAATACCTCCAAAAGCTACAGAGTTTGCTCCTCAGTCAGTACGGCTGAAACAATCACTGGCAATGTATTGTTTGGACCAAGGAACTCGTACTTCAGATGTGATGGGAGCTGCTTAAGCTCCAACTTAGGTGGCTCAATGATCTAAGGCTTTGCTGGAGGAGTTTTTCTATTTTCTAGATCAAGATTTAGCTTCTTTGGGTGGTAAGAATATGAACCCAACCCAACAAGCGAATTAACTGTCTCCACATAACCGTCCATGTCTTCAGCATCAAAGTTCACAAGAATACCGGGTAGAGCTTCACCCAAACATTCTTCTTCCATCTCGAACTCTACCGCTTCATCAACAATATCAAACAAATCAATTACCGAAATATTCCCGTAAGCACTTGGTAACTTCATTCCCTTTCTATCCTGAAAAGAAATTTCTTCATCGTTGACGCGGAACTTGATTTCATTTTTCTCTGAGTCCATCAGCACTCTCCCTGTAGCAAGGAAGGGTCTCCCCAAAATAATAGGAATGTCCCGATCAACAGCACAGTCTAGAATCACAAAATTAGCGGGCAACATAAATTAACCAACTTGCATAAGCACATCATCAACCACACCAACAGGCCTTTTGATAGACCTATCAGCCATCTGTAACCTCATAGTAGTTGGCCTTGGCATCCCCAAACCTGATTGTTTGTATACAGAAAGTGGCATCAAATTAATACTTCTGTTGAGGATAGGTCATTGTTTCTGGAGCGGATTAAGGCTAAACAGTTTGAGGATGCTAAGTTGTATAAAATTCGTGACAAGGTGTTGCGTGGTAAGGCCAAAGAGGTCATGATCTACGAAAGGGGGTGTTACGGATTGAGGGGCGAGTTTGCGTGCTACGTGTGGGTGATTTGATAAAGACTATTCTGGCGAAGGCTCACAGTTCGAAGTATTCTATTCATCCTGGTACTACTAAGATATATCGAGATCTGAGACAACATTACTGGTGGGCTAGGATGAAGCATGACATAGTGGAGTTTGTTGCTCGGTGTTTAAAATGCCATCAGGTGAAGTATGAACATCAGAAACTTGGGGGAGGTATCTTATGAGTTGGCTTTACCTCCGGTCTTATCAGGCATTCACCCGGTATTCCACGTTTCGATGTTGAAGAAGTATCATGGTGATGGTTCGTATGTAATCCGTTAGGATTTGGTTTTACTAGATAAGAACATGACGTATGAGGAAGAGACTATTGCTATCTTAGATAGAGACGTTCATAAGTTGAGGTCGAAAGAAATAGCTTCCGTGAAAGTTTAGTGGAAGAATAGCCCAGTTGAGGAAGCTACTTGGGAAACAGAATCGGATATGCGTAGCAAGTATCCTCAACTTTTCGCCGAGACAGGTACCTTTTCCTAGATTTCTCATCCTTATCTGTTCGGGGATGAACGGTGTTTTAATTGGTGTCAGATGTAACGACCCTCCTGGTCATTATGGAAAATCTAGGATCACTCTACCAAATAGAATCCTTCCAAGGGTAGAACAAGCTAATAGAAACTCAAATGTAGAAGTCTAAGAACTGGAAACTTGGCTTACTTGTGACTATTGTTTGATTGTATCAAGTCCACTGGTGTCACGACCCAACCCCGTGGGCCGCGACTGGTGACCTACTTAGGCACCCAAACTGACTCACAACCAGATTGTCGTATTCAGACTCAATCAAACTCGGCATATGCTGTTCGAGCTGAAGATTTATAACAGACGTCACACAAACACTATCGAACACTTATCTTAAGCGGTCGCCCGTTCAGATTAGCCAAATCAAAGTCAGAAAGGTGGCGGAATATACGTCGCCCCAAACACACACACACACATCAGAAAGGGGGCGGAATGTACATCGCCCAAATGCACACACACACATACAAACTCAGAGGCCGACTTGGCCATAGTAGCATACGGGCCGCTTAAGATCGCAAAACAAACTCACATACAAACACACCGGACCCACGACCCACAAATCTGACTACAGGCCTCTAAACAAAACAGAACATATGAACAGATGACGGGACAGGGCCCCGCCGTACCCACACATCCACAAATGTACCGAACACACCCATACAACAGAAGATATGTACCAAAAGTAGGCTCCGGATCAAGGGGAGCTCTCCAACACAGCAGAATGAGTAGCCTAAACTGGAGGACCACCCAAACAAGCTTCTGTACCTGCGGGCATGAAACACAGCCCCCGAAGAAACGGGGGTCAGTACGGGAGAAGTACTGAGTATGTAAAGCAGAAGGTACAGAAATCACAAACACAGCTGGAGTCAGAAAGAACAAACACACCGCCAACGTAAACAAAGCAAACCTGTGCGGGAGGCGAACGTACAAATGCAATCAAATCATGTATAGGGTTTAGGAACGTGGTCACCCCCCGACGCTGGTGCCACAACACATCATAACTCCAGAAGTTTTCAAATCTCCGTACAGTCTCCAGACACATCATATCACACACACATCACATTATCAGAACATATCAAATGCCATATCACATCATAACTCCATAAACGGTAACCGGCCCTATGGCGAGGCCTCGGAAACCGTAACACATCATAACTCCCGAATATTGTTATAGCGCGCACGATAACAAAGTCGGCCCGGGTACCGACGAACGAACTCATAGCAGACAGCACGAACAGAGTAGTGCAGAAACCATATGCATATCAAAAATAATTTACCGGACTCAACATATAGTTTACATATAGGTATATACCGACGCTAGAAGGCTCGGAGTAGGAATCAGATTGAACAAAATTTGTGTATAAAAGTTACGAAGTTCCAAACTGCCAAATCTTTAGAAAAAAGCTGTTTATAGGTCATTTTCCGAAAATCTCACATTATTCAAAGTACAAAACGTTCACTAACGGCATAGGAAGTTTCAAACGCACCATTGAGTCATAAACAAACGATCACTGGTCATAGCGGACGCAAACGAACCAAACAAACCGAATAAGGGGAGCCTCGGGGCTCGTGGGCCCACCTCGAGTCAAATTGAGGCGGCGGACGCAAATCACAGACCTTTAAAATTGAGTTTGGGCCTCTACAATGGCCGGCCATCTCAAGATTTTGGGCCTAACTTCTTATCAATTTTTTTTCTTGGCCCAATTCATTAAAAGTCCCGTTTTGTAATTCCCGAAACTAATTTCCGGAATACCAAATTTACCCTCGGCCTTCCCCGAGGTCTTGACATTAATGATTCCCTAACCAACATAATCATAACAACTCGAATCAAAATATTTCCTCAACACACACAAGTCTTCTTTATTTCTCGATTTCCCGTTATACGAAAATACGGGACATAACATTCTCCCCCCCTTAAGAACATTCGTCCTCGAATGTTGAATCGACCTCATGGGTGTCGTACTACTCCGGGAGGGTTTCTCTTGATAGTTGTCCTTTATTGATTTCTCCGACATGGCTTCTTTACCAATACTAGGGGTAGATTTTCACATCAGCGATTCAAACGCCTTCTTAATCCCCTTTCCTCATACCCTACGTAATCACCGAACCATACGCTGTATTCTTGTAATGGACGAACGCTTCCCAGACATCATAATCAATATCATTTTCTTATCACACTCCTGGGTTTCCTTACCAGATCGTCGTACTCTCACTTTACTTCATATCAGACACTTCATGCCAAATAGATTCAGAACTTAAGCCGGACGCGCATAAGTATATCGGACGGATTCGTAGTCAACATCAAAAGTGCGGACGCATATCAGACACATCTGAGATTGGAGTCAGACGTACAAAGGCGTATCAAACGAATTCGTAGGCAGAATCAGACACACGAAGATATACCAAACAGATTCATAATCGAGGTCAGACGTACGGAATCATATCGAACAGATTCGAAATCAGAATCAAACGTACAGAATTATCTCATACAGAGTCGTGATCAGACAAACCGAAATGTATCAAACACACGCGCGGTCAAAATCAAACGCACAGAAGCATATCAGACGGACTTATATCCAGAGTCAGACATACAGAGGTGTGCCAGACAGAAACGTATTCAGGATCAAACACACAACGATTCATCAGACGGGAACATAGTCGAACTCAGAAATATAGAGGCGTACTAGGCAGAGCCTCATCGGAATCGGAAGTGCAGAAGCACCAGAGATAGATTGTCAAATTAGGATCAAATCATTCATATTAAGGCTCCAATAATTCATGAGAATTTCCCTTTATTCGTAACCTTATCCGCCACGTTATCACACAAATTGTCTTGCGTCTCACGTATCGACTCCTTCAAAGATTCCAATTACTAACACTGCTTATCTTCTATTTATCACAACATTAGTTGCCGGGCTCGGCTCTTAGCCCACATGGCACTGAATGGAAATCATACACACACATACACATACACGTACACATGCACACACTTATTCGGACCTTAATGGCGAACATCTCTAGCGGTTATTCAAGTTCATTCAATTTCCCAAGCAGTGTTGTACCTTTTTCTCTTTGCCCATTCAGTCTGCCTCGTTCCGCGCGACTCCCGGAAGGGCGCTAATTACTCCACACACATTCTATTTATCTTTTAGTTACCCCAAATTCCCATTTACGTTAATCATACTTACACTTATAAAAAACTTTGCATTACTTCCCAGGGGGTCACCCATCCCAGAATTGCTCTGGCTTGAGCACGCTTAACCCCGAAACTTTCACGCATTTTGACGTGTTAGGGCTGATATAATTTCGTCAATTGCCCCACACGACCTTTGTCACGTAATTTTAGGCCAAACGGGGTCTTAGCAAATTTTTCGGAAATCTTTCGTAGCGGGTCCCATTCTGACCCAAAGAGGTCGTTTGCTTTTCTGGCTGCGTGGTTTATCGTTCTAGCCTTCCAAATTCCATATATTTTCCCTCCCACATGCACAGATAACTGCCTCGGATATTTTCATTAATTCGGATTCTTACCCTACTTTTACTGACACACAAAAAGAGAATATCGCATAATACTGAGGTACAGACCTATCATTGTGCATATTCATTCAGAAAAAGGTTAGTAATATACCTGGGTCTGCATCTGGGGGTGCCTCTGGGTCCCGCCGACCAGTCAAAGCATAAATGCGGTTCGAGGGACCGCTAGAATCTGAACCCCCGCCACGGCCTCTACCGCGACCCGCCGGTGCTGGCATACCTCGCCCCGTGGAGCGTATGGCCGAAGGGGTAGATGACGAACCAGCAACGGATCTCATCGGCGGTGCTGCGCCACCGGAACCGCCTGCCCACGGGCAATCCCGCATGATATGGCCCTGGCGGCCGCAAGCAAAACAGGCCCCTGTGGCCCTGAAGCACTCACCTGGGTGCGATCTTCCACAATACGAACACTGGGGTATAGGTGGCCTAGTCTGACTGGGACCCCTGCTCGCCTGAGGACCTGGGGCTCTGGAACTCTGGTCTGCCCTGGACGGTCCTGCGCCATCAAATCTCTTGCTAACAGACTGTGTGTCCCGGCCTGACGGAGGAAAGTACCCACTGGACTGATACTGAGGCTGCCCGCCCCGAGAATCTCCAAAATGCCCCGCTGATCTGGCCCTCTTGGGCCGTCTCCCATCATACTCTCTGCTGGGCCGATCTGCTCGGTGCCGGTTCTCCATCCCCTGGGCGTAGGCCTGTAGACGGGCAATATCCATATCTATCTGCAATGACACCGCCATACAGCCGTCAATCAGGTAACGATCCAACCCCATAACATATCTATGCATCCGATCTGTCATATCCGCCACCACGGCAGGGGCATACCGGGCCAGGGAATCAAACTCCAAATTATATTCACAAACACTTCGACCCCTCTGCTGCAGATGTAAAAACCGATCAGCTCGCTCCCGTCGTAACTCTGGGGGCAGAAAGTGGCGGGTGAAAGCAGCCACAAACTGATCCCACGTAGCTGGAGGAGCACCCTCACCCCGGGATAGCTCCCAAGTCTCATACCAATGCGCGGCAACATCCCGAAGTCTATGCGAAGCTAGCTCAACCGACTCGATCTCTGAAGCCCTGACCAAGTCTAATGCACGCCGCATCCCCCGAATGAAGTCATGGGGGTCCTCGTCGGGCTTAGACCCGAAAAACTCTGGAGGGCCACATAACAAGAATTCCCGAACTCTCAGGCTGTCCCGCCTGTCCTCATCATCATCGTCCCTCCGCCCGCGCCTGCGAGCCTGTCCCGCTACTATCGTGGTCAACAACTGTACAGCCTCCCTCAGGGTCCTACCCTCCGCCCCTGGCTGAGGAGCTGGAGTCTCAGGAGCGGGTACACGGACCTCTGGAGCTGCTGAAGGTCCTGCTCCAGGCTGTACTAATGGGGGTGTAGCAGACCCCTCAGAATGAGGTGCAACCTCAGGCAAATCATAGACACGAGCCTGAGTAGCTCGTTGTGCCTGACTGGTCTCTCCCACCTTCGCCTTGCCCTTCTGGGCCGCCGTTGCCTTCTTCGGAGGCATCACTGCAAACACAACAACGGGTCAGATCAGAATGACCCTAATAGCACAGCTCTATCGCGCGATCTAAGATTCCAAAGAAAGGGTAACACAAGATCCTAGATGTCCTGTAGCTTCCTGTTTATAGATGTGGTGCACAACACATCGATAAACAAGACTCTACTAGACACGGCCTATAGACATTCCGAGGACAAACCGCTCTGATACCACTTTTGTCATGACCCAACCCCGTGGGCCGCGACTGGTGACCTACTTAGGCACCCAAACTGACTCACAACCAGATTGTCGTATTCAGACTCAATCAAACTCGGCATATGCTGTTCGAGCTGAAGATTTATAACAGACGTCACACAAACACTATCGAACAATTATCTTAAGCGGTCGCCCGTTCAGATTAGCCAAATCAAAGTCAGAAAGGTGGCGGAATATACGTCGCCCCAAACACACACACACACATCAGAAAGGGGGCGGAATGTACATCGCCCAAATGCACACACACACATACAAACTCAGAGGCCGACTTGGCCATAGTAGCGTACGGGCCGCTTAAGATCGCAAAACAGACTCACATACAAACACACCGGACCCACGACCCACAAATCTGACTACAGGCCTCTAAACAAAACAGAACATATGAACAGATGACGGGACAGGGCCCCGCCGTACCCACACATCCACAAATGTACCGAACACACACATACAACAGAAGATATGTACCAAAAGTAGGCTCCGGATCAAGGGGAGCTCTCCAACACAGCAGAATGAGTAGCCTAAACTGGAGGACCACCCAAACAAGCTTCTGTACCTGCGGGCATGAAACACAGCCCCCGAAGAAACGGGGGTCAGTACGGGAGAAGTACTGAGTTTGTAAAGCAGAAGGTACAGAAATCACAAACACAGCTGGAGTCAGAAAGAACAAACACACCGCCAACGTAAACAAAGCAAACCTGTGCGGGAGGCGAACGTACAAATGCAATCAAATCATGTATAGGGTTTAGGAACGTGGTCACCCCCCGACGCTGGTGCCACAACACATCATAACTCCAGAAGTTTTCAAATCTCCGTACAGTCTCCAGACACATCATATCACACACACATCACATTATCAGAACATATCAAATGCCATATCACATCATAACTCCATAAACGGTAACCGGCCCTATGGCGAGGCCTCGGAAACCGTAACACATCATAACTCCCGAATATTGTTATAGCGCGCACGATCACAAAGTCGGCCCGGGTACCGACGAACGAACTCATAGCAGACAGCACGAACAGAGTAGTGCAGAAACCATATGCATATCAAAAATAATTTACCGGACTCAACATATAGTTTACATATAGGTATATACCGACGCTAGAAGGCTCGGAGTAGGAATCAGATTGAACAAAATTTGTGTATAAAAGTTACGAAGTTCCAAACTGCCAAATCTTTAGAAAAAAGCTGTTTATAGGTCATTTTCCGAAAATCTCACATTATTCAAAGTACAAAACGTTCACTAACGGCATAGGAAGTTTCAAACGCACCATTGAGTCATAAACAAACGATCACTGGTCATAGCGGACGCAAACGAACCAAACAAACCGAATAAGGGGAGCCTCGGGGCTCGTGGGCCCACCTCGAGTCAAATTGAGGCGGCGGACGCAAATCACAGACCTTAGGCTCCCTAGAGCCATCTACGAAAGTTTCGGAGGGTTTCGGACACAACCACAAAAGTTATGACGATTCGAACATTCTTTGGACCAAATGCAACAAAAAGGGTTCAATTGCGCTGGATGAATAGTACCCAAACTTGAACCTAAATTTCCAAGAGCAGAATTACCCCCGAGATTCCGATATTAACCTAGTATGACTAGGACATGCCAAAAGAAGGATAGGTAGGCTTTACATACCTGGTTGGCGCCTTACGCTCGTCAAATAGCAATTCCCGTTTCGTCCGAAAACTGCAAATGGTCACTTTTACCAGTTACTATTCATGAAAGTTAACATTTTTGTCTTTGGGCTAAACTTGGCTACCGAAATTTCGGCAGCATTTCCCCTATAATTCTAACATCCCCGAGACTTGGCTCGGCTCAAAATACAACAACGACAACAACCCAAACATCATTACACAATACAACCCACACTCAAACCACACTAACTTCAAAATTGCACCTTATTACATAAGTTGGTAATTCTATATTCAAACTTCAAAATTCCAACTCTATTTCCACATTAGTCCATTCAGTCACTCATTCAAAATTATTCAAACACACCACCAACAAGTTCCAAACCACATACAAACTTATTCAAAGTTCATTACTTTCCAATTTTCATTCAAAACACCAAAAGTTACGACGAACATTCTAACTTGCGTCGTTTTATTCCGAATTCATTATCATCAACCATAAATCATATTTAAAGTCCTTAATATCATAAATATACTATGATGTACACAAATATACCAAAGGTATACACTTTCCGATAACGTCCGAAATCATTTTCTAACACCAAATCAATTCTCCAAACATTCATTTACGATACAAAGGTTACAACGACACCTCAAACGACTAAGCGGAATCAAATTCACATGGTCTTGCACTACCTACAAGCCACGGCCAAACACACCCTTTCTACACACACACACCATGCACAAACACAACCCCATCCCATAATCTTAATACTAATCCAATCACTAACACATACATATCCATTTCATAACATTAAAACATAAAAATCTTACCTTGTTCTTGAATTTCCGACTTGTCGCAAACGTCGATCTTTCTCCAAACTACTTGTATCACGTCAGAGAGCGTCTTGAGCACTTCACAACTATGTAGAAATTAAGAATTTTGGATTAACAACAAAGATTGGATCATTTTTCTTTTTCTCCTATTCACTCTCGGCCGAGAGCCTCTTTTAAGGACTTGCTCAATTTTTTTTTTTGTTTTGATCTTGTTCTTGATAACTCCAACTCAAGGCTTAGTATATATCCATTACATAGAGGTCATGTGCATAGCACATGACCTTTAAAATTGAGTTTGGGCCTCTACAATGGCCGGCCATCTCAAGATTTTGGGCCTAACTTCTTATCAATTTTTTTTCTTGGCCCAATTCATTAAAAGTCCCGTTTTGTAATTCCCGAAACTAATTTCCGGAATACCAAATTTACCCTCGGCCTTCCCCGAGGTCTTGACATTAATGATTCCCTAACCAACATAATCATAACAACTCGAATCAAAATATTTCCTCAACACACACAAGTCTTCTTTATTTCTCGATTTCCCGTTATACGAAAATACGGGACATAACAACTGGGGGGCCATAGGAAATTAGACCTCCTTTAGGGATTCTGAGGCCACGGGTGAGTCTATATGGTGTTTTTATATTCTGTGCATGTTTTGTTTGTGTTTGTGAGGCCTCGGAAACGTGTAGAGAGGTAGAGTGAAAATTTGTGGAAATTAACGAGCTTACTGGCTCAGTGGTACCACTGCGGTGGGACCGCTGTAGCGGCGCATCTCTCACCTCCGCGGTCAGACGGAATTTGGGGCGTCCGCTATGGCGGGCACTAGACCGCTGTAGCGCTTGCCATGCTCGCCAGAGCGGAGGAAATTTTTAGTTAGGTCAGCTACAGCGAGCACTTGCCCGCTATAGCGAGACCGCTACTGCAACGGAATAAAAGCCGCAGCGGTCGACGGGGACAGAATACCAGTTTTTAAACATTTAGTACCAAATTATTTATTCATAAAACTCCAAAACCGTTCCCAAGGAGCACCTAGGGCGAAATTCTAAAGCTAGGGTAAGAATATCCTTGAGAGGTAAGTCTCAATCATTCCTTTCTTCATTACGCTTTCATATCTGAGATTATCATCGTTCTAATGGGTCTACAATGGTGAATTGAGACTAGTAACCCCAGAACCTAATAGACCTTCAATAGTTGGTGGGTTATGAATATTATTGTGTGATTATCTTCTAAAGTCCTGGGTTATCACTTTCTAATCAAGAATTGAACCGTTAGAGACATGAACTAAGTGAATTGAGACTTAGGGTTTCATAAATATGGTAGCTTAACTATAGAAACTGCTTGTAAGAGATAATTTGAGATAATTTGATTGAATAACCTTATGAATTGATATTTTATGGTTGCTAAGGCCAATGTTGGGATGATTTACACCTAGTAAGCATTCACCCATTAGAAGGGGTAAAGTGCAAGGGTGTTCATTGAATTGATATTGTTGACTAGAGTAATTGTGACTTATTTAGCATCTTAATTGCTAGACTTTGAGCGTTCCCAGTCACTACGGAAGGGAAAGGCTATAGCGGAGTAATTCACATTGTTCCAGCTCTGCAGTTGAGGTAGGTTACGGTCTACTTGAGTTAGACATTGATTAGTTGATTGTATGTGTTATGAGATTGATAGGAGAAAGCATGTCTAGTCTTGGGCATAATGTGTAATTGGAATTCCCATATGTTATTGATTGAGTGATAATGTGGGCTTAATTCCATTATTCGATGTGTTATGATCAACATTTTGATGACAATTGTGGTGAGAAATTAATATGATCTTCTCGATGAAATTGCGATTCTACTTGATAACCGATCATTGAAAGTGATCTAACAATAAATATGTGTGTGTGTGTGTGTATATATATATGTATATATATATATATATATATATATATATATATATATATATATATATATATATATATATATATATATATATATATATATATATGTATATATATATATATATTGACCGAAGGTGAGGATGTGACCTAGATATGAAAAGACACATTTGACAGGGGGTGCGGATATCTCCTAGTTGTGAGCTCGTGGTCCGAGGTTCATTCCGGAACGAGTGGTACATGGACACCATGGGTCCCCTGCAGGTCATGGCTATTGGGCAAAGACACCAATTAGCATGTATTTACATGAGTGATCAGTGGCTGAGTAAGTGAGACCATTTTGGGGAGGCTTATTCCATTGCTTGTTTCTGTTGACTTGATTGTTAATATCATTAGTTGACTTTTTGTGGGCCATTTGATTATGTGTTGTTGACTGGTCTGTCTATTTTATTGATTTTATTATTCATGCATGATACTAATCTTAGTCGGCCTATGATATCTACTCGTACATACTGTTTGTACTGATACTACCTTGCTGCATTCTTTTGAGTGCAGATTGTGATCCAGAGATTGCTACCTGACCTCACGTTTAGCATTGAGGCCATTTGCTGATAGACTGAGGGTGAACTTCTATCCATGCCAGGCCGCCTGAAGATCTTCCTTATCTAATGTCTATTTCCATTCTAGACACATTGATGTTTATTTGTTTCAGACAGTATGAATTCCTTAGACATGTTTTGGATTAGAGTCCTTGAACAGTGTTTTAGATTTTGGGGTTGTAATAGTTAGGACTTTTGCATTTACGTTATTGTTTTATGGCATGACTACTTTTGATTATTCTTGTGTTTAAATTGTTATGAACTGATTGAATTGGATAAATAAAAATAGACTTTGAATGAGTAGATGGTTAGGCGTATAGGTTCGCCCACTAGGAGTTAGTGGGGGTGCTAGTCATGGCGGGTTGGGTCATGGCAGAGTTAGTTTCAGAGCTTTAGGTTCATCGATCTCGTCATACAAGGACATGTGTAGTAGAGTCTCGCGGATGGGTAAGGAGACGTCTGTACTTATCTTCGGGAGGCTACCGGACACTAGGAAAATTTTGTTTTCTTTCTTTCTTTCGTGCTACTTTATTGCAATTGGTATACTATACTTCATTCTCACGCAGATGGCGAGAACACGCGCGGCAGCAGCCAGAGGTAGAGGAGCTGGTAAAGGGGCAGCGCCTGTTGGGGACGGAGTCCCAGCAGTTGATCTTGTGCCTTCGGTGGCTCCTAATGAGGCCGCGGGAGATGTAGCCGCACCAGCTTAGTCGGCGGAGGTGCCAGTTCAGCCAGGGGCTGCAATTGCTCCAGGTTTACCAGATGCGATGGCTCAGGTGCTGAACTAGTTACATGGGTTGGCACAGAACAGAGCAATACTGGCCGTTCCAAAAGGTAGGGGTGCAGGGATAGCAGCCCCAGGTCCAGACAGAGTTCAGGCTCTGGGATTTCAGCATGCCGCAGCCTTGGCTCCTCGCTTGGATGAAGTTCTGTGGTTCGAGGCATTTTCGAGGCCAGTTGCAGGGCATGTGATAACCGGTGAGGAGCATGATTTATTTTGGAGGTTCACTAATATGAAGCCTTCGGTTTTCTATGGTACTGAGTCAGAGGATGCGTATGAGTTCATTATAGATTGTCATGAGAGGCTCCATAAGGTGGGGGCGGTGGACATGTATGGTGTTAAGCTTGTGACTTTTCAGTTCTTGGGTGATGCCAAGTTGTGGTGGATGGCATATGTAGAGTGCAGGTAGCTGGGTCACCTCCGTTGACTTAGGTTCAGTTCTATTCAGTGTTTCTAGAGAAGTATGTTTCGCGTACTCTGAGGGACAGGAAGAAAGGTGAGTTTACTAATATTGATCAAGGGAACTCATCTGTTGTTGTTTATGAGTCCCAATTTCATTCCTTGTCCCGATATGCTCTACAGTTACAGCCTATTGAGAAGGAGAGGATCAGACATTTTGTGAAGGGATTAAACACCGGACTTCAGCTATCAGCTCTTCAGCTTGTAGCAACTGGGCTTCATTCCAAGAGTTAGTAGAGCATGTCCGTTGTAACGACCCATTTGGCCGTTATAGTCCTTTTGGCACTTTCACCACTTCTGAGTGTTTATTGACTCATTTTGACCCAAGGTTGACTTTTGGGCAAACGGACCTTTTCCAGAGTTTCATCAACTCCGAGAGGTCCGGATGATTGTTTAGTGTTACACTTGAGAAACTTTCATGTCGTCGAATAGTAGGTAGACTAACGCAACGTGAGAAGTATATGATGTTTCCATGAGTAAGAAATAGTACTAAAGGGTTCTCATTAAGATTCCAAAGATGTTTGGGGTAAGCGAAGGAAGTTCGTTGAAGAATGTTAAGTATAAGTCGTGTTTTGAAAGAAGGCTACAAGTACCGAGTTAACGTTGACCTAATGAGGTATTCAGGAAAAGTCATAACGCTCCTTGGATTGCTAATGAAGTGTTAAACAAGTGCTAAGAAGGTTCCATAAGGATTGGAGATCAAACGAAACGACGGAAACCATTTCAGGAAAATGGAGTTGTACGACCACTTATACGGTTCGTATAAGGGGTCCGTATAACCCCAACAGGAAGATGTTTCCCATGATGGTGAACCACGGTCACTTATACGGACCGTACAATGTTATACAGACCGTATAAGTGTCTGTATAACACCCGACAGGCTGAGTTATTTTTCAAGTATAAAATGATGTTCCCACTTTATTGTTTTCATTTCCCACATTTCTCCACTTCTCTCCAAAGCTCTAGAACATTCCACACATTCCACACATTTCATCTACAAGAATTTAAGGGAAATCAAGGATCAATATCATTAATTAAAGGAAATCAAATGAGAGGAAGCTCTCTAGGGTTGTTAGAGCCAAGAAATCTCTTTGGATTGAAGCTAGGACTTTTCTTCAAATGAAGCATTTTCATCTAAAACTTGATCCTACACAATCAAAGGTAAGTTTCATGATCATTACATGTTGTTTAGCATATTGAATGGTTGAAAGACTTAGATTATGGAAGAAAGTGGAATATGGAGCCCAAGTGTGAGATTATGGTATTCTTGAATAGTAGTTGACATGAATCATAATTCTTGAGATGTTATGAGTATAATATTGTTATAAATGATATTAAGAACATGGGAGAAGCATTATAGGAGGGTGAATGCAATGTTGTAGTATGACCATGATTATAGATGCCCTTGAAATGGGAGTAGGAGAATTGAATGATGCATGGTTGATGAAGATTGCTGAGTATGATATTATGAATATTTTATTGACGTTTGGGAGTTGATCTATGATATGGAGAAAGTTGTATAAACAAAGGAAATGCTGCCCAATTTTATCTAGCTTTAGTTCAATCATGCTTATGTTATCGATTATCTAATATTAGTACGAACTCTCTTGAAGGTGAAAACGTGGATATTGGAGGGAAACGTTCAAGCGTTAGAGTAGTTAAACGAAAAGGTATGTAAGGCTAGTCCCTTCTTTCCTAAGGCATGATTCCTATGACATGAACTCTCTTATCTCTCCATGACTTTCTTACATTCCATGAACTATGAGTCTATGTTGATAAAGAGCTTCTTATGAGGTAAAGAAAAGAGATATGTCATGAATTTGATAATAATGATGATGCGACTATGTCTAGAGATCTTAAAGCTTATGATATGATAATTCCATGAATCTAATGATCCTTATACGATTCTTTATTGTTATTCATTATTGCTAGACCCATCTTATGATGCTAGTTCCTTCAAGGCGAGACATGATGATTATGATTACTCCATGATGGAATCGGGGGTTCTTGACCTTACGTCACCCCGATAGAGCTATAGTTTGTCTTAAGTTCTTATGCATGTTTTATGAGATATATATGATGATGAGATTACACCGTGCCTATATAGCCGGACATGTCACCGCAAAGGCAGGCTGCTTATGATTCCACCGTCCCTAGATGGCCGGACATGTCACCGTTAAGGCGGGCTGCTTATGATTACGCCATGCCTAGAGGGCCGGACATGACACCACTAGTGGGCAGCGTATGATGGTTACCCAGACGCGGGTTAACTGTTACACCTCGAAAATATTTTCGTTGATGCCCAGTGAATAGACTAACGAAGAGCACGAAGTATACGGTATTTCGATAAGTGAGAGATGACATTTCATGCCCCTAATTAAGATTTCAAAGACATTCGAGATAAGGGAAGAAAGCTGCGAGGAAGAGCAAGGTATATGTTGTGTATCAAAAAAAAGGGATTTACGAGTACCAAGTTAATGATGGCATAATGATGTTTTGGAGGAGAGTTATAACGTCCCTTATATTGTTAATGAAGTATTATATAAGTGTTAATAAGGTTCCGTAAGGATTGGAGATCGAACGAAACGACGGAAACCATTTCAGGGAAGTGGAGTTATATGACCACTTATACGGTCCGTATAAGGTGTCCGTATAACTCCCAGCAGGGAGTTGATTTGCTGGTTGGTGAACCAAGACCACTTATACGGATCGTACAATACTATACGGACCGTATAAGTGTCCGTGGAAGTCCCGAGGGTAGATTTTTAATGTTTCTATAAATAGATGCCTTGGGTCCTTTTACTTCATTTTTCATATTCTACAAGTGTTGAGAGCTCAAAAACCCTCCTCTAAGCTTACTCCTCTCAAGTTCAAGAGAACATAAAGATCAAAGGCTAGAATCAAGTGTTTATGTGTTAGAAAGCTTTCAAGGGTTAGAGGACCACAAGAAATTCCATTGGAGGAGAACTAAGGTTTGGTTCAAGTGAAGTACTTCCACTCAAGATTCATTCCCACACCATCTAAGGTAAGTTTTATGGTATTTCCATGTTGTTTAAGGTGTTTGAAAGTTGAACACTTGGATTGTAAAAAGGATATAGAAAATGGGTCTTGAATGTGAGAATAGTGATGTTTGTGAGTAGTAGTTTGGATTGAGTAATGATTCGTGATATGATATAATTATAATCATGTTGTAAATGATGTTAAGAACATGGGATAGACATTATATACGAATGAATGTAATAGTGTCCTATGACCATGGATATGGGTGACTTGAAGTGAATTGAAGAATATGGATAATGTAGGAGAATAAAGAATATTATTATGATGTTGTGAATGTATTATTGATGTTTGGGAGTTGATATATGATATGGAGGAAGTCGTATAAACAAAGGAGATGCTGTCCAATTTTCTCTAGTTTTAGTCATGTGTGCTAGCTATCGATTTTCTAATGATAGTATAACTCTAATGAAGGTAGAAACGTGAGCATTGGAGGAGACGTGCAAGTGATAGAATAGTTGAACGGAAAGGTATGTAAGGCTAACCTTTATTTCATAAGGCATGGTTCTTTGGCCAAATATCTATTCTTCTATGAGCCTATGATGTCCTCCAAATGATTCTATCTTCAAAGGCTGCTAAGCTCGTGATTCTCGATATGTTACGATTGTATTAGATTCCTCATATGATGAATAATCCTATAAGGATAGATGTAATGAATGATGACGACGATAATGATGATGACGATAATGATGACGATGATAATAGTAATGATGCTAAAGATGCTTATGAGCTATTATGTATATGGGCCTATGTATGACTATTATGGAACCCCGAGCTTATAAGGCCGGGTAGAATATATATATATATATATATTTATGTAACGAGCGCGCACCTCTGCAGTGGGTACGGATAACCCTGAAGCCTTGGTAGGGCCAGGTATGTGTAACCCTGAAGCCTTGGTTGGCCATGTATGTATGATAACCGAGCCTAGCCATGGTCGGGTACGTGAAACACTAAACCTTCGTGGTCGGATATGCTATGTAAATGCTATGTATATGATATGGATAAGTATATGATATAGATATGAGTATGAATACGAATATGATACGAATACGAATAAGAATATGTATACGAATACGGATATGGATGTATGTACACAATTACGCGTTAAAAATGGAAAGTCCCTATGAGAAGCAAGTAAGTGCTTATGACGATGACACTACTATCTCTCATCCTATGCTATTTCTATGTTGCCTATTATGCTTTCATAATGATATTGATCATGCTTTACATACTCAGTACATGTTTCGTACTGACGTCCTTTTGTTGTGGGGGCTGCATCATGCCCGCAGGTGGCCAGGGAGACAGGCTTAATCCATAGCTATATTTCTCAGGGACTACATAGCGGAGCTCCACTTCATTCGGAGCTATAGCTTTTGGTACTTATTCTTTTGTGTATATATTTATGGGCATAGCGGGGTCCTGTCTCGCCTATATGGTATGACATACTCTCCTTAGAGGCTCGTAGACATATGTATATAGTTAGATGTGTTTGGCCTTGTCGACCTATATTTTGGATGTCATTTTGTTAGCCTCATCGGCTTATGTACATTTCTATGGGCATTGCTATTAATGGTGATATGTATATATGTATTGTTGTCCAATGGAATTAGCTTGAATAATGGATAGAAAGTATGATTTAGCTATGTGGCTCACCTACAGGTAAATGTGAAAGTATGTTAAGAGGTGCCTGGGTGGGTTAGCACCGGGTGCCCGTCGCGGCCCTCCGGTTGGGTCGTGACAAAAGTGGTATCAGAGCAGTTTTGTGCTTGGGTGTGTCTACGAGCCATGTCCAGTAGAGTCTTGGTTATGGGTGTGTTACGCACCACACTTGTAAACAAGGGGCTGCGGGCATTTTAGGAATAAATGACCTTCTTTCTTCATAAGATCGTGTGATAGAGCTATGACATAAGAACTTCTTTTCCTTAACCATGTCATGTGTTATGTATTTCAGAGATGCCTGTAAAGAGAAAGGCTACGGCAGCCCAAAAGGGTAAGAAAGTGGCAGAAAAGCGGGTTGAAATAGCATCGCCAACAGTTGTGGAAGAAAGTGAGTCCCGGAATGCGGCTCAATCTTAGTCCTCCCAGTCAGTGCCTGTTTCTGAGGAGCGTGAGGGAGCCTCAGCCCCAGCTCCAGCACCTCCGGCTCCTCCACTGGATGCTTCAGGCCAAGATGTAAAAGAGGCCATTCATTTGCTTACTCAATTGGTTGCTACCCAGACTCAGCGGCAAAGTACATGGAAAAGTGATAGGGCTGTTAGTGAAAGGGCCCGTGACTTTATTAGCTTGAACCCTCCAGAATTCTTTGGATCAAAGCGAGAACGAGGACCCTCAGAATTTTATTGATGGAATGTTGAGGACGCTTCAGTTGATACATGTTTCGGACACCGAATCAGTGGAGCTAGCGTCTTATAGATTGAGGGATGTTGCGGTTCATTGGTACACGGTTTGGATGGTTTCACGAGGAGCCAATGCGCCTCCCCCGGTATGGCAAGAATTTTTTGATGCTTTCCTCCGACATTATTTGCCTCCAGAGGTACGGCGAGCTAGAGCCGATAAGTTCTTGAATTTGAGGCAAGGAAGCATGAGTGCTTTAGAGTATAGTCTCCGCTTCAATTCTTTGGCTAGGTATTCTTCGGCCATGGTAGCGGATATGGGTGACCGAGTGCAATGGTTTGTGAAAGGCCTAGGGCCACATTTGATGGATAGGTGCTTGACTACGTCCCTTCAGGACAATATGGATAGTTCACGCATTCAATCCCGCGCTCAAAATTTAGAAGAAAGCCTACAACAAAAAAGGAGTGAGCGTGAGCATGATAGGGTATATAGCAAGAGGGATAGATCTTCGGGTCCAATGAGTGAATTTAGAGGCAGGCGCAGACAGCAGTTTTCTAGGCATTAAAACCATTCTATGACTAGTGCGCCTCCACAGTTTTCAGGCAAGAGATTTGATAGGTCCACTCATTATGGGCCGAGTCAGAGCTTTTCAGGATCTCAATTCAGAGGTGATTCGGGTCAGGCGAGGCCACCCGTGCCACGATGTTCCCAGTGTGGGAATTTACATTGGGGTCCATGCCGATTGGGTTCATAGGTGTTACACCTCGAAAAGTTTTCCGTGAACGTACAACGAGTAGACCGACGAAGTGTATAAGTGTGCGATGTTTTACTAAGTAGGGAATGACTATTTATGAATTTTGGAAATGAGAAAGTAACAGATTTGCACTTTGACCCAGTGGGTCGTAAAATAGAATGCGGCCCGTAAAGTGGTTTACGGACCGTAAACTGTTATCGTCCTCCAACATTCCAAAAATGTGTGACCATAAACCACCATGACTCCAGCAAACCTTTCTGTTTCTGAGATGCTTAAAGGCGGTCGTGAAGGATGGACCGTAAACCAGAATACGGCTCGTAAACTGGGTTTACGACCACTGTGCATCCCGACTACTGTTCATAAAAAAACAGATTTTGTGATTAATATAAGGGACCCTTTTCATTCATTTTCATTTCATTTCTCATCTACACAACTCAAGAGAACTCTAGAACATTCCAAACATTTCATCCACAAGAATTTAAGGGAAACTAGTGGTCAACTACATGAAATTCATGGAACTAAGGGTGTGAAGCTCATCAAAGTTCATCTACACTAAGGAATTGCAAAGGGAGTGAAATAGGATTTTTGGCATAAAGAGTGTTGTTGCTCAAGGCTTGTTCCAACACTACCTAAGGTAAGTTTGATGACCTTCTCATGATGATTGAAGCATTACTACATTGAAACACTTAGATTATAGAAGAGTGTGGTAGATGGGTCATAAAATGTGAATAGTGCCATAGTTGAATGATAGTTGGATTGCATTATGAACGTTGATGAGTTGGGAGTATAAATATGTTATAAATGACGTGTAGACCATGAAATAGGTGTGATGTATGAGAGAATGTGATGACGAGCTAAAACCCATAAATGTGGAGAAATTGGAGAAAAATGGTGGAATGTGGTAGATGTAGATAAATGATGATTGTTAAATACAATATTGTGAACGTTGTTGTGAGCGTTTGGGAGTTAATAAAGAATATGGGAAAAGTAGTATAAACAAAGGAAGTGCCCCCCAATTTTCCCTAGAAATAGTAGCGCTTTCTTATAGTCGATTAACTAACGTAAATGTGAATTCTCTTTTGAAGGTAGAAACGCGATATCGAAGGAGAGCAAGCGAACGATAGCTTAGTTAAACGTCAAAGGTATGTGAGGCTAGTCCCTTCTTGCTAATGGCATGAATCTCATAGCATAATTTTCCTCCTCTTCATGAGTCCCTATATTCCGGAAAGCTAAAAGCCTATATCTATGAATGGTAATATAAGATAAGAGATATGATATGATGATCCTAAAATGGCATGATGTTATTTATTGCTCACGCTCACCTTATATGTTAGTCCCTTCAAGGTGAGGCAGGATGTCGATAATTGCTCCATAATGAAATCGGGGGATCACGACCTTACGTCACCTCGATAAAGTAAAGTTGTTCATAAGCCTTATGCATGTATTATGACAAGTATGTTATGATGATCATGTATGATGATGATATAACACTGCGCCTAGTTGGCCGGGCAGTCACCGCTAAGGCAGGCAGCTATACGATACACCATGGCCAAATGGCATGGGCAGACACCACTAGTGGGCGGCATAAGATGATACCCGGGAGGCTTGGACGCAGGCTAATATTATGATTATCACACCGATCCGATATGGACGACCAGCTTATACATTACTACACTGCACCTATATGAGCGGGCAGCTTATACATTATCCATACATGACATGATGACGAGTATGAGTAAGACAACATGGCTTAATTCTTTTATACATGTCGGTTAGATATAGATATTTCCATTATGTCATTGTTCTATTTCTTTGCTTATGCCTCTCATACTCAGTACAATGCTCGTACTGACGTCCGTTTTCTTTGGACGCTGTGTTCATGTCTACAGGTAGACAGGGAGGAGAACTCGACCCAGACCAGCAGTAGCTATCAGCCGATTGAAAGCACTCCTTTGTTCGGAGGTGCTTATGACGATTCTTTTGTGTATATTTATGTATATGTATTTTTGGGCATGACGGGGTCCTGTCCCGTCCCTATGCTTAGCACTCCAGTAGAGGCTCGCAGATGCGTAGTGTGGGTTAGATGGTCTCACGGGATGCTATTAAATGTATATATATTATTTGATGGCCGAGAGGCAAATGTATTTAAAAAGTATTTATGTTTCCATCTAAAACATGATTTTCCTAAAATTTTGAGTATAAAGCTGATAAAAGACCATTAACTAATCAAGACAAGTAGTAGCACGAGTGGTGCTCGGTGGCTAGCCGCGGGTACCTGTCACGGCCCCTAGCTGGGTCGTGACAAGAGGTTTTCTATTCATGTGGTCGACCAGGCCATATTATGCGTGATTGCCCCTCAGTTGGTGGTAGAGGTAGGACCCAGCCTTCAGGGTCAGTAGCCGGATCTTCATCATCAGTACGCCATATGGGGCCAGTTTCACATGCGCCAGTTGGCCATGGTAGAGGCAGAGGGAGAGTCCCTAGTTCTAGCGGTCCTCAGCACCGTATTTATGTTTTGGCTGGACGCCTAGATCTTGATTCTTCTACTGATGTTGTCAAAGGTATATTATCGGTATTTTCTCATGATGTATATGCTTTGATAGATCCGGGCTCCACATTGTCATATGTTACTCCGTATATTCGTTTAGAGTCAAACCGGAGTCAATCGAACCTTTTGAGGTGTCTACACCCGTTGGTGAATCGGTAATAGCTAGCCGAGTATATAAAAATTGCATAGTTGTGATTTGTGACCGTCATACTATGGTTGACTTGCATGAGTTAAAAATGGTAGATTTTGATATTATTATGGGCATTGATTGGTTGGCTTCTTGCTATGCCAATGTTGATTGTAGAATGAAAACGGTTCGTTTCCAATTTCCGGGAGAACCAGTTTTAGAATGGAAAGTGAATACTGCGTCACCAAAAGGTAGGTTTATTTCCTATCTAAAGGCAAGGAAAATGATCACAAAAGGGTGCATTTATCATCTAGTGCGAGTTCAAGATGTAGAACCTGAACCGCCGACTCTTCAGTCAGTTCCCGTAGTGAATGAGTTTCCGAATGTATTCCCGGAAGAGCTTCTAGGCCTTCCTCCTGAGCGGGAGATTGATTTTTCTATTGATGTGTTGCCAGACACCAAGCCTATATCTATTCCTCCTTATAGAATGGCTCCCGCAGAATTGAAAGAATTGAAGGAGCAATTGAAAGACTTGCTCAAGAAAGGCTTTATTAGGCCTAATTCATCCCCATGGGGAGCACCCGTATTTTTTGTTCGAAAGAAAGATGGCTCCTTGCGAATGTGCATTAACTATCGACAATTGAATAAGGTGACGATCAAGAATAAATATCCTCTTCCGAGGATTGATGACTTGTTCGATCAATTACAAGGTGCCCAATAGTTTTCAAAGATAGATTTGAGGTCCGGGTATCATCAAGTGAGAGTTAGGGAGAAAGATATCCCTAAGACAACCTTCAGAATAAGATATGGCCATTTTGAGTTCCGGTGATGTCATTTAGGCTAACTAATGCACCGGCAGTATTTATGGATTTGATGAACAATGTGTTCAGGCCCTTCAATGGACAGATGCTTGTGAACGTAGTTTCCAAGAGATAAAATATAGGTTGACTTCTGCCCCAGTCTTGACACTTCCAGAGGGATTGGAAGGTTATGTTTTTTATTGCGATGCTTCAGGAATTGGGCTAGGCTGTGTGTTGATGCAACATGGTAAGGTGATTGCGTAGCTTCAAGGCAATTACGGAAATATGAGAAAAATTATCCAACCCATGACCTTGAATTGGCTGCAGTGATTCATGCATTAAAGATGTGGAGACATTATTTATATGGTGTCCATGTGGATATTTACACAGATCATAAGAGCCTTCAGTATATCTTCAAGCAAAAAGAGTTGAATTTGCGGCAACGACGATGGTTGGAATTGCTAAAAGATTATGATGTTGGTATCTTATATCACCCTGGAAAGGCAAATGTTGTGGCTGATGCTCTTAGCCGTAGATCTATGGGAAGTTTGTGTGATGTACGACCAGAGAAGAAAGAAATGGCTCGTGAGCTCCAGCAGTTAGCTAGTTTGGGAGTTCGAGTATTAGACTCAGGTAGCAGGGGAACTACCATCCAGGATTCAGCAGTCTCATCACTAGTAGTGGAAGTGAAGGAGCGACAATACGAAGATCCCATGCTAATGCATTACAGAGACACACTCCCTCAGAAGGAGAAGTCATCATTTGAGATTGCAGGAGACGGAGTTCTCCGATGCCAAGGTAGATTATGTGTTCCTGATGTGGCAGGTTTACGCCACCAAATATTGAGAGAAGCTCATTGTTCCCATTATTCTGTCCACCCTGGAGCGACGAAAATGTACCATGATCTTAAATCTATATATTGGTGAAAGAGAATGAAGAAAGATATAGCAGAATTCGTAGCTCAATGTCCCAATTGTCAACAAGTGAAAATCGAGCACCAAAAGCCGGGCGGATTGTTGCAAGCTATAGAAATTCCAACTTAGAAGTGGGAAGTAATTAACATGGACTTCATTACAGGCTTACCTCGTTCTCGACGTAAGTATGATTCTATATGGGTGATTGTGGATAGACTCACGAAGTCAACTCGTTTCTTACCAGTCAGAACGACATATGTGGCAGAAGATTATGCAAACTTTAGGTTAAAGAGATAGTGCGACTCCATGGTGTTCCGGTATCTATTATCTGTGATAGAGGAACTCGGTTTACAGCTAATTTTTGGAAGTCCTTCCAAGAGGGTTTGGGGACTCAAGTGAGCCTTAGTACGGCATTTCACCCGCAGACTGATGGACAAGCTAAACGTACCATTCAGACTCTTGAGGATATGTTACGGGCATGTATGATAGATTTTGGAGGTAATTGGGATGATCACTTACCCCTTATTGAATTTGCTTATAACAATAATTATCACTCTAGCATCCAAATGGCACCATATGAAGCTTTATATGGGCGAAAGTGCAGATCCCCAATTGGGTGGTTCGAGGTAGGAGAGACTAAATTGATAGGGCCAGACTTGGTCCAACAAGCCATAGAGAAAGTTAAGCTCATACAAGATCGGTTATTAGCAGCCCAAAGTCGTCAAAAGTCCTATGCGGATAATCGTCGAAGGAACTTAGAGTTCCAAGTGAAAGATTGGGTATTCTTGAAAGTGTCACCAATGAAGGGTGTAATGAGATTTGGCAAAAAGGGGAAGCTTAGTCCCCGGTACATTGGGCCTTATGAGATTGTGCACAAAGTAGGCAAAGTGGCCTATGAGTTAGATCTACCTCCTGATTTGGAGTCGGTTCACCCAGTTTTCCATGTCTCGATGCTTCGTAAATGTGTTGGAGATCCTACTAGGATCGTGCCAGTAAATGATGTACAAGTGACAGAAAAGTTAACTTATGAAGAGGTACCCATTGCCATATTAGATAGGCAAGTACGGAGGCTTAGAAACAAAGAAGTGGCCTCTGTTCGTGTTTTGGTATAATTTTGTTTGTATACATTATGGGTACGACGGGGCCTTGTCCCGTCACTTATGCACGGTCATACTCTTCTAGTAGTCGGCGGACAGCGTGTGTGTCATGGATACTGTTTGGCCTTGCCGACCATTGTTTTGTTGTACAGAAGTATCGGCAGCCTCGTTGGCTTGCCTTGTGATATGTTACGTATATATAAGTATGTTTTGAGATGTTTTGAATTACAGATGGACTTTGGTATTCTATTTACAGCTTTCAAACTTAGTTAAATAGACCCTATTGGATGCCACGTTTGAGTACAGGTAACATAAGTTGGGTTATTGGGCAAGTTAAGCTCGGTCACTCGTCATGGCCCTAAGTTGGGTCGTGACAAGGCTGTTTCCACGGCTCGAACCCGTGACCTTCTGGTCACATGGCAGCAACTTTACCAGTTACGCTAAGGCTCCCCTTCATTTGACAATATTTACTATGGAAACTGTATTTTGTTCCCACAAATTTACAAGATCATTGTTTCCTTTAATTTCTAATGCTACGTAATCTTTCTAATCCGTATCTTTATCGTTTGTATATTTGATTACTTTATTATTTCTCATGCACTTATTCTTTGGTTTTATCCCTATAAGTGTACGTGTATACATATATTTACATACATAATACTCTTTCTTCGAAATTTATCTCTTTCCTTAAAAAAATTACAATTTAATATTTTTGTAATTTCTCCTATTTTAGAATCATGAATGACGCACACTGCAAAAATAGAAAAGGAAAATATCACACCCTGCAAAAATAGAAAAGGGTTATTTTAAACTTTTTTTATTATATAAACATAAACAGAAAGAATAAAGAGGCATTTATATGGTTGCCTTATTTATTTAATTAATTTTCTCAATTCTTTAGTTAGGGCATAGAAGATAAATGACATACAGTGTTCCATCCAAAAGAATAAAGAATTGCACCGCTTAGCATAAATTAGTGATTTTACGAATGATGCACAACTACGATCAATAACGAAATGGAATACCTTCAGGAAGTATTATTAGCACTCAATGGAAAATAAAATTTATTTGTTTAATTTAAACACCAAATACAAGGAATAAAAAAGCAAGTTATGTAAATATAAGAAAGTCTCGGAACCTCTTTTGTTTTCCTTCATTTGTTTTTCTGGAATAAACAATCTAAAAACAAATGATTCTTAATTTATATCTTCTAAGAATTAGAGCAAGATGAACAACATTTTTCCTTAAATAAGAAAAGGTTATCACTTTTAGAAAATAAACCCAAGTACCTATTTCTTCTCTTATTTTTCTATCCTTTCTCAATTTTTCTCTTACAGTGCGCCCCTCAGGGGCGGACCTAGTAAGAGCCCAGGGGGATCGAACCCCCTTCGGCGAAAAATTACACTGTATATATAAGGTGAAAATTATTTTTTATGCATATATAGTAGACGTTGAACCCCCTTAGCTTCTTCATTTAAGGCTTCTTTATATTTTTGAACCCCCCCTGGCATAAATCCTGGCTCCGCCACTGGCGCCCCCCCCGCTCTCCCAATTCCTATTTTGTAATCCCCTCTCAATTATGCGCTTAATAAAAGAGTAAATATTAATAAAATGTTCACCTCATCAACTGCATCAACTTGAAAATCAGGAAAAAGAGGATCCCACAGAAATGAAGTTATATTTTCTCGGTTACCCGTGGTGATGATTACGAGAGGATTTTTGGATATTTACAAAGTAAAGTTAGATTTTTAATATTAATTTTTAGGAATTTTACAGTGTGAACAGGTGCAATTAGGTAGACAATTGATGAGATGACTTTTAACTCTTAAAAATGTTACAAAAATCTTTTTAAAAGCGGAAAATTAAGTATAAATAGACTTTTTGATGTTAGAGAGTGCAACATCATCTCTTTAATGTCGACAATTATACAGATAGATGATCATAACATTTGTAGAAACATGATGTGTGGAGAAAATAAATGTTTTGCACCTTCAATCTTACTTAGTTGATAATTCTTCTCTCTTCATATATGTCGTGCTCTTGGTAACATTACATTTCCATGCGATCTACGGTAAGAAAGTAGGTAAACATAAATTACAAGAAAATTTCATTTAGTGACGAAGAATCGATTATAAAGGAAATTTCAATTCATAAACCCTTTCAACAGAAATAATCAAGAATGAAACGTCAAATGCAATGAAAAATCAAATAATAAATCTTTTTAGTAAAGATTGAATACCAACCTAAAGCAGCTTAAGTGAATTACTTGCTTATCTTTCAAGTCCTCAATCTATGGAACCAATAAAGAGATAATTTATGTATAATCTGCAATCATATTAATATTAATCATATTGTTGTTTTCATAAGGTATATAAATTAAAATCAGTGCTTAAAGTAAATAAAAAGAAAAAAAAATATAAAGAGAGAATAATGTTGCAATACTTATTACTCTAAATAAATTTGAATTGAAGTACTATTATGAGAAGAACTTGGGAAAAGTGAGAAAAAAATAAATTAAAATGAAGATTAAAAAGATAATAATGTGCAGTGCTCTAAATAGATTTAAGTACTACTATTATGATTAGAGCTTGGAAAAAAATGAGAATGAAAAATCTGGTAAGCCTGGAAAAGAGAGGAATTAAAGGATGAGATATATTTATTTTTT
Source organism: Lycium barbarum (assembly GCF_019175385.1). Classification (NCBI taxonomy): domain Eukaryota; kingdom Viridiplantae; phylum Streptophyta; class Magnoliopsida; order Solanales; family Solanaceae; genus Lycium; species Lycium barbarum. The sequence goes on along the minus strand of NC_083340.1, from coordinate 121,940,947 downwards.
TACACTGAATAGTTCATTCATGGAGAAGAATATATTTACAACGACCAAACCTTAAACTCATGCAGCACTAAATAGTTTTTTAAATATTCAATAAAAATTGTTAAACATAATCAATCTTCAATGAAAATTCCTTCTCCTTGTGGTGATCATCGAGTGTAGTTTTTTCTTTCATGTCCTCATTACAATCATGAAGTGGCATGTTATTGAGAGAATAAGAACCTAGGGGCAATTTAGTCTTTTTACAGATTAGTTAAGATGTGTTTGAAAGTTAGTTAAGAGGGGTTAAGATCTCAACTAAGTCCTAACCATAATTAGAAAATGGTAGTTACTCAAATCTGATTATGAGCTAATCTCTACATAGTGTAAATACTCTTGTAATGATCATATCAAAGATTAGAGTGAATAATATTTCTTTTCTACTCCACTATTCTCTCTCTACCCTAATGTCATCTTCTTCATTTCTTCATCAATTTGGGTTCCTAATGTCTTGTATTCACACAAAATAACATGGTATCAGAGCAGATTGATGAGTCGTGGATTTTAGGGCTTTTTACAGACTACTTTTTGAGTAGTCTTTTCAAGTGTTTGTTTGTGTTTTTCACGTGTTTTCATGTGTTTTCAGGTTTTGTGAGTCGAGGACAAAAGAGGGACAAAATGGAACAAAAAAAGAGCAAAAGAGCATAAAGTTGCGGCGAATATGCGGCACCGCAAATGGGATTTGCGGCCACATATTTTTCCTAGAGAAATGACAGTCAGCTGAGAAAAGATCACCAAGTTGCGACAAGAATGCGGTACCGCAACTTCGGAGTTGCGATCGCATGTTGGAAGCTTGAACACCCAGTGATCCAAGCTACATGCCTGATGTTCCAAAGCAGATGCGGCACCGCAAACTCAAGTTGTGGCCGCATCTTCAAAAGAGCTGTGCAGAAATGCTGAGCGTTCTGCGGTCAGAAACTCCAGTTGCGACCGCAAACTTGGATCACATCTGCTATATTTGTCCGAAATTTGACTTTTTGTCCTCCCTCTATAAATACTTGTACCTAGTGCTCTGTGCACATTATTGAATATTCTTCACTTTTCAGTTTTTGTTGTCTTTTAGCTTTGAAGAAGAGCATTGAGTACTATTGTTGTGGAAGCTTTAGAGAAGATTCTTCAATTTTTGTCATCTTCTTCTTTAACATTATTGTAAGCTTCCATGAATATTCTCTTTGCTTCTACTTTTTATTTAATGAGTATGAGTAGCTAAATCATTTAGCTAAGGTTGTGGGACCAAATATGTTAGTTATGTGATTGGGTTTTTGCATTCAACCTCCATTATTGTGATATGATGTTATTCTATTTACTCTTTATTCTTTAATGCCATTTAATGGTGTACAACATCATTTGTGCCTATTCACTTTTCCTTTGCTTGAGAAAGAAGAGGGAAGTTAGGAAAAGAGTAAATAGCAAGGATTTGAGGTTTTTAAACCTCATCTAATAACTTGAGCTACAGATAGGAGAGTCACTTGAGATAAAATGGGTGTTCATATTTTCCACATTTTAAGGCTTGAGAAAGCTTAGTAATGATCTTTATCAATTTGGTTGAAAAACTTTTGATAAGCGTTTGTATCCCATATTTAATTACATCTACATATATAAAGGAGTTGGATTAATACCCAGTTGCATTACTTTCCATTAGAACCACAACCTTAGTGCCTTTAGAAATTGTTAATCATAAAACGAGCATTATCTTACCAATGATCATGACAAATATTAAAACCAAACTTTTTGTACATTCCCGTCTCTAGAAATATAGACTATTAGTCAAACGTTACACTTAACGAGTTTATTTCTTCATTGTATTCTCTGTGGGATTCGATCCTGACCTTATTGGGTCCTATATTTGACAACGACCACTTACTCCTATTTTAAAGGTATAATTTGAGCGTATCATAGATACGATCCGCTGTTACGATTGAAAATTAAATTCATACAAAGCTTCCGCTAATTTCTTTGAGTTTCGTTCAATTTCTTTCAATTTTGAATTTCTGATAAACTGGTCAATACCAGGTTGCGATTAGGATTTCAAGAAGAAATACTGGTGATCTGGAGTGAAGATTCAGTAAGAACAACAAATTAATTGATTGTTCAGGCCCAGAAATCAAGAAAGATGATGATGAATAACAATGGGGTTCGAAATGTGCAAAATGTTCCTGAAGCAGGCACTGAGAATCAGACCAACACGAATGACTATAGTCATCATAATCATCCCTTTTACTTGAGTTCAACTAATGTATGTGGCATTCAAATCATTTCCTTTCAATTGACTGGTGTTGAGTATTACTCTTTGTGGTATAGATCAATGAGGATAATCTTGTTAGGGAGAAATAAGATGGGGATGGTTGATGGAACTTATACTAAATATTATTTTCCTGTTGAAATGCATAACCACTGGGAAAGGGTAAATGCCTTAGTCTTGTCTTGGATAATGAACTTGGTGTCCAAGAGTCTCTTAGGTGGCATAATGTATGCAACTAGTTCACATGCAGTCTGGGAAGAGCTTCATGAAATATTCACTAAGGTTGATGGCTCTAGAACCTTTAACTTGCACAAAGAGATTGCGACTTTGACTCAAGGAACAACTACTGTATCTGCATATTGTTCTAGATTAAAGAACTTCTGGGAAGAATTTGAGGCCCTTGTGCCAGCACCAAGGTGCAATTGTGATAATTCATCTTCAAAAGTTAAAGTTGTTTCAGTACTTGATGGGCTTAAATGAGTCCTACAGCCAAGCAAGAAGTCAAATCTTGCTAATGACACCAGTGTTATCTGTGAAGCAAGCCTACTCTATGATTATTAGTGATGAAAGTCAAAAGTCTGTGGCTGCTACTGTTGGGATCTTGGGTGCAAATCCAACTCCATGAAGCAACAAATTTGACATTGCTCTATATACAAGAAATGGAGGAAATGGACAAAAGTTCAAAAAGAATTATGATGTACAGTGTGAGCTCTGCAAGCTTAAAGGGCACATTAAAGAAAATTGATGGAAGATCATTGGGTATCCACCTAATTTTAAGAAGAGAAAAGGGCCAGGTGGTGCATACATGGCTGAACATCTTGTTTCAGATAATCACAACCAAGCCTCTACTTCTGATGCGAAAAACTTAGAGAATGGTTTGACATTAGCTCAGATAAGTCAGATGGGAAATGCTGCTTTCAGTAAGGAACAATATGATGAAATTCTCAAGTTGATACAAAATAGTTCAGCTCCTACTGATGTCAGCTCTTGCAATGCAGTAGGTATGAGTATTGACAATGCTTTGTTATCTTCTATTAGTGAGTTGAAATGGATTATTGACACAGGATCAACTAATCATATGGTTTTAGGTTTAAAAATGTTGCATAAGTCATCTGTGTCTCAAACTACAAGTCCAAAACCAGTGTGCTTACCTAAAGGTGACTTAACATACGTTACACATAGTGGAAGTAGCTTCTTAACTAAAGGAAATGTCATCACAAATATGTTTCATATACCCCAGTTTAAATACAATCTACTCTCAGTCTCCAAGTTTACAAAAGAATTGAGATGCTCAGTGATTTATTTTTCTTGATTTCTGTGTTTTCTAGGATCATTACTTTGGAAGGGTGAAAGCGATTGGTAAGGAAGATAGTGGATTATATCTACTTGTTGGAACTGAAGTCAAGGATGAAAATACACAAGAAGTTACTTTAGCAGTCAAGGAGAAATAAGGCAACAACACTTACTTGAATAAAACAGCTGATGAAGTAGATTTGTGGCACAGAAGACTTGGTCATCCTGCTTCCAATGTACTTCAAAAGTTAGTGTCTAATAAAGTTCAAGATATAGATGATAGAACAAAAGAGTGCAGTGTATGTACTTGTGCAAAACAAACAAGATTGTCATTTCCTTCTAACAGTATTAAAACTTCAAGTAATTTTGAGATTGTTCATATGGAGTTGTGGGGTCCTTACAGAATTTCCACTATGAAAGGCAACAAGTATTTTTTTTGATGATTTTTCAAGGATGACTTGGGTGTTTTTACATAAATTGAAGAATGATGTGTGTGTTGTGATTCAACAGTTTCTTATATTTGTCAAAACTCAGTTTGATAAACCAGTTAAAGTAGTTAGAACAGATAATAACTGAGTTTGTGAACTCAACTTGTAGTACTATGTTTAAAGGTTTGGGTATTATGCATCTGTGCCTATACTCAGCAAAATAGAGTAGTTGAGAGAAAGCATAGGCACATACTAGAAGTTACAAGAGCACTTATATTTCAAGCTGAGATTCCAATCCATTTCCGGGGATAATGTGTGTTGACTGCTGCGTACTTGATAAATAGGCTGCCAAGTTTAGCTATTCAACATAAGACACCCTATGTAAATTATATGGTCAATAACCAAAGTGTGATCATATAATACTATTATGATGTTTGTGTTATGCCAAAACAATCCAAGAACATGATAGCTCATGTCTAGGGCCAGATCTGCTGTGTTTCTAGGATCTACTGAGACACAAAAGGGGTATTTACTATATGATTTGTCTACTAAGACCTTTTTTGTTAGCAGGGATGTTAGTTTCAGAGAGCATATATTTCCTTTTAAAAACCAACAACAATCAAACAAAGACAATTACCATCTCTTCTCTTTACAAGAAACAACTGTAGAAAGTGATATTATGGCTGATAAAACTCCAAAACCAAGCATATCAATACCATTTACTGATCATGTTATCTAAGAGGTACAAGTGTCATCCCAACCACAAACTGAACTACCCAGTCCAAATACACCACTTGAACAAATACATCCTGATCCTATACCACCAGTGTTACCAAATGAACCAGATCAACCTGATCCTATCCAACAAGCACCAGTGTTACCAAATGAACCAAACCAACCTGAGCCTGTCCAACAAGATATACCACCTAGTGATGTTAGAAAGTCCACTAGAGGAAAGAAACCACCAATATGGATGAGTGATTTTGTGTCACTCAACATTCACAAAGAAATACCATATTCAATGTCAAACTATGTATCATATGATAGTCTGTCACCATCTTACAAAGCTTATGTTGCAGCTTTTTCATTAGTTACTGAGCCTACAACTTATTCTCAAGCCTGCGAAGATCCTGGGTAGGTTGAGGCTATGCCGAATGAGATTGAAGCCTTGCAATCAAACAAAACCTGGGATGTGGTGACTCTGCTACAAGGTAAAAGTACATTGGATGTAAGTGGATATACAACGTGAAGTACAAATCATCTGGTGAGGTTGAAAGTTTTAAAGCAAGGCTGGTTGCAAAAGGCTATAGCCAAAAAGAGGGGATTGATTACAAAGAGACTTTTTCACCTGTAATCAAGATGAAGACTGTCAGAACAGTGTTGGCAACAGCTGCAAGAAAACATTGGCACATACATCAGACGGATGTCTATAATGCTTTCTTACAAAGAGATCTATTTGATGAAATCTACATGGACTTCCCACGAGGCTTTACAAGTCAGGGGGAGAATCAAGTGGCCAGACTTGTGAAATCCTTGTATGGATTAAAACAAACACCTAGGCAATGGAATTCTAAACTTGATGAGGCATTGACTAAAGCTCGGTTTAAACAAAGTCAACATGATCACATCAAACACACTACTGAAGGAACTATTTTGGTTCTAGTGTATGTAGATTACATTTTGATCACTGGGGAAAGCTTGAAACTGATTGAAGAAACTAAGGCTGGATTACAAAAAGATTTCAAAATGAAAGATCTAGAAGGATTTAGATATTTTTTGGGGATTGGGTTTGCAAGATCCAAACAAGGTATACTGATGAATCAGAGGAAATATTCCTTGGAATTGATATCTGAGTTGGGGCTAATTACAGAAAAAACCGCAGCAACACCTATGGATACTAATGTCAAGCTGACTATAAAGGAACTTGATGATCACAACACAGATAAACCAGTAGCAAAGGATCCACTTACTGATCAACATGCATTTAAAAAACTGATTGGTAAGTTGTTGTATCTCACTATGACCAGGTCTGATATAACATTCGGTGTTCAGACCTTAAGTCAATTCTTACAATGTCCTAAGAAGCCACACATGGATGCTGCAATTAGAGTGGTCAGGTATGTCAAGAATCAACCAAGTCAAGGTGTACTCTTGTCTAGTAGTGAAGACTGTGCAGTCACTGCCTTCTGTGATGCTGACTGGGCATCATGTCCTCAAACTAGGAGGTCTGTTACTAGTTATCTGGTAAAGATTGGTGACTCTATGGTGTCTTGGAAATTAAAAAAAAAACAAACCACAATTTCTAGAAGCTCAGCAGAAGCTGAGTATAGAAGCTTAGCAAGTGTGGTGGCTGAGTTAGTATGGATCCTTGGGTTAATGAAGGAAATTGGAAGTTAAGTCAAGGTACCAGTTGACATTTACAGTGATAGCAAAGTTGCCCTATAGATTGCTGCAAACCCTGTGTTCCATGAGAGAACAAAATATATCGAACTTGATTGTCATTTCATCTGGGGAAAAATTCTACAAGGTCTGATCACAACCAACTACATCTCATCAGAACAGCCAGCAGATATATTGACAAAAGTCTTAAACAAGGTTCAACATATGTATTTAAGTTCCAAGCTAGTAATTTGTGATAAATTTACCCCTTCCTAGCTTGAGGGGGAGTATTGAGAGAATAAGAGCCTAGGGGCAGTTTAGTCTTTTTACAGGTTAGTTAAGATGTGTTTGAAAGTTAGTTAAGAGAGGTTGAGATCTCAACTAAGTCCTAACCATAATTAGGAAATGGTAGTTACTCAAATCTGATTATGAGCTAATCTCTACATAGTATAAATACTCTTGCAATAATCATATCAAGGATTATAGTGAATAATATTTCTTTTCTACTCCACTATTCTCTCTCTACCCACTACTAGAAATTTGGTCTATGGTAACGGTGCCGTTACCGTTACAGTAGCTTGTTTTTCCGTTGCTATAGTGATAATGCAATGGTTTTAGTTACTGTTACAACAGCTTGCGTTACAATAGGTCTATTGTGACGGTTAATTGTGACGGTTTGTAAAACCGTTGCAATAGAATATCCTATCGCAACGGTTTGCTCTTCACGATCATTGCAACGGTTATGTGTCTACGGGAACAGATATGAACCGTTACAATATAGATTTTTGCATCGGTTATTCAACGCTATTGCAACGCTCATTTCTGACTATTCAACTACTGCTTCTTCCTATTGCAACGGTCGTTATAGAGCTAATGCAACGGCTATTTAATATTGCAACGATTATTTTTAGGACTATTGCAACCATTATTATAATTCTACTGCAACGGGTATTGTAGGTCTACCGCAACATATATTATGGGGCTACCGTGACAGTTATTGCGGTGCTACTGTAACGAGTATTATGATGCTACTGCAATGGATATTATGGTGCTACTGCAACAGACTAAAGAGGGCTAACATAATATAGACCACACATATATCAATCACAAGAAGAAACTATGCATAACTAAAATAATAATTCAAGATCCGACATCACAACGAAATAATAATTCAAGATCCAACATCATACCAAAATAATAATCCAAGATCCGACATCATATATTCCAAAATAATAATTCAAGATCCGACGTCATACCAAAATACTAATACAAGATCCAACATCGATCATACCAAAATAATAATCCAAGAGGTCAAGTAACATACATAAAAGCAAAATATCAAGATAATGTTTGACCATTCAAGAGGTGGAGCACACAAGTCTTCAATTTTCCAAAAAATTAACCCAATCCTCCTTAGTCGATCATGTATCTTCACTTCTTTCATCCCCTTGTTCAATTTCACCACCTACAAAAAAATGATAAGGAAAAATGATTTAGAAAAGCTTTCATAAAAGAATTTAATCTCTACAATGCATACATACTAATGATGACAAGACTAGAAATGAATATACTCTTAGTCATATTCAAAGGTATTAGTGTTCACTTGACAACCTTATTCAAACACACACCCTAATGTACTGGACAGCCATATCTCTGGTATAATCAAAGATTGCAAAATGAGAGAATGGATGATATATGAATATTTCTCCGCTCAGCCAGCACCCGCAGCCAGCACCTGCAGCAGCAGCAGCACCAGCCAAACAAGTTGTTTGTAGCCAGCAACAGCAGCACCAGCTAATAAAGGAGGGAGTGATAGGCATATTATCATAGTTAGTAGCTATTCTAACAACAACACATAGAATTGAAAACTTTAAGATGCGCAAATAGTACTACACATTCAGGTTAGACCAAATAATACATGTCATTCTTCTTAAACATAATATTAAAAACATGATGACTATTCAGATACTTAAAAACACTGAACTATCAAGAAAATCAGTTAAATTCATTTATAGCAGATCTTATATGAGGTCCCCTTTAAACATGTACTATTTTACTCGAATATACAAATAGGTATGCACATAGTTATAAACAGGGCACGTAACATACATATACACTGAAACATGATTCGAAAGAGGATTAGGACATACATTTTAAGACAAATCAACACACATTTTTAACATAAAAAGCAAAGGGAAAAAATAAGATGGGAAGATAAGAGTGTCTAGTTGCCGACCTTTTTGGAGTGCAGTGAACGGGGCTTTGGATCTCCGACTCACCCTAAAAAATGAATGACGCTCAAATCCGAGATAAGAAGAGAATGAATACTAAGTGCCTAGAGAAAAAAAATAGTAAGAAGATAATGGTTTCAAAGAGAGAAGTGGTGGCCTCAAAAACTTGTCCCCTATTGAGATATAAGATTGTATTTATAGGAGGAGATTAGGGTTATTTTGGGCGGGATTTTGAACACCATGTTTGAGTCTTGGTCAACACAACCGTTTGAATTTGAACGTTGGGATTTGGACGTCTTGCCCGAAATGGTGAGACCTTGACTGGAATGGAGAGTTTTGTCACACCTTGAAGCATGAAAACGGGAAGATGAGATAGAGACACGCCTGGAAAAGTACCCTTTGCACAAAAATGGGGAAAACAAAGTTCACTTTCGGCTGAAGGAGTTTGGCATTTTTTTCTGAGAGAGGAAATGGGAGAAAGCGGCCAAGAGGCGCCGCTGGCCTTCACCTAATGGAAACCTAGATGAATTAGGATTAAAATATGAGACTTAATAAGGTCCATCTCAACCTTTCAGCATTATAAAGCAAGTCCCTTTTACATTCTTTTCTGTAACTAATTTGGTTTGGAAGTATTGGAATGAGAGACGAGTTGGATAACAGTATCTCAGAATTTAAGTGCAAAGCATAACTTTTTCTTTCCTTCACTTTCCTTTTGTCAATACCTTCATCTCAACCTTTCAGCCTTAAAAAAGGGCAAGAAAAGGGGACCCCCAAGACACCAGAGAATGCTCATCAGTCATTCCTCCTAGAAAATTAATTCAGAAAATGGTACAAACTCCAGAAAACTGAGATGAAACTTCCAACTATTATTTAGACTGGGGTACAAACAAAAGCAGGGCATTTGGTCTAGTGGTATGATTCTCGCTTTGGGTGCGAGAGGTCCCGAGTTCGATTCTCGGAATGCCCCTAGTTAATACAAGTTTTTACTTCAATTTTACTACTTGCAACTTGTAGCTCTGATCCTTCACTCTATATTCAAATTAAGCAGGCCATTAATTGCTAACCTAATTCGATTGGCTAGGGATCTCTAAGAAAATACACTTCATATTTGCTTTTCTGCTGTCTTGGAATAATAAAAAAAATGCTATAATTTATCCTTTTTAGTTTGCAGGATATATATACAGCAACACACAGATGTGCATGCAACTTATCAACAACTTTTTTTTCCAAGTTTTAGTTTAATTTTACCATGTTCATTGTATAGCAATTTGTAGAACCAGTATAAGTCAGCTATATCGCAACAGAGAAGAAGTGAGACTAACCTTAATTGTTGCTATCTACTTGTGGGGCAGACGTAGCTTCTCCCGGTGAAGGGGCACACAATGCTACTAGCATGTCTGGACTAATTAATCCTGCACGTTGGAGTTTTTCCATTACTTTTGCAGTAATGCCTGCAGTAACTTCTGCTCGCATAGTTCTTTTTTGTTCCTCCATTTGTTCCTCCATTTTTTGGATACTTTCTTGCATTTCTTGCACTACATCATTTGTGGCATTTGAAGTTGGTTCAAAAGTTCCAGTTTTTCCTTTCAAAGAAGTCTTTGTAACCCCCCATCCATATAGTCTTAGACGTCCCGGATGTTCTGGACCCATAACGGCTGAGTATGCATCAACAGGCTGACTACCATCTGCGCTTAGTTGTGTTTCAATTTCCTCCATTTCAGCCTAACAAAGAAAATCCAACAACCACACTCAAGCAAACAAAAACTAACAATAAATAATAGATTTCAATAAAAACTTGCAATACATAATATACATACAATTTTACTAGTTGTGTCTTCATTTGACTCCTTGTACAAGCGCCCGGGTTTCCTTGCTCTTGTTTCCACAAAGATCTCCTTAAGTGATATATTTCCCTTGGTTTTTTCCTAGTCACATCAAAATGGATATAAAAAAGCGCTTAAAATGACAGGTTAAGACTTAATAAAAAAAAATAAGAGAACACACCAATTTATTGCGGACTAAAGCGAAACGTTTTTTGGCGACTGTGTGCGGATTCAACAACTTCTTCCGATTCTCAGCATTTGTTTTAGACATTTTCTGCAACAGAGACAAGAAGATAAGAAGAGGAATTACAAGAAAAAAGAAAGCAGTAGCAGTAGCGCTACTGCAGCAGAGAAGAGAAAGGTAAAAAAAACCTACAACGACAGCCATATCGCAGCAAAGAAAGAGAAGACAGAGAGACAGAAGGACACTTGCACCAAAGAAGACAAATGTATTCTGGAAATATATTTTACCTGGAATTTCTCAGACTTCCAATATTCGAGGAGCTCTGTAAATTGACATTCCGGAATATGACCTGGCCTTTTTGCCATTATGATTTCATCAGTAACTTTTGGTTTGTAACAAAGTTTCTTCAAGTCACTTTTATGCCTTCTCCAAGCAGCATGAATTGCATTCAAAGTCCACTTTTTGCCAGCTTCAGGAATATCATATTTCTCCTACAATTTTGTGTCATTTTGTTTGCATAAACAATACTTTTAACAGATACTTAAATATTGGAAACTTCAAACCTTGGTATATATCCATAAATCATCTTTTGTGTCCATTTTCCTCCAATCAAGTATATCAAATGGGCAAAGGGTCGCAGTTCTCGCTAATGTACCGAGGAAGCTACCAAACTCTATTACAACATCTTCAGTAGGACCAATAGGTTGATTGAGCCTATTCAGTAGGATCAATTTACGCTCATGTCGGCTATGCACACTATGCATTTGCGTTCTGCCTCTTTTTCTTTTCTGAGTCGAAGGGCCTAAAGTTAAAAGAAAATGTAAGAAATTAGAAGTCATGGATGAATTTAATAAGTTCGTAAGCTATGTGTTACCTTCTTCAGATTGTTCATTTGTGGGAGGAATTGTAGAATCCATTTGCATTTCCTCCTCGACGGGCTGTTGCTCCTCGACGGGCTGTTGCTTTGCAACGGGCTGTTGCTCATCTATATGTTGCTCTTCTACAAGTTGCTCATTTTGGTTAGCTTGTGGTGATACTGGATGTTGTTCTCCAATTAATTATAGCAGATGATCTCTCTCTGGCCTTATAGCTCGAACAGTTTCATTTGTGGTTAATAACTGCCGTTTTTTATTTGCCAAGGATGACAATGAACCAGGTTTAGCATATGCTCTGGTTTGAGCTCTTTTGCTTCTTGTTGAAGACCCTTGTTGACTCATGACTATCCAGATCTGTGTAAATCTAAGACTGAACAAGTGAGAAAATCTGGAGGACAAAAATAATAAGCATGATACATATTATTAAAAATCTGATATAACACATGATGAAGATGTTGAAGATCATGATAAGATCACTGATCATGATAAGGTTACTTAGGAAAAGTACAATCTTATTATTGTTATTGTTAAGTAGTTGTGATAAGCTTAAGTATTAGAATTTAGTTAAATGTATAACTCTATCATAGACTAGTTTCCTTCATGCATTAGAAGTGTGCTATACGAGTGGTGCATGTGTATAAATACACTACCACTGCATCTGTAAGTATTATCAGTGAATACAAAGCATTTCTGCATAGCCTCAGATTTCTCATGGAATCAGAGCTTTAAGCTCTTCTTCTGCTACTGAAAATCTCTGGTTATTAAAACTCAGTCCAAAAAAAAAATGGCATCAACTCCTAACACTCTTTCAGCCTCTTCTTTGCACCATCTCATTTCCTGATATGGAGGACTCAAATGTTGCAACTCATTCAAGTCATGAGATTAGCCTATCTCATCAAGGATGAACCAACCACAGTAGATGATCCAAAACTGACAGTCTCTGAAGAAACTACTGCTAGCAGTGGTAAAAGCAGTGACAAAGCTAGTGATAAAAGTTGTGAGAAAGCCAGTGATAGTAGTGATGATTGGGAACAAAAGGATGTGTTGTTGAGAAGTTGGATTTCTGGTACTCTATCAGAAGAAACCATGAGCCAATGTTTCCAGTCTAAGGTGATCACAACACCAACATCTAAATACCATGCTATATCCCATTCTCCAAATAACATAATTTAGTGGTAATTTAAATTACCAGGCTCTACATAGAAAATGATACCTTTAAAGGCTCCTTTGACTCATATGTATTGGAATATATCATTTCGTTGTGTACTGAATTCTCCCTTGGTATCCTGTCTTCATATTTGTTTATCTATCTCTATTTGCTGCTTAGGAGGCCTGATATTATCCAATATGTATTGAGCTAAATCTTCATATAAACATCTCTTTAGTTTCTGTTTTTCCCATTTTCCATGCCACATTCTGCTATTGATATCCTCATTACACCAAAAGTCAGGTGGTGTTACAAAATATAGATCCCCTAGTCCTATCTAATTATCAAATGAAAAACATGAGCCAATGTTTCCAGTCTAAGGTGACTTCAGGAAAACATGATCCAATGTTTCCAGTCTAAGGTGATCACAACACCAACATCTAGATACCATGCTATATCCCTAGTGATGTTTGGCATACCAGACTTGGGAATCCAAACTCTAAGTTTTTAGAAGTTTTAGACAAAAATAAGTGTATCAATATCACTTGTTGGAATAAAAGTCCTACTGTTTGTGTTAGTTGTCAAATGGGAAAAGGTTGTAAATTGCCTTTTGGCTTGAGAAATAAGATTGAAAAGGAACCTTAAGAAAATCAGAATTCTTTGAGGTGTTTGTCAAGTTCCAGAGAATGGTTGAGAAACAGTTTTCTAAAAGCATTAAAGTGTTTCAAAGTGATGGAGGGGGTGAGTTTTCTAGCATTGTAGGAAGCCTGCAATATTTGACACTGACCAGACCTGACATAACTTATGCTGTCAACCTTGCTAGCCAGTTCATGCAGAATCCCAACTCTGTGCACTTTCAGGCTGTCAAGAGGATACTAAGATATGTACAAGGAACTATTTCTCATGGGCTATGTATTATATCTCAGTCCTCATTCAGACTATATGGCTTCTCAGATGCAGATTGGGCAGGGTGTGCAACAACAAAAAGATCCACCACTGGCTACAGCATATATCTTGGTGCAAATTGTGTATCCTGGTCCTCTAGGAAGCAAAACACAGTGGCAAATCGAAGTCAGCCTCCTCTTCCGATGTTTCCATAGATACATCTTGTGAATGTTGTGCAAGGGAAGACACATCAATGATATCAACAGGGAGATCTTCTCTTGACCATCTGACATCGACATCGAGTAATCTTTCTGATGAGCCAATGTCATCATTAGGCTCCCTCCAAAATGTTTCTTCAATATTAGGACAATTCTCTTCCTCCAATTCATACAAATCAACCGGGACTTTATTTCTTGCATAATAAACCCCTTTCTCAATTGGATCCTCCACATAAAAAACTTGATGCACTTGAGATGCTAGTACAAAAGGGTCGTCAGTGCTGCATTTTTTATTGAAGTATACCCGAGTCAACCCATAGCCATCGACTTCATTATGAAACCAATCACATCTAAATAGTACAACACTAAAACAACCCCAATAATCAATATCAATGATATCTTGAATAACTCTATAATAGGCAACCATTCCATCAACGGGATTTTGGTCTCTGGCACTAGCAAAACTATCAGTTGTTGCTGACAAACTCACTCCACTATTTTGAGTCTTGCATGAGGCATCCCGTTTCATCGTATGAAATCGGTATCCATTGATGAAATATCCAGTATATCTTCTGGCCACTACATTAGGCCCATAAGATAGCCATATTATATGATTGGGCACTTTAACTGTTTTAACTTTCTCTTTTAACCAATCACCAAATTCTCAACTATGAATTCGTGCTTTTGCCCATGCATTTCCTCTACCACGTTTATCAGTTATACTCTTATGTTCCCTGCAAGCATGTGTGTTATATTAATCATTAGGTATATAAAAATGAAATTTATAACACATTATCATAATAAATAAAGTTCAAAATTCAAATGACTATTTTTTCTTACTTGATAAACGTCTCTACTTGTTCATCTCTAGTATTGAACAAAGCATACCGATGTGCTTCAACCCACTGATGACTATCCATGTCAAATGTCTTGCCTTTCCTTTTCTTCTTACTTCCAATTGGATGGCCTGTCTTAGGAAATATATGTGAAAAATCATTTCCCTTTGTTTGAACATCTTCATCCTCGGTCTGATACCTATTAAATCTTGTCTTCACCCCATCATGTAGGTATCTTGAACAAAAGGTCAAACACTCTTCGGCCATAAAACTCTCCGCTATTGATCCTTCTGGATTGGATCGATTCCGAACGAACCCCTTGTACTTACACATGTTTCTCTCATTAGGATACATCCAACACAAATGAACCGGACCCCCAAGCTTAATTTCATCTACTAAATGGATAGGCAAATGTGTCATTATATCAAAAAAGGTTGGAGGAAAAATCTTTTCAAGGTCACATACTATATCTATGATTTCAGCCTTCATTTTATCAAGATCTCTTCTTCTTATAACCTTACTACATATGGTTCTAAAATAATTCCCCAACCTAATCAAGGCCAAAGACACATTCTTGGGTAACACTTTCCTAACCGCAACCTGAAGCAAGTACTGCATTATGAAATGAGCATCATGGCTCTTATATCCTGATACTTTCATCTCCTCCATTTGCACACGACATGATATATTAGAGGCACACCCTTTTGGTAATTTGACATTTTTTAAAACAGTGCAAAACAACCTTTTCCCCTCTGGTTTCATAGAGAAACAAGCTTTAGCCAGATGAATTTTACCATTCTTATCATCTTTAAATGGTTGAAGCTCCTTGCGTATCCCCATCTCGTGCAAGTCATAGCGAGAATTTACATGATCTTTGGACTTTCCAGGTACATCTAACAAAGTCCCAAGCAAACTATCATATATATTCTTCCCTATGTGCATCACGTCAAGATTGTGCCTCAATTTGTTATGTGCCCAATATGGAAATTTAAAAAATATGGATCTTTTCTTCCATGGACCATCACTCTTCCGAGCCCTTTTCTTTCGGCCCTTCCCAATGACATTATTGAATTCACGTAGCTCTTCAAGCACTTCTATGCCTGATAAGGGAGTAGGTGCAGCTTTATGCTCCTCTTTACCATCAAATGATTTCTTATCTCTTCGGAATGGATGATCAGGAGGTAAAAATGCTCGATGACCCAAGTAACACATCTTACGACTATGTTTGAGATATTGAGAGCAAGTATCATAATTACAGGTGGGGCATGCCCATTTCCCCTTGGTGCTCCATCCGGAAAGCATTGCTAGTGCTGGAAAATCACTAACTGTCCACAATAAAGCTGCACGCATTAGAAATGTTTGGTTAGTTTCAGCATCATATGTTTCCACTCCCATTTCCCATAGTTCCTTCAACTCTGCAATTAGCGGTTGTAGGAACACATCTATATCGTTTCCAGGAGACGATGGACCTGGAATGATCATTGACAACATTATATACTCCGGCTTCATGCAAATCCATGGTGGCAAATTATAGTTCATTAACATAACTGGCCATGTACTATAGGAAATGCTCATGGTTCGGAATGGATTGAAACCATCACTTGAAAGACCCAATCGAACATTACGAGGATCTTTAGAGAAATCCGGGTGCAATGAATCAAAATCCTTCCAAGCTTCCCCATCAACAGGATGTCTTAAATTCCCATCTTTGGGTCGTTCAGTTGCCATCTCATGGCTACAGATGTTTCAGAACACATTAATATCCTCTGAAGCCTAGGCTTTAAAGGGAAGTACCTTAAAACCTTTGCTGGGATTTTGGTGTTCTTATTAGTCAAATCATCACGAACATTTTTCCATCTAGAAGAACCACACACAGAGCAATTATCTATCTTCGCATTGTCATTCCAAAATAGCATACAGTCGTTAGGGCATGCATGAATTTTCTCATAACCAAGACCCAAATCTTTTATCACCTTTTTTGCCTTGTTGAAAGACTCGGGTAGCTGAGCAAATGGAAATGCCTCTTTTATCAAGTCTAATAAGTCTGAAAAGGCTACATTACTCAACCCGTGAATGCATTTAAACAAGTACAACCGAATGGTGAAACTCAACTTAGAAAAATTCTTACACTCTAGGTACAACTCTTGTTTCCCTTCGTCAACTAATTTGAAAAATCTCTTTGCATCTTCAGATGTTCCCTCTCTCACTCCTTCATGCAACAGATCACCTTCTACATTCCTAAAAGTATCATAAAGTAGTCCATCGATATCGTCATGCATGTCGGAAGTTTCATCATCATTGGTTGGATGCGGCATATTTGTTGAAGAAAATCCTTCTCCATGGAAAACCCATTTGGTGTATCCATTAACAAATCCATAACCAAACAAGTGATTCTCCACCATCGTTCGAGTATGCCAATACCGATTAAAACTCCTTTTACAAGGGCATAGTATTTCATTTCCTTGAGAAGCTCGTTCAAATGCCTTATCAAGAAAATACTTCACTCCACGATCATACTCATTGGTGGATCTTCGGAGATCCATCCAACTTTTATCTATAGTATCCATTGAATATCCTACGTGACATGAGCATAACATCAAAATCAAAATTCAAATAGCAAATTTCAGCAGAAATGCATACAAAAAGAGAAAAGTATCACTTTTCCCCATCAACCCAATGTTTTGCTTTGAAGAATGATCCAAGAAAAAGAATAATTCCATGGTTAGACTACATAGAGATCACAGTTTTATCAAATCCACAAACAAATGCAAATGATTTTTTTTCCCATATGATAAATATGTGATTTTTTGGTGGTCGATGATGGCAAAGTAAGATGAAGAAGAAGACAAAATAAAAATTAAAAAGGAAATGCTTAATTAGATTTCCCTCCACACACACAAAAAAAAAAAAAGGTTACCCTCCTCACGCGCTTCAACTAAGTGCAACACACACATTATACCAACTCAGCAAAAAGTATTCAATAGGTACATGTTTTGAAGAGTTCGAGTGTCAAATTGAAACAAGCTTAGGTTTAGGTGGCCATGAGGAATTTGTGGACAAGTTTAGGGGGCAGTCTATGACTTTTGCCTTAAAAATAAGGAAATTGGGCCCCTTCTATTTACAACTGAAGCTACCTAGTCAAGAAAAACATACTGTCCAATATAAGTGACACAACTAAAGTGTTTCAAACATCAAACTGATTAACAGATATATCATGAGCACAAAAATTCAGTACTTCAGTTGTTGCAATGTACAGCTCCAACAATTTGAACAAAACAATTTAAATCCACTTTGAAATACCCCACATTTACTTCGACATGTCTCCTAATATTGCTCGGTTACTCAGACTTCACCGGCAAATAGATTTCCCTATCAGATATTTATCATATCCAGAAACTAAAATCCACAAACAAATGCTGAAGATATTTTCTTTCTACAAAAACCTAGACTTTCAAGAATGATTCAACAAAATGGAAGAAAAACATCAATTCCATGGCTAGACTACATAAAGTTCCCATTTTTATCAAATCCACAAACTAAAATCCACAAACAAAAACATGCAAATGCCGAAGAACCTTTCTTTCCTTAAAAATCCAGTTCTCAACTTTGAAGGATGATCCCAAGAAAATGGAAGTAAAAACAACTCCACAACTAGACTACATAAAGATCACATTTTATCACACCCATAAACTAAAATCCACAAACAAATGCAGAAGATTTTTTGTTTCCACAAAAACCCAGTTCACAAATTTCAACAATGATCCAAGAAAATGAAAGAAAAATGTTAATTCTACAGCTACACTACTTAGATATCCCATTTTTTTTCACACCCAGAATTAATTCACAACCAAATGCAGTAGATATTTTGTTTCCACAAAAAAAAAAAAAAAAACGCAGTTCATACAGATTCAAGATGTTGTACGAAAATCAACAATTCCATAGCTAGACTACATAAAGTTAACATTCTTATCACACCAAGAAACTAAAAATCCACAAACAAACTCATAGAATTTCTGATTTTTAAAAATACTACAACAATAATACATGTTAAGAGAGACAACGATGAAGACAACGATGATGCAAACCTGTTGATGCAAAAAGCTAGAACACTAATTAGCTGAAGACAATGATGAATTTTGCTTGACAAACTTCAAATCAGAATAAATTAGTCACATTGCTAAAGAAAACCCATTGTTAAAAGCTTCAACTGAGAAGAAATATTTGATGAAATGTTTCCACTGATATGTTTATTCAGATACGGTCTATTTTTTGGTCATTATCTTTTATTAAAAAATGGGGGTTTTGGCGGGTCCAATAGAATAAGTGGAGGGAAAAATATTGGGGGGAAATATTGGGGGAAAGAAAACTGTCCCAATAGCTAAATTTTCTTATATGACTGTTGCAATAGAATCATCTATTGCAACGGTTCCAATACCCGTTACTAAATGTACGTCTATAGCATCGGTTATCTGACTAACGCGACGGTTTAATTTTATAAATGTGTTGTTAGGTCAAAGTGTCTTTGCAACGGTTAAAACCGATGCAACATATAGTCTATTGTGACGGTTTAGTAACTGTTGCTAAAAAACCGTTGCTATAGGCCTATTTTCTAGTAGTGACCCTAATGTCTTCTTCTTCATTTCTTCATCAATTTGGCTTCCTAATATTTTGAATTCACACAAAATAACACATGTTTTCCATTTGTTGAAGATTCAGCAAAAGTAAAATAGATGAATTTTCTGGAAAATTTTGAAACGTTGCATTATCTCTATAATTAATGAGTTGCAATCAAACGGGCGTCTTTTGTGAAATTCTGTAACAATTTTTATCATGTCTAACCATGGTAATGGAGGAAGTAAATGTTAATTATAGGGGATTAATGAGTTGATTGTTGACCTTTTAGAATATCACATAAATAAGGGATGTTTAATTTTCTTACTATTTGAAAGAATGAAATGGAGAAAAAAGAAGGAAGGAAGAGAAATTTCAGGAAAGTAATTAATTGTATTAATAGTGAACTGATGAGAGCGATAAATAAGATATCTTTAAATGGTAATCCTGGCCTTAGAGAGGTGTCACGTCACTCTCTTATTGCCAGCTTTATTATATAGAATATATAGATTGATTGGCTGAGACACACACAAACACTCAAATCTTACATTTAACCCCAATGCATTTAGTTGTGAGTACTCTTAAACACTTTCTTCTTTTCTCCACGCTATTGTTAGTATATTACTATTGTAATTTTAGATCCTCAAAAAAATTCAATTTCATGATGTATTATTATAACTATACCAATTGAAAGCGTGAACATATGATTAATTATGTTTTTCTCTAGTGCATCTAGAGCTATAATTAAGGGCATAAAAAAATGAAATATGCATAAAGAACCGATTTGTCTGTTACTTTCACATGGTGGTGTCAAAACCAAATAAATTCCTTATATTTATGTTTAAAGTTAAAGGCTAAAATTTACATATCAAATTGAACTTCACTATAGCGCATTCAGTCCATTTCTAAAGCACATACCGGTCTAATCCACATAAATAGTTAACTTTAGCACTTGTTTCCCTTACTTTCAAACTATTTGATCATTCATTAGTAAATATGAAGCACCGCCACAGGACTGATGACTTGGTGTTTGTTTTTTCAAAAAAGTTGATATAATTACTGCAAAGGGGAAAATAGCGCAAATGCAACAAATTCCGAGCATGAAAGAAAATTGCAGTTGATTCTATGGGAATGAAGCACAATAGTAACATAAATTAATGTAGCCAATATATTAAGTCTTAAATAAATCTTGTAATACAATAAACTGTAATCTATACATAATATAAAGCTAGGCATAGACAAGGTGACACGGCACCCCTCTATGGCCTTTATTGCTATTTATCTATTATTTCCTTTTTTTTTGACATTTTTTCTATTTTTTTTCATTGACTATATTTAAAATCCTATATAAAGGTAATAAACATTGTAGTAAATATAAATAATAAATGAATTAATAAAGAGTAGTAAGGCAGCATGCGTGAGCGTTACCTACAAAATGAGGAGGTTGTGAGGAGTCAGGTTGTAAATGCAATAAAGAAAATTAAATGATAATAAAGAGTCTAGGATGAATTCATCTTTAATTGCAATACAAGAATTTAATTCTTTCTCTAAAATCCCCTCTCTTCCTAATATTTCTTCCATTTTCTTCCAAATCTCGACCCTTCTTTATCTGCACTTCTTTTTTCTTCTTTTCTATTTACTTGATTTTGATTAGGTTTTGTGTAAATATATGTATTTGAGACGTTTTTCAACTAGAAAATTTTAGATAGATTTTGTGTATTAGCTATGTATTTGAAACTTTTTCCAACTAGAATGCTTACAATATTAGAATATCAACTGTTATCACTCTTTTATGTTATTTGTCCTATTTTTATTAATTTTAGTTGGAAATGTTTTATTGTTGATCTTTGTTGGAGGCTTTTCTAATTGAATTATTGTAGTTGAATTCTAAATATGCTTAGAGTGTCAATTATGGTGTTTCATTTTTTTTTTCCTTTCTTTTTTGGTTTATTCCAAATTTATTGACTTTAGATTTGTTGTTTTTTGCAGGTTGGTAGGTGTGTGAATTTTTCGGATCTGAATTATTTATTTTAAGCTTATGGAAAAGGAGAGAGAATGCAACATCTATAAAGATCTAAAATCCGCAAGTGTCTATTATATTAATTCTCCTGCTTTTTCCTCATAATGTTGTGCTCACAGTGTTTGTGTTTGTGCACATATATGATTTTTTTTTAAAATTCATAAATCTTTTAGAAAAGTTTAACCCAATATAACATATATGTATATGTATGTATATATGTAAGGCGTAACTGAATTTATAGACTAACAATTTGAATGGAGGATGTATATATAATTGACTTTAGGTTTGTTGTTTTTTGCAGGTTGGTCAATGTGAATTTGGCGGATTTGAATTATTTTATTTTAAGCTTATGAAAAAGGAGAGAGGGTGCAACTATAAAGATTCAAAATCCGCAAGTATATATTATATTAATTCTCTTGCTTTTCCTCATAATGTTGTGCTCACATTGTTTGTGTTTGTGCACATGGATCAAACAATTTTTTGTTAAATTCATAACCTTTTAGTAAAATTTAACCCAATAGAAGATATATGTATATGTAATGCGTAATTGAATTTATAGACTAACAATTTGAATGGAGGATGTATATATAATCAGGTTACTCCAGGTGATATTTTTTTTATCTTGATGTACTTATAATTTCTTAGAACATTTATTAATTGTAAGCATATTTTAAAAATGTATGACATTCTTACAAGTTGTTCTTGAAATTTTTATTTTCTTATTCGTTATTTTCTTCTGTATAGGAATTGTTTTCTTCCGTGTAGGAATATATATTAACGAATGAGCCTTATTACATGATTTTTTTAAAAGGAGTCCAAATTGAAGTTGGAACTAATAACTCCTTCTTTTTCACTTTGAGAAATGATGATTACGTGATTTGCTTTAAAATAGTTAAAGTCTTATGAATTAATACCCTATTTTATAAAGTTTTTTGCCTTGATTGTTCGGAAGTGACTTTATTTCGTATTCTTGGAATTAATGTAATATCACATAAACAAAAAGCATTATAGAGATACATTAAAAAAAATTACATTTGTGTTACGTTTTAGCTTTCAATATGTTAAAAGTGATACCTCCACAATTTCCTTTTAGAACTTTAGAAGCAATATCTTTTCTCATATTTATAGCTCTTTTGTTTCCAAATTGAATTGTTCAATTCCGCTAATATCATTTTTGGGAAAATACATAAATACCCCCCAACGTATACTCGGATTAATTATGACGCACCCAACCTTTACGGGCGACCTATTACCCCCCCACCCCACCCCACCCCACCCCAGTCTTATTTTTAAGTATTTTAGTGACCATTTTTTAGTGAGCCCCATTTTTTTTAACTCATTTGTAGTACACGCGCCTTTTTAATTTCCAAATCAACATTATTTTTTAACTCCCTTTTCATTTCACCCCCATAAACATAAACGAAAAATTATTTTCACTCCCCTCTCTCTCTCTCTCATCGATTTTCACTGCATTTGCACTATTTACCTTGATAATTTTCAAGCGATCTTCCACCATATACACTAATTCGCGTAATACTTAGTGATTTCTGAGGTCGTTTTTGCATTCTCAAGTTTGGTGAAGTTTGTTTTGCTGAAGAATGCTATCATTCGCGATTTTGCAGGTTAAGATTTTTTCGTTTTGTGTATTTTGTAGTGTATTTCTCTACTGATATAGTTTTCTTGTTAGGGTTTTGACACATTTAATTATTTGCTTGCATTCTAGGGTTTTGAATCGGGTTGTTTGTTAATTTAGGGTTTTTTTTTAGTAGAATAAGATAAATTAACGAGTAACTTTTGCTGCTAATTTTGTTAAAAATCATATGTTTCCCTTTGATGTTGCTTGTTGGTGAAAAGTTTTGTTGCTTTGTAATTTTCAGGTATGGCTGAATTTATTTATGTTACGTTGAGATGGTTTTATGCTGGGGTCTTTGATTTAAGTAGTGGTGTGCCAAGATATGAGGGTGGTAATTGTACAGAATTCTTAGATGTCGATGTTGATAGGTTAGTCATATTTTGAGCTTAGGGACTACATAAAGAAATTAGGATATAGTCCAAGTTGTGGTTTTAAGGTGAAGTCCCCTAATAGTGACATTCTTGTAGATATACTTACTGACTAGGATATTTTTGACCTTTCCCTAAGTTTGAAAGATGGGGACATTGTGGAGATTTATGTCTGCCACATGGTAGATGAACCAGATGTGCCCCCATTGCCTTTGGAATATCTTGTTCCCAACAACCAAACAAAAAGTGATGCTTTTAATAAAGTTGGTGGGGGTATCCAATGTGAACCAAATGGTTCTCAAAGCAACCCTAATGAGAACCTAGCCACTGAAAATACACCACTTGAAACTGCTGCAACTACTACTTCACCCTCTCATTTTCCCACTAATTCTTCAACCCCACAAACAGAAGCTGCTGAAAATTCACCCAAACAAACTGAACCTACAGATGGTGAACATGCAAAGCAAGTAAGTAGTGACCATGTTGACTCTCACTCAACAGATTCTGATGTAGAATCAGACCATGTGGCAGTATTTGATGGTCCAGATGGTGATGATAGATCTGATGTACATGAGGAAGTTAGAACATTTAGGGCTGAAAGAAGGGATTATGAGAGAAAGACTAGAAGAGAGAAAAAGGGGCAACCTAACATTGATGATGTACCTTTAGGTGAAGTTGAACAAGGCATAGGATTTGATGAAACAAAACCTAATAAAAGAGATTTGGAAGGAAGGGTAGGTGGTGATGAACCCTTTTACCTTAGTTCTAATGCATATAGTTGTACATCTGATGAGGATGATGCTGAGGAGGGGGTAACCTTGAAACCTAGAAGGGAAAGTAAATACATAATTTGACCCTACATGTAAGAAGGTATTATGGAAGCTTGGTATGATTTTTTAGAGTGTTAATGAGTTTAGAGATGTTGTGACTAGATATTCACTTCAGAAGCATATTCAGTTAGATAAGTTTGCCAATGAGCCTTCAAGGGTGAGGGTCACATGTAGGGATAGTTGTCCTTAGTTAATTTATGCTAAACTGGACAATTCAACCAAGAATTTTCAAATAAAAACATACTATCCTAAACATAGATGTGTTCAGACCACAAGGAACTATATGTGCAATTCTAGGTACCTAGCTAGCCACTACAAAGATAGAATTACTGAACAACCAAACATCAGAATTTGCAAACTCCAAGAGGCAATTAGGAAGGAACTTGGTGTACATGTTGACAGGTCCACTGTTAGGAGAGATAGATCTAAGGTTTTAGTAGAAATCATGGGTGATCAAGTAAAAGAGTTTTAAAGAATACTTGATTATAGAGATGAAGTGTTGAAAACAAATCCAGGAAGTACTTGTGTAGTGAAAGTGTCTACTACAGAATTTGCTGAAGATGGTAGGCCTTGCTTCTTAGGTTTCTACATCTGTTTTGATGCCTTGAAAAGGTCATTTTTGAGTGGTTGTAGAAGATGCATTGGGTTAGATGGCTGTTTTTTAAAGGGTTGTAGCAAGGGTCAACTGCTAGTTGTTGTGGCTAAGGATGGCAATAACCAGATGTTGCCAATTGCTTGGGCTGTTGTGGAGTATGAGAACAAAACCACATGGACTTGGTTTATGAAAATATTGATTCAAGACTTGAACTTAAGGGATGGGACTGGTTACATAGTCATTTCAGATATGCAGAAGGTACTAAACTGTTGATTTTATATTGTTTATGTTGTTACACTTTGCTGATTTAAACTGTTCTTTTTTCAGGGGCTTCTTACCACTATAAAAGAGCTGCTACCAGAAGTGGAGCAGAGGCAATGTGCTAGACACATCTTTGCAAACTGGTCAAAAGATTGGGGAGGCCTTGAAAGGAGGCTGATTTTTTGGAAATGTGCTAGAAGCACATTTGAGGCAGATTTGAGGAGAAATTTGGACAAATTAGAGCTGCTTGGTGGTGAGAAGATTATTGAGGATTTACTCTACTACAAGGAACACACTTTTTGTAAGGTATACTATAATACTAAAACTATGTGTGACATCACTGACAATAATATGGCTGAGAGCTTTAATGCTTGGATCTTTCCTGCAAGACACAAGACCATCATAACCATGCTAGAAGAGATTAGGGTAAAGGTAATGACTAGGATAGGTGTGATGAGGTCTTTTTCAAACACTTGGGTGACTAGAATATCTCCAATGGCATTAAGGACATTAGAAGAAAACATGGGGAAGTCAATGAACTGTAATATTGTGTTTAATGGTGAGCAAGGGTTTGAGATTCTTGATGGTCCATATCAGCACACTATTGATATTGTCAATGAGAAATATAGTTGTAGGTCATGGCAGCTCAAAGGAATACCATGTCCATATGCCGTTTGTGCCATGTTGTACAAGAAGTATGAATCTATTGACTATGTCCATGACTACTATAGCAAGAAGAACTGGTTCAAAATATATTGTCACTACATTCAACCAATGACAAATATAGCAATGTGGCCTAGGTCTGGTAATCCTGCTATTGCACCACCAATCATCAAAAAAATGCCAAGCAGGCCCTCAAAAGCAAGAAGGAAAGAGGCCAGTGAAACAAATAAATCTGGAAAAATGCCAAGAACAGGTATGTTGATGACTTGCAGCCAATGTGGAGGTAAAAACCACAATAAAAGAGGTTGTCAAAGGGTATGTCCTTCCTACAATTTTCATAACTTTGCACTGTACTATTGAATTTTTATGAATTTGCATTTTACTTGTAGAGTGGAACATGGGCTGCTTTTGCTGTTTCTCAAACCACTACTGCATCTCAAACATTTGATGCTTCTCAAACCACTGTTGCCTCTCAAACCACTGATGCCTCTCAAACAACTGTTGTTTCTCAAACAACTACTGCTTCAAACAATGTCCCAAGGCCAAAGGAGAGACCAAGAAAAGCACCTGTGGTACCTGAAACTCCTCCAAGACCAATGGGTAGGCTAAGAAAAGAACCTAATGTGCCTAGTGCTCCTCCAAGACTAAGGGGAAGGCCAAGAAAATAACCTAATGTGCCTAGTGCTCCTCCAAGACCAAGGGGAAGGCCAAGAAAAGAACCTGCAGTTGCTACTCCAAAGCCTAGAGGAAGGCCAAGAAAGATAACAGAGGTTGTTGCTAGTCCTGCCCCTCCTGTTCTCAAAAGTGTTGATTCTGAGGGTCCCCCTACTTACCCAAATAAAAGATCAAAAACAGTTGGTATGGGAGTCTTTGTTGCTGAAAGTGGTTATACATCCCTGAATGTAAGTTTAATATTTTCTTTACAATGGCATTGGTATGTGAAGTTGTGAAGTGACTAATTTTCAAACTTGTTTATTACAGCATGGCATGCCTACTAGTAGAGTGCTGAATTTTGGTGGTAAACATCAAGCAAGTTAGCCTATAAGATCTACTGAAGTCACAGGAGACCTTGGTCGCAAGGCAAGGCAAGGGATGAGGTACAAAGGCAAACCATGCTACTCAAGAAGCATGCTTGATGAGATTAGAAGGGACAAACTCAACAGGGCCACTAGCAGCAAAGGAAAGAGGCCATGGAAGTGATGACCATTATTTAGATGACTAGAATTAAGTTGTTTTTGGATATTAAACACTTTGTATGAATTAGGCAGTTTGGAAGACTTGAATTAGCAGTTACAATGACTTAAGTTAATGTTTTCTGCTTAATTAAGTGTTGGAATGACTTATTAATCATACTTGTTTGTGTCCATTGTTTGTGCTCTGTTAGCTGTGGTACTGCATACTGCATTTTGGTAAACATATTTGTGCAGCGTGTTACTTGAGTAGTGATTTATGATTTGGGCAGTGTGTACATTGAGCAGTAAAGTTAAATGTGTAGTGTGTGTACTGTGCAGTGTGTGTGCATATAAATGTGGGCAGATTTCTGTGCCGGCTTGAATTTAGGTACATTGGCTAAAATGAATTCAGTCAGCCTTCATTGGACGATTCAATTCAATCTAATTGAATTCAGGTACATTGACTGGTAGTTGGGAAGGCTAATGGGAATTGTAACCATTCAATATCATCAGCCTATAAATAGGCTATTAAGCTGTCATTTTCAACTCATCCCTACACCATTCTTTCTCATTCAAACAACGAATTTCATAGCAAAATGCCTCTAGGTGAAGATGAAGTGATTTACTTCGAGAAGAAACTAACCAAATCATACGTTAACAACGATGACTTTGTAGTGTTATTTTGCAAACTTATTTCAATTGACGTGTTTCATTATTCATAATGCCTCATGTATTTTGTGCAGATCCTACCTTCTGAAATACAAGATTCTCTTCCAAACACAACTACACAAGCTGTTGTTTTCAACGAGTAGCGTGAATACAATATGATGTATAAGGTTGGCGCGCATACCCGCCTCTGCCAAGGGTGGAAGGATTTCATTGATGCAAACCTTCTAAGGGAGGGACATGTCTTATGCTTTAATGGTTGTGAACATAATGACAAAGTAACCTTCTTTCTTAATATCAAGAGGGAGGTTATTGAAATAGATTAGGTTTCTCCCTATTATGTAAAGTTTATGAATTATCAATGAAATCTATATCTATGAACTTTATCTTTATCTATGGTTTTTCTTCTCAAATTGAAAGAAGACAACTTTTTAATTGAACATCCATGACAAGAAACTTCTTCAACTTACATACATAAAGTGAATAACAATCACTTAAACATCATTCAACATACAAACATGTAATCCTACTATGGCAATCGACATTGGTAATGCTTGTTCAAGAACACCCAATAAACCAAATAACAACACCAAAGAAACACAAAAACAAAAACTTGTTAATAGTAAAGCATCTACCCTTCTTCTCTTGTTCAAGCTTCATCACTTTCATCTCTTCTTCAAGCTTTGACACTTTCATCTCTTCTTCAACCTTTAACACTTTCATCTCTTTATTTGTAGTGATATTCTCATTACCGATGGCCATTTCACTATTGTCATTACCAATATCTCCATCAATGCAAGAAGACTCTCCTTCTTCCATTTCATTTGTCAAACCAACTTCTTCCGCCATTTTCTTCTTCAATTCCACTGCTTGCTCTTACATTTTGTTAATCAATTTGTGAATAACAAACTTAGACCTTTCATCAATAGGATTATCCCTCCATTCAAATAACTTACATTTCTTAGCCTATAAAATAAATTCAACTCATGTTAGACACACTGTAATGTGTGGCAGAAATAAGGCACGCAACATACAAAAAAAATTTGTACCCCATAGAATGGGCATGTCCAAAATCTTCTTCCGGGATTATTAGGAGACCAAGAAATCTTTATTTTTAATAATACTCCGTGCTGGCATCGCACTTGACGCTTCATCTTTGGATCATCATTTTCAGTACAAAGATATTTCAACTCCGATTTGAACTCTTTCATTAAGTACCCTAGAAAAAAAAATAAGTGAAAGATATAACATATAAATAAAAGATGAGAATAATAATGAGATTGGAGAAAATAATACTTACCACTAGAATCCATGGCACAGATTTCAATTTTTTTTTTCTTCAAGTTATGGCAACAATGGAGTCAAAATTAGAAAATGAAGAGAGAAGGAAGAGAAAATAAAGGGGGAGGGGGGTGGGGCGGGTTTTTTACCGTTATTTTTTATCCACGTGGCCAAAAATAACAGGTCAAATACCCCCTCATGCGCTGCTTAGTCGTGTAGTCACGCACAGTGCCAGCACAGCGCTAAAAATAAGACTGGGGGGTAATAGGTCGCCCGCAAAGGTTGAGTGCATCATAATTAATCCGAGTATACGATGGGGGTATTTATGTATTTTCCCATATCATCTAATTCTCATAAGTGGCATAACAAGTTACATCGTCAATAGAAAATATTTTATTTTTTATTAAATAATATTGTATTATCTAATTACCTAAATTTATTTCCATAAATCAAGAAATTTTGCATTGTAATTTAACATTTTATATTAGTATCCTTGAAAAGGAATATAGTGTTTAACTTGACGTCAATAATTCTATGCCTCTAAGTTAAGTAGAAAAAGTAAAGCTTGATTATTTTAGAAAAAATGGTCAATCTTGAAAATTCAATTATATCAGGGAACAATTGTCAGGAATATATTTTTAGATAAAAAAATAACTGTTAATTCTTTTGTACGATAATTATAATAATAATTATTTGATCATAATTTTTTTTCTGATCGCGCGAAGCACGAGCAAATTGACCAGTCTCCTTTAAAAGCTAAAATTTTAGCCATTAGATATTACATATCATAAGAAGCCTGATCCTATAAAAGCTACTCTCTCCGTCTCAAAAAGATTGTTCTCTTTTAACTTGACACAAAGTTTAAGAAATAAATGAAGACTTTTGAAATGTGTGGTTCAAAACAAGCCTTAGATATTTGTGTGACTGTAAATCATCTCATGAAGTTAAATTGTTTCTAAATATAGAAAGGGGACAATCTTTTTGGGATAGACTAAAAAGGAAAGGAGGACAATCTTTTTGGGACGGGAGGGAGTACATTTTTTTAGCAATTTGATGTTAGGTATCTATCATAAGAAGCATGATCCTACAAATAACCAAGAAAGTTTTTAAAATTATAAAACACAAACAGAGCATCAAAAGAAAATTCAAATAAACTAAACATCAAGAACTTGGCCAAAACGAAGGACATATTTCATACTGAACCTTTTAACTATAAAATGGCTGCACCACAGCATTGCAGCGGTCATTACTAAAGTTTGTTGGTGTTCCTCGACAAAAACATAAAATAAATTTCCTAATTTACACCTCTATCATGAGTCAATTTAAGTATCGTACTCATAAATCCCTCAGATTTCTTAAAAATCCAGATTAAGACTACCGTAGTATAAAAAATTTGGATTTCAAAAATAATAAAAAATACCCTTTTCAAAAAATACATTAAGTGTCAACTCTCTGGAATTAGTAGCACAAATAAAAGTTGTCATATTTTCTCAACAAATAAGAGTATCAATACATACGAAACCCCGAAAAAAAAAAATCCTTGCATTCATTAAGGTCTCAGTTCTCTAGTTTTAAGAAATCTATATATAATATAAAGCTAGGCATAAGCAATCCTATGTGACACCTCTCTATGATCTTAATTGACATTTATCTTTTTTTTCCTTTTTTTGGAGTTTTTTGGACATAATAAATAGGTAAATGATTTTAACAAAGGTCTCACAAAAATGAATGCTCCAGCAGCCCACTTTTTGAGTAATCAATAGCCTTTTAATACAAACCAATAATGATTCTCCTAATTACACCTTTTACTCTTCCTCGCAACTGTTGAAAATGTTTAAGAAAATTTCTATGCTTGAACTATTCACTTCACTTACTAGCAAAAATCAACGCTTAATCCTCATTCTGAAAGCAAGAGGAACAATTAGCATTTATTTCCCTATAATTAGCATTTATTAGTACATATTACTCTGCTAGCTAACCGTAGGAAATAAAGAGGCACGTAATCCTCCTAATAATTAGCCTCATGCCCACACGACTTTCTAACTTCAAAAAACTTGGACTCTATTTAGCAAGTTTTAGAAAAGGGAATGGTCGTCCAGCTAATTGGTTGCGCCAGGTAACATCTCCGCTCTCTCTCTCTAAAAAAAATCTCTCTCTCTCTCTCAATAAAGATTTATGTTCTCTTAATTTTTTATCTCATCCTTTTTACTGTATTTAATTTAAAAATTTGAAATGTGGATGTCATGTTTTTGTTTGATTCTGCTTCTTATGGGTGTCTTTGTTTTTGATTTCTGATGATTTTCTTGAGCTTTTAGTTATAAATTATTGTACAGAACAAAGAGAATCATTTGAAGTCTTCAATCTTGTAGCAAAGAACCAAAATTTGAAAGGAAGAAATCAAGTATTTGTTTTTGAATATTTCTTTTGTGCTGTTTTATTGTTGAGAATTTTATTTTATTTAATTGTAGTAAAATTATGCTGAATTTGAAGTAATTGTTGAAATATGTTTGTAGAAATATCATATGGATTACAAGTGAGTGGACTGTATTTGCAAGAATGAAAAAGGTGTCACTTGAGGAGAGACTTTTTGAGAACGAAGATTTTGTACTGTATGATGAAGAACAAAAATATAACAAAAGCTTAAAAAAATACTTATACTTAAAAATTTGTATCTTTATATATTATAAAGTTAGATAAAAGAAGAGTGATGTAGAACATCTCTTTACCGATGAACACAATTTTTTTTCTCCTTTTATTGGTCTTTTCTCCAATTTTCTCTTTTATGTGCCAAAGTAAAAAGTACAAAAAATAATCGTTTAGCTCTTTTAAGTATGTTAAATGTGCTTAACTTTTTTCCTTACAAAGATGAAAAAAGGTTGCATAACTTAGTGAGTATGGGAAAATGTAACGACATCTATTTCATTTATGCATAAACCTATGCTGACGGAGGAATTAATGAAATGACAGAAGTTTTTAATTTCATAAACCCATATATTAAGAAGTTATGGAGATAAAAAGTTGTTAATTATGAAGGTATAACAATTTGTGGGTAGTCATTTATTGCATCCATGGAAATCCTCACACCCAAAAATAAAGATTTCATTTGAGAAAGGAGAGAAACCAAGCATTGAGGATTTAGCCTCTAAAAGTTGGTCCAAAATAGTTGAATTTTTTCGTCTATCAAGAAGGTTTTTTTTTTTTTTTTTTTTCAAATTTATCCTTTACACATTCTTAATTCAATGAACAAATTTGATGTTTGTTATAGTTTTAAAGCCCATCTTAATTAAGGATATTTTAGTAATACAACTCTAAATATTTAGGAGTAAGTGAATTCCTTAATTCATGTGTCAAAGCCTAAAACCTCAATTATTTTGGACTAGAGGGAGTACTAAATTTTCTTGGACGTTGCTTGATTATACTTTTAAACATGATTATCCGATAATTAACAATCGATATGTGGTATAGTAATCCTCTCAATTAATATCTTTCTATTTGTATAGTTATCTTATTTTTCATGTGAAAAAGTATGCAATACTTTATTTGGATTTGTTTTTCCAATACTCATTCATATATGTAAAATGTATGTTTCCTTATAAATTTGTTTTTTAATATATTTTTTCTTCTGCATTTCTCCCATTTTTTTTTTTGGTACTATAAAGATTTTATATCTTTATATCTAAATTTATATTAAAAAAGATATTAAAACTTATAATAGTAAAATATGTTTGACTTTAATAATAACAATTTATAAAACGAACATTCACGCTGCGCGAAGTGGGGTCAAATTCACTAATTTTTATATTAAGTTTGGCATCAAATAACTTCTGAATAAGGACACGAGGGTGATTCTCGAACTTCTGAGACGTTTAACAAGCATAAGCCGCGGAGGCAACATAATTTTTAGTGAATTATGTTTAACGTAACAGAACAGTTAAACCACAAAAGAAATTGAAGTGACTATTTATAATCGATTACATATACTCATCCTTAATACACTAAAGCCATAAAATTTTGCAGTCAGTTCAAAATTCATTATTCAGTTCTGTTTTGCTACTTTATTTCGTTTTCTAAGACAGTTTTTTTCATGGACTCTGTAGATAACCAACTTATTTGGGACTGAGGCATAATTATTGCTGTTATTGTTCCCTTTTTTTCCTATTGAATTTTTGAACAATAAACTAAGAAGCGTGGGAAGAGAATAAAAAGAATTAACCAGATTTTGAATGCAAAAGAATGAACAAGAAAATAAGAGGGCACACAGAAGAGGAGTAGTCCAAC